>NC_090648.1:104142466-104477466 GCF_040937935.1 Hyperolius riggenbachi
ATTTATTTACTAAATGCTACATTTAACATTGTAAGACATCAAAGCAGATCTTAAACATGCAGGTCTCTGTTCTGGCTAGACAAGGTTGGACATAATACAATACAATACAATAACATTTCTATAGCGCTTTTCTCCCATAGGACTCAAAGCGCTTAGGCTCTCTCAGATTCAGTAATTAGTAGGATGAAGTATTCACACAACAAAAGTTATATTTCTGCAAATGCCAAACTGAACAGGTGGGTTTTCAGTCTGGATTTAAACACGTCCAGGGATGGAGCTGTCCTGATCTGTTGAGGTAAGGAGTTCCAAAACGTAGGGGCAGCATGACAGAAGGCTCTGGGACCAAAAGTTTCCAAGTGGACTCTGGGTATGACTAGATTATTAGAACCTGTTGATCTGAGAATGCGGGGATTGCTACGCAGCTGCAACATATCTTTCATATATCCAGGGCCTAAATTATTCAGGGATTTAAATGTCAGTAGGCCGATCTTGAATAGGACCCTCCATTCTATAGGTAGCCAGTGAAGGGAGTGCAGGACTGGCGTTATGTGGCAGTGACGGGGTTGGTTGGTTAGCAGTCTGGCAGCAGTATTCTGTATCAGCTGTAGTCGGTACCAGACCTTTTTTGGAAGGCCAGTGTAGAGAGCATTGCAGTAGTCCAGTCGAGATGTGATGAAGGCGTGGACTAAGGTTGGCAGATCTTCTGGGGGTATGAGGTGCTTGATTTTTGCAATGTTCTTCAGGTGAAAATAGGATGATTTCACCACAGCAGAGATTTGAGTTCTAAAGTTTAAATCCCAATCAATTAGAACTCCCAGGCTACGCACATGATCAGAGCTGCGCAGATCCGTGCCTCCTATTCCCAGTGGTGAAGACTGCAAGTTAAGTTGTTTTGTTATCATGCTCTGCCCTCCTATCAGAAGGACTTCAGTTTTGTCTGCATTTAGTTTCAGCCAGTTGTCATTCATCCATTGCTGTAGTTCACGTAAGCAGGCATTTATAGTTAGAGTTGGGTCTGTCACACCAGGCTTGAAGGAAAGATATAGTTGAGTGTCGTCTGCATAGCAGTGGTATGTCAGGCCATGTTTTTGGATTAGTTTTCCCAGCGGTAACATGTAAATCGTGAAAAGCAGGGGAGAGAGGATTGAGCCCTGGGGCACCCCATACCTAAGTGATACAGGGGTGGACAGGAAGGGCCCCATAGACACTTTGTGGGTTCTGCCACTCAAGAAGGATTGGAACCACTGAAGAACTATGCCATCAATGCCGCAGTATTCCTGTAGCCTGTTTATCAAGATGTCATGGTCAACTGTATCAAAGGCTGCAGAAAGGTCTAGCAGTATGAGGATGGAGCACTCTCCTCTGTCTCTTGCCATGAGCAGGTGGTTGCATATTTGGATGAGGGCCGTTTCAGTGCTGTGGTGTTTCCTGAAGCCAGACTGGAATGGGTCATAACTGTTGTTTTGTAGGATTTTGGCTTCTAGCTGGAGGTAAACAGCTTTTTCAATTAGCTTGCCCAGAAAGGGAAGGTTAGAGACAGGTCTGTAGCTGGTCATTGCATCTGGGTCCAAGGAGGGTTTTTTGAGGAGAGGCCTGATGATTGCTTCCTTCAGTAAAGCAGGAAATATCCCTGATTTTAAGGAACAGTTAACAATTTTTAGGAATACCGGTACGAACAGGTCGGGGCAGTTCAACATGAACTGTGTTGGGCCAGGATCTAGGTCACAGGTAGTTAGGCGGACGTGAAGGAGGATGCTTGATGTGACTTCTTCATCAATTTCTTTGAAGTTTGACCAAGGTGTTACATTGTCTCTGCTAATGGTCTTCGGCGCTATATTAGGCTCAGATGCTGTAAGTTGGATGGCGGACCTTATAGCGGAGACTTTGTCTGTGAAGAAATGGGCAAATTGGTCACAGAGGTCCTTTGAAGACTCGATGTTAAGTTTTTGACATGCCGGGTTGCAGAGTTTTTCCACTGTGCGGAACAGTTGGGCTGGTTTGTTAACTGCATTTGCAATCTCTTGTGATAGAAAGGATGATTTTTTTCCCGTGATTACCTTTTGGTAGCTCTTCAAGTGGAGGATTAAGGCAGGTTTGTCTTCTGGGGACTGAGATTTGCGCCACAGTCTCAAGTTTTCGGCCTTGTCTTTTCAGCTCTTTTATAGTGTTATCAAACCACTGTGCATGATGGTGTGGAGTAAGATATTTGGTGCGCAGAGGAGCAATGGTCTCAAAGGTGGAGGACACACATTTGTTGTATTTAAACACCAGAGTATCAGGGTCCAAGCTGGAGTCAGTCAATTCATCAAAGCTAAGGTTATCTCGGATATGTTGAGGTGTTAGCCCTTTTAAGCGGCGATATTTTATTTGATTCTTGACCTGGTGTTTGACAGCTGGTATTGAGAGGGAGAAGTGGATAGTGTGATGGTCTGACCAGGCAACAGGATTAATTTCCACATTGGCTATTGACAGCCCAGTATGGAATATAAGGTCCAGAGTGTGGCCTTTCCTGTGAGTAGCAGAGCTGATTGATTGGAGGAAGCCCAGTTCATGTAAGGCACGAGGTAGCTCTATTCCAAGTTTTGAAGAGGAGTCATCCACCCATGTATTGAAATCTCCAAGAACAATCCATCTGGGGTGTTCCAGTGTTAGGTTGCATAGGAGGTCTACAAGTTCCTTAAGGAAGTCTAAGGAGTGTTTTTCTGGTGGGCGGTAGATCAGCAATATGTTAATGTTTTTCTCAGCTGAAAGTTGCACCCCCAAGCATTCAAACGAGTTGGTAGGACCTACAGTAAGTGGTCTGATTTTCAAAGCTGATCTAAAGCAAAGTGCAACCCCTCCTCCCCTGCGTTCTTTCCTGTTGCAGTATATCACGGAATAGTTTGTTGGCACGGCAGCCTCCAGGGTGGGGCCAACTGGTTCAGAAAGCCAGGTTTCAGTCAGGCAGGTCAGATCAGAAGACTCTATTAGATCATGTATGATTGCTGTTTTGTTGTTTATCGATCTGACATTACAGAGGACAGCCTTGATGGGGCTACCCTGGGAGCTAGGGTCTGAGATTGATGACTCCAAGACAGAACAGTCTCCAGATGTGTGGCTGTCATCTCTGCTGGATTGTGCTGGAGCTATTAGGGTTGTTGGCTGGGTGTACTCTGCAGATTTTGTCACAGAGTTATTTTGGTTCTGCGGTGAAGAATATCTTTTCCCACGTCCTCTCGAGCCTCTCTTTGTCTTTCTGAAGATTCCAACAGACTTCAGTAGAATTATTGTGGATTTGTCAATTGGATAGATATTTCTTGGTTGGTATACAGCTAGAAGTCTCTCTGCTGAATATTGATGTTTACACATTAGGATGGACAAGAGACAGCTCAGGGCTCCTGCTGAGATAGGTCCTATTTAGAGTCTTTATAACCTATATAAACTTGTATTTTCATTAGATAGCCACATGCATTGGTTTATTAAACATAATCTGAACTGAGAGGAGAATGGAAAGAGCCATAGATCACTCATGTTTGAGACTGATACCTTACCTGAAGTTACACCAGTGCTTTCATATATTCTGAATCACTGACTCAGAACAAGTCAGCAGATCAAATAGCTGTGTAAGCTTGTTCCGGATCTGTGAGCAGCATTACAAAAGCCAGCAGAATCAGGGCAGCCAAGGAAAAATATATAGATTTGTAATGCTACATATATCTGCAATTTTCTTTAACAACCTTGCATCCAGACCCTTTTCCCACTTATGGACCACAGCAGTTTTGACAGTTTAGCTATGTCCTTGTTTAATCAGAAATAACTTTATCCCTACTTATGACAACGACACAGAAAAGGCTTTCATCGTATGTCATTTTTTCCCCTCGAACAATTTTGTTTTTATGAATTTTAACGGAAAACAAAGAAAAAAAATAGAAAAAACATTTCTCAGTTTTACCAATTCCAGTTTAAAAATAAAAAGTGCTACTGTAGATAAAAAAAACAAATTTTGTTTGGCTATTCTTACCGCTTATCACAAAATGCTACAAAGTATTTTTCACTATGAAATGAGAAAATAAAAGTATTTTTAATAATAAAAATCAATCTCATTAGCTCAGGAAACATATACTCCCATTCACCAACTAGTGCTGCATCAGATAGTGCCAGAAATGTGCAGAGGAGCTAGCCCAATCCTGCACAGCACTGCTTCTGCTACAAGACCTATATCTACTGACTTGTGGCTTAGATGAAGTCACAGAGGACGTATATCTACTGACTTGTGGATAAAGTGGTTAAAGGAGTTATCAGGCAAAATGGGGAAAAAAAAAAAGCTTTACTCACCTGGAGCTTTTCTCCAGCACCTTGCAGCCAACTGTCTCATGCTGAACGCTCGGCTCTCCGCCCTGGGCTCCCCGCACGGTGCAGAGGCCGTCCTCAAGGTCTGCCTTACTATGCCTGCGTGAAGCGCCACTGTCAATCATGGCCATGTTGCCCGCGGCGTACTGAGCAGGAGTAGTTCTGTGCCTGCGCAGTACGCCGCGGGCAATGTGGCCCTGATTGACAGCGGCGCTTCACGCAGGCGGAGTAAGGACGACCTCGGGGAAGAGGTCAGCGTGGGACAGTCGGCTGCAAGGGGCTGGAGAAAGCCCCAGGTGAGTAAAGCTTTTTTTTTCCCCCATTTTGCCTGATGACTCCTTTAAATGTGTCCTTTGAGCAGGTGATATCCATGGTTGTGACTCGGCTGAACGCGCCTGACAAAAGCTGGTTGTTCTGCCTAGAGTCTCCCAAGATATAATACCGATATTGCTCTCCTTGGGAGCCTCTCCATGTCATTTCCTCTACTGCATGTGTAAATAGAGGGAGTTTCAACACAGAAGCAACAGAGGCAGTTTTTACAGAACACATCTCATCTGCTCATACTGACCTGTACTTCACTATGAAGAATGCTTTTAGTAATAAAAGAAAAATACAAGTATAGCTCCAAAAATCACAGTCAAATGAAACTTTGGCCAAATTTCTCCTGTCCTGAACTGCCAGCAGCCTAACTCCTCTCCTATAAAACAGTAGGGAGCAAAGGAGTGCCCCATCATTAGTTTAGGAAGCTACACCCTTTGCAGCGCAGAGGAGTAATTTAAAACAGCCTGATAAGACAATGTGTAGAGATAAAGCACACTTCATTTGCTCACCATTTGTAGACAACAGGAACTGTGCGGCATTCTTCTGTGGTAACCATCGGATCTTGTTGATTTTCTCTTCGATTTCTAAACTCTTCAAGTAGTCAAATTCAGGCTCGTGGCTCTGGAAAGTGCTATAGACACTGTACTCCCCTCTGTGGTATGGGCTCTTATTCTGCATGGAAAAACACCACTAACATTAGAGCTCACAAATGAGGCAAACATTGCTGCATACATTTTATGTTCATGCTGAAATTTCATCAATCAGTATTTCCAAATGAAATGTACAGACTTACATTCAGTTTGAACAGATTTTTAACCACTTCCGGACCAGACTAACTGAAACCTACGCCGTGTTTTACCAGCAAGGGCGTAGATTTTAACTAGCGCACCGCACTACCGCCGCTGCAGCACACACGCTTGGCCATCTCTATGACAGCAGAGCTCTGTGAGCCCGTCAGGAGCCGATTTAATTGGCTCCCAACCCTGTGATCACTGTGAGCCAATCACATAGTCTTACAGTGATTACAAGGTCAGGCGCCAATAAAATCGGCTTCTGACGGGCTCACAGAGCTCTGCTGTCATAGCGACGGCCGAGCGTGTGCTGCAGCGGTAAGTGACAGGTCCATGCGGCATGATGTTGGTGAGCCCCGTACCAGCAGCTTCCCTTCACATTCAAGGCTAGAACCCCAACAGCCTCCCCTCATGACCAGTAATCGTCAATGGGATGCAAATACTTCCAAATAATGCAGAATTATGCCAATAGAAGCACTGAAATAGATTTGCATGAAAAAACTGCCCAGCCCACTCTAGAAGTGCAAGGTATGTACTAGATTATAGGACTATAAAATTAATAGTTAGGTTTTCCACGTGTGGCTGTGGGTGCACGACAAAGTCAGGGCTGTAGAGTTGGTACAAGAATCATCAGACTCCTCCATTTATAAAACCTACTCCAGGTACCCAAAATTGCTCCAACTCCTTGACGCCGCAGCCCTCTTTGAAGTCATTCTAAAGTGATGCATTATGGGTGTTGCAACTGCCACATATGGCAGAGATATTAGAAAAATAGTTTGGCATAAAGATATACTGCACTATGCATAGGGTTTTATTTTGAGTAGAGGGCATTTATGGCTTCTTTTGGCCCACTGCAATAAAAATCCTGGCTCTTGCTCTTATCACTAAGTAGGTGCTATGTAACAAAGAAGGGATTCTCCACAACACACAGTAAACAAGTGACTGCACAAGCCATCTCTGACAGCTTAGTTATGAGCATGTGAAAGGGCGCGATGAGAGATTGTGCTGGGAGAATCCAAGAATCGCCACTAGATGGCAGCATCTCCCTTGAACAGAAAAACCTGTAAAACTCTCTCACAGGGAGGCATAATAGGAAAACTACCAGCTAGGAGACTGGGGACGCCTGCTGACTTCCACAGTTCAGCAGTGCAGAAGAATTCCACAAGACAGGAGAGCTGATCAAGTTACCACAATAACTGCAGTGCCTGATCTTCAGGGGCTTCAAGCCAAATGCAGCACAATCACTGTTCAGTGCAGCCCAAGCCTATTATTATTGGATTTATATAGCGCCAACATATTAAGCAGTGCTATACAGTAAGTAAGGTTACAGACAATGATAATAGGAGTGACAGACAATACAGGTAATAAGCAGTAAGACACATTGCCAGATCATACACTGGAGTAGTAGTCCAACTAATACAAGTTATTATTTAGAATGTATATAGTGCTGGCATCTTCTGCAGCGCTGTACAGGGTATATTGTCTGGTCACTTAACTGTCCCTCCGAGGGGCTCATAACCTAATCCCTACCATAGTTATACGTTTATGTATGTGTAGGTAGGTTTCATAGTCTAGGGCCAATTTTTAGGGGGAAGCCAATTAACTTATCTGTACGTTTTTGGGATGTGAGAAGAAAACAAGGGTACCCAGAGGAAACCCACGCAGACAAACTCCATGCAGATAGTGCCCTGTCTAGGATTCGAACTGGGGACCCAGTGCTGCAAGGCGAAAGTGCTAACCACTACCCCACCATGCTGCCCAGTTCACATTATTCTGTGGGTGGAGTGTACAATCAAGTAGGATACACTAGGAGGGAGGGCCCTGCCAATGGCTTACAATATAAAGGGAGGGGGTGGTGACACGATAGGAGCAGGGCTGCATGGAGAGGTTCACCACCTACAGTGGAGGAAATAATTATTTGACCCCTTACTGATTTTGTAAGTTTGTCCAATGACAAAGAAATGAAAAGTCTCAGAACAGTATCATTTTAATGGTAGGTTTATTTTAACAGTGGCAGATAGCACATCAAAAGGAAAATCGAAAAAATAACCTTAAATAAAAGATAGCAACTGATTTGCATTTCATAGAGTGAAATAAATTTTTGAACCCTCTAACAATAAAAGACTTAATACTTAGTGGAAAAACCCTTGTTTGCAAGCACAGAGGTCAAACGTTTCTTGTAATTGATGACCAAGTTTGCACACATTTTAGGAGGAATGTTGGTCCACTCCTCTTTGCAGATCATCTCTAAATCCCTAAGGTTTCGAGGCTGTCTCTGTGCAACTCTGAGCTTGAGCTCCCTCCATAGGTTTTCTATTGGATTAAGGTCCGGAGACTGACTAGGCCACTCCATTACCTTAATGTGCTTCTTCTTGAGCCACTCCTTTGTTGCCTTTGCTGTATGTTTTGGGTCATTGTCGTGCTGGAACACCCATCCATGACCCATTTTCAGTTTCATGGCAGAGGGAAGGAGGTTGTCGTTCAGGATTTCACGATACATGGCTCCGTCCATTTTCCCGTTAATGCGATTAAGTTGTCCTGTGCCCTTAGCAGAAAAACACCCCCAAAGCAAAGTGTTTCCACCCCCATGCTTGACGGTGGGGACGGTGTTTTGGGGGTCATAGGCAGCATTTTTCTTCCTCCAAACACAGCGAGTTGAGTTAATGCCAAAGAGCTCTATTTTGGTCTCATCAGACCACAGCACCTTCTCCCGGTCACTCACAGAATCATTCAGGTGTTCATTGGCAAACTTCAGACGGGCCCGCACATGTGCCTTCTTGAGCAGGGGGACCTTGCGAGCCCTGCAGGATTTTAATCCATTGCGGTGTAATGTCTTTCCAATGGTTTTCTTGGTGACTGTGGTCCCTGCTAATTTGAGGTAATTCACTAACTACTCCCGTGTAGTTCTAGGATGCTTTTTCACCTTTCTCAGAACCATTGACACCCCACGAGGTGAGATCTTGCGTGGAGCCGCAGAGCGAGGTCGATTGAGGGTCATTTTGTGCTCCTTCCATTTTCGAACAATCGCACCAACAGTTGTCACCTTCTCTCTCAGCTTCTTGCTAATGGTTTTGTAGCCCATTCCAGCCTTGTGCAGGTCTACAATTTTGTCTCTGACATCCTTTGACAGCTCTTTGGTCTTTCCCATGTTTGAGAGTTTGGAGTCTGCTTGATTGATTGATTCTGTGGACAGGTGTCTTTTATACAGGTGACTAGTTAAGACAGGTGTCCTTAATGAGGGTGACTAATTGAGTAGAAGTGTCTAACCACTCTGTGGGAGCCAGAACTCTTAATGGTTGGTAGGGGTTCAAAAACTTATTTCACTTAATGAAATGCAAATCAGTTGCTATCTTTTATTTAGGGTTATTTTTTCGATTTTCCTTTTGATGTGCTATCTGCCACTGTTAAAATAAACCTACCATTGAAATGATACTGTTCTGAGACTTTTTACTTCTTTGTCATTGGACAAACTTACAAAATCAGTGAGGGGTCAAATAATTATTTCCTCCACTGCAGTGTTCTCCCCAGGCTCTTTTAGCCGGGTGCTCCACCCGGCTAGATTTGGTGACCACCCGGCTGTCATCAGCTCACCTCCTCACCTCCTCCTATGCTGTAAGCACAGTTGCCCTGCATTTTCAACTCGCCCCACCCGGCTACTTTTTCATGCCACCCGGCTACTATTTCATGCCACCCGGCTACTATTTCATGCCACCCGGCTGAAAAAAAATTCTGGGGAGAACACTGCACTGTATATATAAAACAAGAGTGCACGCATAGGACATATACCGGCTGTCAGTGTGTCTAACCAGATGATGACATTTTCTAATTATCGTAATTTTAAAGGTTACAACGCATGTAAATTCTGTCACTTTCTTCCTCTTGATTGAAAGCAAGAAAAGAAAGAAAAGGGTTTGAAAATAAATTGCAATAGGAACTGAGTATATACTACGCACTGTATTACCGAGTTACATGAGCAATGCAGCAAGGTGGGCATCTCTGGTCTCATGGCAACAATACTTCCAACACAGTATAGTGAATAAAGAACTATTAGAGATCAGAGAATAGATTTTTTTGCATTTAAAAAAAAAAACAAAAAAAAAAAAACAACCCTTTCCATAAGATAGGTTCATAATGGTGTGTGCCGCTGGGGGTGCTGTTCCGCTGACCCCCAGCCCATATGCCGTACAATGCATTTCCTGGACTACATCTCCCAGCATGCATCTCAGCGTGACTCCCACTGGGAAATACAAATGCTGGTGCTGTATCCAATAAGCTGCGGTCGGGAGAAGACGATGACGCATGTCGTACGGGGTGGGGGCCAGAGGATCAGCACCCCTTTAAGGAAACACCAATCAAAATGTGCTGCCCCATGATATACTCACCCAGGGCTTCCTCCAGCCCCTTGCAGCCATGTCCCACGCAGCATCCTCGCTCGAAGCCGCCGGCCCATGGTCCTTGCCGGTGCAGAGGCTGACCTCGAGGTCGTCCTCTACTGCGCCACGGTCAATCAAGTCTACGTTGTCCGCAGCATAGAGAACTACTGCGCCTGCGCAGTACACTGCCGACAACGTGGACTTGACTGACAGCGGCGCTGGCGCAGTAGAGGAGGTCGCCATCTGCACCGGCGGGGACTGAGAGCGAGGATGCTGCATGGGACAGGTCAGCTGCAAGGGGCTGGAGGAAGCCCCGGGTAAGTATATCATGGGGGAGCACATTTTGATGTTTCCTTTAAGCAACTAATGGTTCTCCCTCCAACCCACACACTGCCAGCGGCGCACTCCATTACCAATAGCTTTTCTAAGCGCTTTGTGATTTTAAAAGCTCTTGCTAATGTTATCCTCTGAGTGTTCTCACTGGAGAAAAAAAATCCCCCATATGATTGCATTAGCAAGAGCTTTTTAAATCTTTAGCGCTTAAAAAGCTCTTGCAGTGTGAACCAGCCCTTATGGGGAGGCTCATTTTTTTAAAATGTAAAGAAAAAAAATAAATAAAAAAAATGCTCAGTTCTCTTTAAGAGGAAATTTACTTTAAAAACAAATTTGGGATTTCAGAAAACCGTTCATACATAAAGATAGAATACTATCTTTGACGTTCTTTAGATACTAGTTCAAAGGTTACGTTACATTTAAAAAAAAAAAAAAATAAAAAATAAAAAAAAAAAAAACCCTGCAAACTTTTCCTTCTACAAATGATTTACAAGCAGATGAAATGCAACAGAACAGAACTGTGAAGTAGATGCAATGTTGAGGAAACAACTACATCCTGATCCAAGTCCTAGCAAGAGTTGTATGACCTTCACCCAGAAAGTAAAAGCAGTTTCCTCTTATCTGCCACACAAGGTATTCTTTCTGTGGATTGTAACCTGCATATGTCAGGTTAACCTCTCCACTCCCTGCACAGCTTGTCACATGACTGCAGCAGCATTAACATGAAACCCCACCCACCTCAGTTCCTTCTACCCATAGGTGAGGAGTGTGATATTACTTCAACAAAGGGATTGAAACCCTTGTGGAAAGTATGCTTGATAAATGCTTACATAAAGGAAGAAATTATGTGGAGAAATAATCAGAAGGTACACATCTGACTAAATTAAAATGACTTTAACCATTTCAGCTGCACGTACGCGAGTCTCGCGTCCACGGCTGGTGGTGGTCTAGCCGCAGGGGCGAGATACTCACGTGCATGCAGTTTGCGGGGATGCGCGTGATAGTGTGGGTGGAAGCCCATGGTCGCGATGGTCCTGGCATCAGGGGGATTGGTGGCAGGGGACTGAGCTGATTCGTGCTTGTCCGGTGAGAATGGTCAAGTTTTTTTGTTCAAAAACAGCGCTCATTCTCAAATGGTGCCTCCGCGCTCTTTTTTTAATATGTATGTCAAGAGGGTATATCCTTATTACATTGTGTGCTAATAATTAGTGATGGATGTAAAACTGAAAATAAATCATTTTTTTATTCCCATTAAATTGCATTTAGAATAAAATACTTAGCATAATGTACCACACCAAAAAAAAAAGCCTAATTTGTGGCGAAAAAATCCATAGCCCCACCTACTAATGGAAGAGGTCATAGGTGCTTCTCTAGGACCAATGAGAGAAGCGCCTGTGACCTCTTCTGCTAGAGGGCGGGACTACAGGCAGAAACTGGACATTGGGACACTCAGTACGTATAATTAACTTAATTTAAAAATTAAAACGCTCGGCCCCCAAATCACTGCCCAAAATGCTACCTGCCCAGCGATTGTGATTAACCCTAACCGCAATCACCCTAGTAGGTTCCCCACCATTCAAATAAATTGGCAAAGCGTTTTTTTTTTTGGAGCGCATCGGCACCAACAGGACTGGAGCAAGGAGGGAGAGGAGTGCTGCAACAGGATGCGGAAGAAAAAGTGTGTCTTCTATTCCGAAAAATAGGGTACATAGTTCACAACCATTTCTGAATAGAGGAAAGGGATCTCTCCACAACTTATCTATAACATATAATGCTGTTTTATTGTGTTCAGCCAAAGATTTTACAGGCAGTACACACCTTCAGCCAGGACACTTGAGGAAACTGAAATTTGCAGAACAAGTTTTAATTATACTTGACTGTTTCCTGGAATATGTAAACTCTCTGAACAAATATCAGGGTATTGCTTTCAACTCCTATGAAGTGCAGAAACCAGCTGAACTAAAGACAAAATGACTTCCTGAACACCAAAAAGTGTAAGAAAAGCTCTCAACTCTCTTCACGGCCCCTAAAAGTCTGCATGAAGATTCAAAGCACACCTGAACTGAGAGGAGTATGGAAGCTGACATCTCTTTCCTTTTAAGAAATACCAGTTGTCTGGCAGTCCTGCTGATCTTATTGGCTGCATTACTTTCTGAAGAACACACCTGAAACAAGCATGTGGCTAATCCAGTTAGACTAGTCAGTCAGACCATCTGATCTGCTGCATGCTTGTTTAAGGTCTAGGGCTAAAAGTATTTGAGCCAGAGGATCAACAGGACAGCCCGGCACTCTGCATTGTTTAAAAAGAAAAAAAATGTCAGCATCCATATTCCTCTCACTTCAGTTCAGACAGTAATGCCTGGTACACACCATGCAATTTCCCAACAGACAGATGGGTCGGATTTCCAATATTTTTCTGATAGATTTTCTGGTCACTTCTATGCAAATCGATCATAAAAATGATCGGAAATCAGAACAGACCAGTCGGAAGTTATCTATTCGACCCATCTATATGGCGGGATATTGCATGGTGTACCAGGCTTAAAGGACTTACGATGCCAGAATTGAAAGAAAAAAAGCGAAATACCTGGCTGCAAGTTTTAGGCACAGAGGACGCCATCCGCGTCTCCTGCTTATTTTCCTATTGAGGTCGGGACCCCACGTGATCCCTCGGGTCGTCTGCATGTGCCCCATCAAATATGGCTGCCAGGTCCTGCCGCGCCTGTGCAGTTCTCATAGCCGCACTCGCGGCTGCGCAGCTCTGGGTCCTCCTCCAGCCCAGTCATGGCTCCCAGCAGTCCCGTGGACGTAAATCGCGATAGACTGCTGGGAGCCATGACTGGGCTCGCGGCTATGAGAACTGTGCAGACGCGGCAGGACCGGGGCGGTCATATTTGATGGGGCACATGCAGATGACCTGAGGGATCGGGTCGGGTCCCGACCGCAGCAGGAAAATAAGGAGGAGACCACGGCGGAATGAAACGGAGGACGTGGATGGCGTCCTCTGGCTAAAACCTGCAACCAGGTATTTAATTTTTTTTTTCAATTCTCGCAACGCAAGTCCTTTAAGCCCTCTACATTCCAACCTGACACAAGCATTCCCAATTATAAATGGTCTGTTTCTTCTGCAATCATGTGTGTTGTATTTATTCAGCCAATTGCTATTATATTCCCTGCAGAGGTGTACCTCTTGCTCCCCTCCCTTCTTGCCATAACACAGTACAGGCCAATCCGCAGAGAGCCTAGAGTGCATGTCTGGCATAAGCATTGCTGCCTTAAGTTGGCCACACACACACACACACCATACAATTTTTAATATATCTTTTCAATTCAAGAATTGCAATCAATTTTTCTGACTGACTAGCATTTAAAAAAAATCTGACCAATGTACCACACACAGTCAATTTTTACTCAATTATTTAAAAAAAAAAAAAAGAAAATTGCTTGGAAGTATATATAAGGAAATTGACAATCTACCTCATAAAAATTGATCAGAAACATCCAGCACTCCCGATAGACTTATCAAATAAAAAGGGGAAATCCGATCGGATTTCTTGCTCGAATAAACAAAATCTTTGATTTTTCAAAAAACGCAATAGTTTTTATCGAATTGCCGTAAAATCGGATCATTTTATTGAATCCTGTGTGGCCACCTTTAGTGTTGTCATAAGAGATTGGTTAGGACTAAACTCTGTACATTCAAAGCGGAACCGTCGTTAAAAATAGCATAATGCATACAATTGCTTATTTTATTTGTTTACAATACTGTATTCTTTTCTAAAAGGTAGTCCGTGTTTACCAGTTTGTAAAATCTTTCCTTTATTTACATTCTGAAATTTATCGCAGGTCTCTAGTTCTGTCAGGTGATCTCTGCGGAGTGTGTAGTTACAGAGTTCCAAAGCCAGTACAATATAAAGCAGTATGGAGAAATGTTACTGATGATGAAACCAGGATAATTACAGTAAAAGTATGTATGCTGATTAACTGCATTTTATTATATGTCACTAGAGTGCCTCTTTAGCTAACCTTTACCTGCAAGGCTATGAATCTTCCCTGTATATTACCCACAGATAGGAGGACACAGCGGTCGTCTCAGGGAGAAGCAGACCGAGTACACCTGACAGCTATATAACCGTTCAGTTATCTTGCTATAACATGCAGTACATGGTCATCCTCAATTGCACAGCAATGACTCTGAAATGGCATTAAGTTTGTGAAAACACACTTTTAGCCTTTTCGCTCAATTGCATTAGAAGTATTACAGCAAAAAGAATCATTGAAAACTCGGAATGAACTAACTTCATTCTCTAGGAATGAATCAAATTACAGGAAAGTGTATCACAAGGACAGTGTGGAGAATGTGCATCATGTGATGTAGATACCACATGACTGCCAGTGTGTCCATCATGTGACCTGTTGTACACAGTGGTCCTCATTTGCTATCATCCTATGAACAGGAACCCACAGAGACACCCAATGCCATGCTGTAAGTAATAGAGAGCACTTACCTCCTGCTGGAAAATGACCACACGCCCTCCCTTATCTCCTGTGGCCAATAACTCTCCAGAATGATTAAATTCTACCGTAGATATGATATCAGCTGCAATGACAAAAAAGCACAGGTTAAAAAGAATCTGTATTGTTAAAATCGCACAAAAGTAAACATACCAGTGCGTTAGGGGACATCTATTACTCTCTGACACAATTTTGCCGCTCCTCGCCGCATTAAAAGTGGTTAAAAACCGTTTTAAAACAAACAAAATGGCCACCAAAACAAGAAGTAGGTTGATGTACAGTATGTACACACATAGAAAATACATCCATACACAAGCAGGCTGTATACAGCCTTCCTTTTGAATCTCAAGAGATCATTTGTGTGTTTCTTTCCCCCTGTTCTCATGCACTGAAGTTTCAGGCTGCTCGTTTCTTCCTGCAAACAGCTTTGCCCTTGTCTGTAATTCTTCAGTATGTGAAAGCCCAGCCAGTTTAGAGGACGATTTATCCAGCTTGTAAAAGATAAGAGAGAAGAGAGAAGCTGCTCTAATCCTAAATAACACACAGGCAGTGTGCATAGAGGGGCCTGGAAGGGGGAGTTCATAGCAGAACCACAACACTGAACAACTTGGCAGCCTTCCAGACACAGGCCGACAAGTCTGACAGGGGAAAGATACACTGATTTATTACAGAGACAGTGATAGTATAAAGTGCTGCAGTAAGCCAGAACACATTAGAATAGCTTTTTGAACTTTTAGTATGATAAAAAACAGGATGCAATTTTTGTTACGGAGTCTCTTTAATATAGTTTTAATATTCAAAATATTTCATGCTAAAATCTATGGAAAAACTGTGTACAGAGTGTGGCAGTAATAGATCCTGCCCATCAAATTTCAGTCAGAGAGGAATCTGAGGTTCGTGTATGGCAGCTCATTTTATTCTGGAACAATCATACGTTTTATTTGTATGCATACACATGCATCTTAAAGCGGACCTGAACTCAGAACTTCCTCTCTGCTTTAAAAGATACGTAATTGCATAATAACCTTTACAGAAAAAAACATTTTTTGTTACAGCTGATACAAATCCTGCAATCAATCTGCAGTGCATCTACTTCCTGCTTTCATGGAAGCAGACAAAGGGTTTATATCCTGTGTTTACAAATTAGCTGTTCTGCCCCGAAATAAGACATTCCTGAGCTGACACAGCTGAGAGATCAAATTACAGTGGTGATTAGGCGCATATGAGGGGGAAATTAGACAGGCTAAACTCTCTAAATACATGCAGGGTGCATTTCTCTGTGTTTTCCTTCTGTCCTGTGCAAGAGTTCAGGTCCACTTTAAAAATTGTAACTTTTTCACAATAGTAGAACTCTAAACAGTTTATTCAATAGCCTAATCCTATGTAGAATACATGTATTTGAAACTTTCTAGAAAGAAGACTAAATAAGGGAGATGCTTTAACCACTTCCCAACTGAGGGGTTTTACCCCCTGACCACCAGAGCAATTTTCACCTTTCAGCGCTCCTTCCATTCATTCGTCTATAATTTTATCATTACTTATCGCAATGAAATGAACTATATCTTGTTTTTTTCGCCACCAATTAGGCTTTCTTTAGGTGGGACATTATGCCAAGAATAATTTTATTCTAAATGTGTTTTAATGGGAAAATAGGAAAAAATGTGGGAAAAAATTTATTATTTTTCAGTTTTCGGCCTTTATAGTTTTTAAATAATGCATGCTACTGTAATTAAAACCCATTAAATGTATATGCCTATTTATCCCGGTTATAAAACCGTTTAAATTATGTCCCTATCACAATGTTTGCCGCCAATATTTTAGTTGGAAATAAAGGTGCATTTTTTTCAGTTTTGCGTCCATCCCTAATTACAAGCCCATAGTTTATAAAGTAACAGTGTTACACCCTCTTGACATAAATATTTAAAAAGTTCAGTCCCTAAGGTAACTATTTATGTATTTTTTTTAAATTGTAAATTTTTTTTTTTTTTTTAATTACAAAAAAAAAAAATTGGGGAGTGTGGGAGGTAAGGAGTTAATTTTTTGTGTAAAACAAGTTTATTTGTGTGTAAAAAATGGTTAGGATGTAGTTTTACTATTTGGCCACAAGATGGCACCATTACCAATTTGTTTCATACAACCTGCAAGCGTCCTTCTGGACTCTTGCAGGAAGTAGAAAGAGGCTGGGACTTTGTTATTTTTTCACAATGATCGGGCTGCTCAGCCGAGCGGCAGCAGATCATTGCGGGGCTGAGATCAACGAACGGGAATGGATTTTCCCGTTCATTGATCTCCGGGCGAGCGGGCGGCGGCGTGTTTACTAGCGGCGGGCGGCGTGTTTACGAGCGAGAGCGCGGACAGCGGCGGGAGTGCGCAGAGTACGGATTTCTCCGTCCCTGGGGGTGAAAGGATGGAAAAAGGGGCGGAGAAATCCGTACGCGCGGGGGTAAAGTGGTTAAAGCCCCATCTACACGATACGATTCTTTATACGATTCGATTACGATTCTATTCACAATCAGATTAAATCCAACATGTCAGATCGGGATTCGATTCAATTCAATTTGCCATTGTTTTGCAACGGCAAATGGAATTGAATCCCAATCGGACATGTTGGATGTAATCGGATCGTAAATAGAATCGTAATCGAATTGCATAAAGAATCGTATCGTGTAGATTGGGCTTTACACTACCACCTCTTCAGTACATGCAATTAATTATGTTGGGTAAATGGACTAGTTTTGAGGAAAGTGGCAGTAGGATAAGCAGAGTCTGGGGCTGGGACAAAGAGCAAAAGCCCATTTCATAAGTAACACACTTTACACTGGGTCTATGTCACACACTACTACCACCAACTACTACCTGGTGAGAAGAAGTTTGATATTGGAGATCAAAATCTTATAAGATCCAAGCAGGTTCCCAGAGCGTAGCCTGAATTTTCATAAACCATACAAATCCTTATGTAGTGTTCACTTGTGTTATCCGTTTTACATATCTTGGGATCTTACATTAGAGAGCCTACCATGTCTCTTGTGAGTTTGTTCCCCCCTACTATTTGCTGTATTCTGACCCAGTTTGGGGCAATCCTACCAGAGGTGTCTGTATGTACCCATGCTGTACCACCATCTAAAGCAACTGTAGTTTGAAACCGTGTGAAATTTTGCTTGGCGCCAGGTTCTCTCATTAAAGTGGAATTATAGTCTGACGGAGCGCACAATAAAATCCTGTCTTTTAAACTCTCTATGTAGTTATCCTACCTGCATTTGTCCTAAGGTAAAGTCATGTCCTCTGTGTAAAAATCCCAATTCTCTCCCTCTCCCAGATTACAGAACTGGAAGAAACTATATTGCTTGGGTATGTTCAGTTCAGAGCAGGCTCTGATCATGTTATGTCAAAAGGATACTGCAGCCGTACTGTGTAAATGCACTGTACTGCAGCCGTACTGTGTAAATGCACTGTACTGCAGCCGTAATGTGTAAATGCCCTGTACTGCACCAGGCTCCCCTCTGAATGGTTGCAGGGTCTGCTGCCAAATATCAGGTGAATAGGAAAACCGTCCACAGCCCGGAAAATTCATACTGGTCAGATTAGTCTGCCGCATATTGCAATGGTTGTATGAACATCAATCATTAGGCACCTTTAAAGGACAACTGAAGTGAGATCGATATGGTGGCTGACATTTACATCCTTTTAAACAATGCCAGTGTTCTCCCCAGAATTTTTTTCCAGCTGGGTGGCATGAAAAAGTAGCTGGGTGGGGTGTGATGAGAGAATGCTGGCTGGCACTTCTCTGCACAATTCTGCTTACAGCATAGGAGGAGGTGAGCCAATGACAGCCGGGTGCTTACCAAAACTAGCCGGGTGGAGAACCCGGCTAAAAGGGCCTGGGGAGAACACTTAATGCACATTGCCTGCCTGCCCTGCTGATCCTCTGCCGCTAATGCGTTTAGCCATAGAGCTTGAACAACATTGTAGATGTAACAAAATCTGATGAGATTAGCTGAATATTCAAAATGAACTTCCACACACTCATGTTAATCCTAATGCAAATCCATTCACAAAAATCATGCAGCAATTAATGCTGTCCCAACAGCTAAGTTAAAAGCTGGGATCTTTGTTACAAGAATAAAGTCTCTTGCGTAGTCACACTGCGTAGAGGTAGCCCAGTGTCGTATGAGTCCTAACTCTGGCCCTGTAACATGCATACCACAAACATGCACGCATTCAGCACACCAACACCTATCTAATGCTGGATACACATGGTTCATTCCAGCGCTCGATTCCCGTTGATTCGTTTATTTCCGACATGTCCGATTCGATGGATCGTTAGGTCGATTTGCCATACTTTACATGGCAATCGACCTAAAAATCATCGAAATGCGCTCGGAAATGTTCGGGAATAATAGATTCGTCAAGAATCGAGCGGTGCATTCGATGCGGGAACAAACCGTGTGTATTCAGCATTAGGAATAGGAGCACATATCTTTATCATCCTCCCTGCAACAGATAGTGCATCTAACTAATCCTGCAAGGGAGCGGCTAGTACCTGCATATGTACCATGCGAATACACCTGCAAGCTGTGTGTGCTAAGATCACTAATAGGGGAAGAGGCAGAACACTAGATAAAACCCTCGCCACAAAGGATCAAATACAATGAAAGAAAAAGGAGCCTGAATTTTGTGTTTTCCTTTATTTGAAATTAGCTGCATGCTTGTTTCAGGTGTGCGATTCATACACTATTGAAGCCAAAGTGATCAGCAGGATGCTAAGCTACTGGTATTGCCAAATATGGCAGCCACAATATCACTCTCACTTCAGGCGTGCTTTAAATAAAACCTGAAGCAGATTGCGATATAAAAAACAGATACTTGCCTAGGAAAAGGGAAGCCTCTAGATCCTCCAGGGGCATACCATGTCCTATGCCAGACTACCAAAGCTACCCAGGACCCTCTTGGGTGATGTCCACTCTCCCCGTTGTGCACGAGTGCGGCTGTATTGCACCCACATAAGTACTCGCACAGGTGCAGTGCGGCCACGACAACATATACCGGACAAGCTCATTGGATGTGTTCCAGGATACACACTTGGCAACAGTAAGGGGGAAAAGAGACTTCCCTCTTCATAGACAAGCATCTGCTTTTTAGGTCACAACCCCCCTCAGGTACTCTTTAAAGACAAGCATTCTACAGTGAAGCAGCTACCTTGCTCTGTTGTGCAAACCGTGTTAGATTCTATTCTGCATACATTAAAGTAAAAAAAAAAAATGACAATGGAAGACCACTGATAAGGCCACAAAATTAGTGAAGTGAAGGTATTTATTGATCAGCGTGAGAAATAAGGCAGCCATACACTGATCAGATCGAATTCAATTGGATCGATTAAATACAATCGATTTTAGTTAGTTAATGCAAAATCCACCACACTATCGATCGAGTCCCGATTGGACAGGTCGGATTTAATCGATCCAATCAAATTTGATCGGATCGAATTTCATTGATTGCACGTGGAATTGTATCGTGTAGATGGGGCTTAAGAGACTGGACAAGCACTTTTAGTAAAGGTTTCTCTTGGAGGATAATATATTTATGCTAATTCAGCATGCTGTTTAAATTCGACCACAGCATAGTCCAGGGGTTCTCAAACTGGGTGCCGCGGCACCCTGGTGCGCCTCAAGCAACTCCCAGGGGTGCCGGCGGCATTTATCCCCATCCTTTCTGCATTGCCATCAGGTAATGCAACCACATATTGATATACAATGCGGCTGCATAAACTGCCAGTTAACCTTTGTGTTTAAGTTGAACATCAGAGGATAGGTAAGGAAATGTTTGTCCTGCTAAAGGGGGCTACTTACAATGTGGAATGGGTGCTGCCTAACAAGGGTTATAACAGCATTTTGGTAGTTGTTGTTGCCAAGGGGTGCCTTCAAAAAATATCAAAGCCATCAAGGGCGCCCTCACCCAAAAAAAGTGTGAGAAACACTGGCATAGTCTGATCTGGGAATCTGTCCAGCCTCCCTGCTAGCTCTGTTCTCCCCCTTCTGATAAGTCTTGCTGTCTTGTGTGCAGACAAGACAGCTGCTCTGTGCATTCAGTGCGGTCTCTCCCTCAAAAGAATGGCCAGCCAAACCATCAAACAAGAATGGACAGCCTAATCATCAAAAGGGAAGGGGGGGAGGGGGAAAGTAAGTAAGCAAAACAGAGCAACGCCCCTGATCTGAGTGTGCTACGATCAAATTTCAAACAATTTTCAGTTGGCTGGGTTAGGAAGAGGAAATCTGCAAGAGTAATTTTAGCAAACACTGTTCAACTATTCTGTGACTATAAAATTACAGCTCACATGCCAGGGAGCACAATTTGTATCCACACGCCAATCCCAGCCTCTGCTAATAATTCAACTCAGCAAAACAGTGGATTATTCTATGAACCCGATTACACAATAAGTGGTTTCACAATCCCAGTACAAGAGAATGTCAGGGAGCACATTTCCCAGCCAGCTGCACAAGATAGTAAAACAGCAGAGAGACTGTAATAGAGAGGGACAAATTACCAACTCAGCCTGTACAGAGGCCCATTGTGCCCACACTGCCCCAGTCTCCATCACAGCATTGTGCCTGATGTCCGAGAGCTCCCCGATATTACACATGCATGAGGGAAAGGCAGAGGCAGGTCAGCTCATGACGTACAGACCATCAAACCAACATTACAGCTGTCAATGTAAGTACATAAAACGTGCAGTACAGCTGCATACTGTGCGCACTGCCTCACCTGTCATTTATCACTTTATGGGACATACTTGTGCAGGCAGGTCTGGGAAAACTGGTCTGGGAGTTCCAGTGTGGGTGGAAACCAGTGACTTATCCAGCAAAATGCCAAAGCAATCACTAGCTACAAACTGAACACCTCAAATGTACAAAATTCTTACATTTGCATCTGCGAAATGAAAAGGCCAAAGTAATCTAGGTTAGGCCTGGAACCCACTAGCAGCGCTTTTCTAAGCCTTTTCTGAGTGCTTGGGATTTGAAAAGCTCTTACTAATGTAATGCTATGGGTGTGTTCCCACTTGAGCGATGTAATTTCTAAAAAATCCCCCATAGCCTTACATTAGTATGAGCTCTTTAAATCACAAGCACTTAGAAAAGCACTGCTAGATGGTCCCAAGCCTTACACAGGATAAATTCCTCATATACCCGGGCACTGCAGAATCACACTTTGCTCCTGGGTACAAGGAAGATTTAAAGGGAACCTGAGGTGAGAGGGACACGGGGGCTGACATGTTTATTTCCTTTTAAATAATGCACATTGCCTGGCTGTCCTGCTAATCCTCTGCCTCTAATACTTTAAGCCACAGACCCTGAACAAGCATGCAGCAGATCAGAGGTCTATGACAAATCTGACCAGATTAGCTGCATGCTTGTTTCAGGTGTGTGATTTACACTCTACTGACCAGAAAGATCAGCAGGGCTGACAGGCAACCTCCCTGGCGGTATCCAATTTATGAGGCTGCGTCCGCGGGAGGGATTTTTAGAATAAAAGTTGTTTTCACCTTCGTAGCTAGCACTAGGCTAGCTACCTGTGTCCCCCAGCACCTATCTGCTCCCCCCGATCGCCGCCGGCAACACACACCCGCCCGGGATCCCACGAGAGCCGCAGCTTCCCAATTAGCTTCAGTCGTCGCTATGGCGACGATCGGACATGACGTCTTGCGCAGTCCCGATCCTCCCCATAGTGAAGCCTGGAGCTGATCGGGAGGCTGCGCCATCGTGGGATCCCTGGGGGGTATGTATTGCGCCAGGGATCGGGGGAGAGCGGAGGCACTTGGGGGGCATAGGTAGCTAGCCAAGTGCTAGCTGAAGAATATTGAACAGTTTTTATTTTAAAAAATCCTCCCAGGGCCATGCGATCCCCTGCGGCGGCTAGCCGCCAGGGAGGTTAAAATGAAATAAATATGGCAGTTTCCATAGGTCACACACCTTCCTTTTAATGCTATACTTTACAATGCCTGTGTCAGGGAGGGCAGTATAAAAAGGATCTCCAGTTTAGGAGATTATTCACATCACACAGTAGTAGCCCCACCAGAACTGTAATAGGTGTTTAAAAACCTTTCACCTGCGTAATCCACATGTCTGCTGGTCTGCGGCCATTCACTCTGAAAAGGGTCCAGCAGCAGACCTTGTGTGAGCCTCAGGGAAGTAACAGATGATGGAAGAATGGGATTGAGAGAGCTGGGGCACCACACAGAAGTGTGACTGAATACTGCTGTGCAATCTGTGTCCATCGTCTAAGTACTGATCAGAGAACAGCTGCAGTCACCACTGGTAAGGTCTTGGCAGTATCATACTGTTGTAGGTTTGGGCATCAGGACACGCACAGCTCTGGAGAAAAAAAGTCCATGCTTCTACCACAGAAACCACTGCTACTGACCCCACCCCCAGTGATGCACAATACATGTACAGCAGAAACAGTAAGTAGTATACAGAATTCTTGGCAAGTTGCCGATGGTGCGGGAATACACGTATCAGAGCAAAACACGGAATCACGGTTTCCTTTGATGTTGCCTCGCTTGACATTTAATATGGGTGGGGTGAAACTTCTGACTTTTCAGGTTTTAAAAGAAAAGGCTGAGCAATGCAAACTGCAAGGAGGAACAGTGCAAACTGAGCAAACAAAAATATTTACAGGTTTTTTTGTCACAATCAGAATGTTAAGGGCCTGTTCACCCTAACGGTGGCCATGCACTGATAGATTTGCAGCAGATTTAACCATCACATAGATTTCTGTCAGATACCCGTCAGTTCAAATCTGACAGGAATCTATCTGATGTGTGCCACACACTAGGAACAGATTTCCAATAGATTTCAGAATGAAATCTATTGGAAATTGATCTAAATGCATTATTGGACCATTAGATCCAATGCAACTCTATGGGCCATTGATCTACTGCCAGCAGCAGATCGACCTAGATTTTCCATCCTTTCAGATCAAATCCATCTAAGTCGGCCGCAAATCGATAGATCATCCGTTCAATCGTGCATCAATTTGCAATTGATTGAACGCTGAAGTCGACCAGTATATGGGACCCTTAATATTTTACCACTACACAAAGAATTGAATGTGTGCATTAAACACCAAGTGAACACCTGACATATCTGGCTAAGCAAATTTGGCCTAATTGGCTATTCATGAGGCAATGCTCATGCAAATATGCATTCGCTTTCGCATGCCAACTTATGCAGGGTCAAAAACCAATGCCGCAAAGCTGTCGTCCTGCGGGAATTAGTTAATGCTGCAATATCAATATCCAGGAGCGCCACGGGGAGGCTTCCTAATGCCCCCATACAACCGGGGGACCGCGGGGTCCCAGGCGCTCTCACTGACTCCTGAATACTGCTATTGTAGCATGAACTAATTCCCGCAGGGCAACCGCTTTGCGGCATTGGTTTTGGACCCTGCATAAGTTGGCATGCGAAAGCGAATGCATATTTGCATGAGCATTGCCTCATGAATAGCCAATTAGGCCAAATTTGCTTAGCCAGTTTTGTCAGGTGTTCACTTGGTGTTTAATGCACACATTCAATTCTCTCTGTAGTGATTAACCCCTTAATATTTTGCTGCATTTTTACATATAAGTAAATGCACAGCAACACACGGCATCACAACTTTACTATGTGAGTTGCAATGGCCTACGTTACAAACCTACCGAAAACTGTGCAAGTTAGAATGAAAGGGGATTAATGATCTAGCATTACACGGATGTGAAAACATACAAGTAACCTGAAGGGGGAGGGGGGGGGTCCGAGAGAGAATCATAAATGGTGTAGGCTGTTAAAGGGGGCAGCAGCCATTTTATTCCCCCCCCCTCCCCAAACTGTATGGTCTCCCCCATCTTCTCAAAATATGGCGATATTGCATGGCCCGGGCAAATGTGCAGCAGCCACATGGGACACGAATGATGACAAAGGAACAGTAGGACAGCTGAGAGATTTTCATGCACAGGCACAATAACATTTGGAGGGAACATTGGTGTCGGATGCTGCATCACAAGACCGATTCCCAAGAGATTTTATGAAATCAATCAGGAATCGTCTAGCGGTGTATGGGCACACAATAAATCTCGCTGATCAGATTCAATCAGAGAGAGGTCTGTCCCTTGGCTGACCTGCCCCATACATCGATAGTAATGGGCACCTTAAAGTGGATCCGAGATAAACTTTTACTCATTGCATAATTGTGTTCCTTTCATTTAGTATATAGGGCATTTCTCAAGCCAAAAACTTTTTTTTGTTTTGTTCAATACTCTAATTCCCTATAAACTAAACAAGCCTCGCCCACAGCTTCTCCAGAGCCTTGGCACTTTCAGACTCTTGTAGCAAGGGCTTATGGGAGCTCAGTCTTGGCAGGAGGAGGAGGTTACTAGCTAGAGATTTCAGAGGCAGAGGGGTGGAGGAGAGAGGAGTGAAGTTCTCACAGGCTGAGGGCTGGAGATGCACAGCAGTTTGCCTATGTGTAATGTGACAAACAGAACATGGCCGCTCTCATTGTATCACAGGAATAAATAATCATCAACTGTTGAAGCTGTTTGCAGCTAGATTTGCTGTGTAAACTATCTAAACTTTAGATAAGATATATAGACAAGTTACTTGTTATAGTTAGTTTTTCACCTCAGATCCACTTAAGGGTTAAAACAAAACTCTGGTGAAAAAAAGAACAAAAAAAACCCTATAGGTGCTCTAATGAAGTACAGTTATAATATCGAAGCACATTGTGTTAGCAGTAAGACTCACCGCAGTCCTGGTTGTGCCTGGTTGTGTCTGGGGCCCATAGTTCTGCCCCTCAGAAATAGGCATCTGCCTTTCCTGTGTGTATGAGATAGAGAAAAAGCAGAACTGCTAAATGCAGGAACCCCATGCAATCTGGGCTCTGGTAAATCTAATCCAGGGCTGTCAAATACAAAGTGGGCCGAATTTGAACACTGGGACTTAGTCAGGGGTCAACCTCAATGTTTACTGGTTACCCTTCTACATTATAAAGTTCCCTGGTGTGTAATGATCCCCCTCCAACCCCTATACAGTTCCCCGGTGTCTATTTGTTCTCCCTCCCCTACACACTTTCCCTGGTGTCTAGTGCTTTCCACTTCCTCCTCCATACATCTTCCCTGGTGATCTAGGGCTTCACCTCCAATATAGCTTCCCTGGTGGTCTACAATGGGCCAAACCTAATGCAAAGTGGGGAAACCACTTGAGGGCCAAATTTAATGGCTCTGAGGGACAGATTTGGCCTGTGGGCCGGAGTTTGACATGTATGGTCTAATCACTAACACACAACTTTATTCCATTACAGCACCCATTGGATTTTTCTTTTTTCACTAGAGGTGTGGCAAGGATGCCTCTTCCCCAGGTTTCATGTATTTTGCTAACAGACACCCTGCTACTCAACAAAGGAATATAAAAAAAAAACCGTGCATATAGGATTTCTTTAACACAGCTCCCAATTCAAATGAATAGAAAATGTCATCTGTACTACAAGCCAGCACAATGTATGAACTAATGAGAGCTATGGTCCTTGGGAAGCATCAAATCAAGTAAACAGCGCATCTAGTGTATTCCAATTACTTTAAAAGCACACTGTGTTCCTCAGTAGGAAGTGTATATAAATACATGGTGTATAAAGTCATTCTGACTGTGGGAAAATGCATTATCTGGAAAAGAAACTGGACGGATCTCAACAAAACTCTCAATCACTTCCAAAGCGCTTAACTGTAATTAATCTCTGCATCAAACTGCACTCAGCAGAGACAGTGGAAATTACATCACTTGCAGCCTCACTCCTTCCAAAAGCTGAAAACTAATCGCCGGAGACTTGCAGGTGACCTCCATCTCCTCCTCTCTGCGCCTGGCCTGCATCTATTAGAGCTGCTATTCCAGCAGCCTCGGCTCCGCAGGGCATTGCATATGTGCAGCGAGGCACAAGAGATCAATACTTCATTCACACACTGTACAGGAAGACAGAGCGCCTCTCAATGAAGAAGCCTAATGCTCCTCTCAGTACAAGTCCAAAACCGTGCCGACACCAGCCAGTACATTCCATAATAGCACAATGGCACGCCTGCTACACTTTAGGCAGGAGGTGAAAACCAGATCAGCGACCCCAATACACCATGTGGCAGCAGCTCTCAATCTCAACTAAGCTGATTTATGATCAAAAAAATTCAGGCAGTGTTGCATAGTCACCTTATAAACAGTTTAAAGTGAGCCCAAGCTCAGGTCAAAAAGAAAATAGAGAGCCTTCAAAGGCTAGATCATGTATTTCCCAGGTCCTCCTCGCTCCAGTCACCAGGACCCTTCTTAAAGTCAATGTTACCCGACCTATAAAAACGAAAAGGCTAAGGAGAGGGAAGGCTCTGAGTCCTAATGAGACTTCCCTCTCCTCTCCTGGTCCGGCTCAGAATCCCCCGTAGCAGTATTCGACCAGTTAGGTCAAATACTGCCACTTCCGCCGCTGAAGGGAGGTTTCGGAAGTCTTCGGGAGCACTCGGGCTCCCGAAGACGGGCCGCTCCATACTGCGCATGCGCAAGCGCCCTCTATGACGCACTCGCACATTATGGAGCTGTCTTTGGGAGGACTCTGCTCCCGAAGACTTCCGAAGTCCTCCGCGGCGGGGTATTTGAACAGAGGATCTTGAGGGCACCAGCAGAGAAGAGGGAATGTTCATTAGGACTCAGAGCCTTCCCTCTCCTTAGGTGAGTATCTGACTTTTGTTTTTATATATGTCGGGTAACACTGGCTTTAAAGGACATACGAGGCGAGCCTTTTGAATATATTTTACTTACCTGGAGCTTTCCTGTAGCCCATAGCAGCCACTCCACTCCCTCGCCGCAGCTCCGATCCTCATAGGGGTCCTGCTGGCGAGGGAGTGGAGTGGCTGCTATGGGCTACATAGCAGGTGCAGTACACGCAGGATGACGTGGGTGCTGAAGCGCCGTCCAGCCAGCAGGTTGGCAATCTTTACAGGCAGCCAGCGGGACGCCAAGACCGGAGCTGCAGTGAGGGAGCAAAATGACTGCTAGGGGCAGGAGGAAAAGCCCCTGGTAAGTAAAATAGATTAAGAGGCTCGCCTCCTATCTCCTTTAACATCTGGGCAGTGCTTCTATTTTACGAGCACAGCCCCACCTGTGCAATAGCATGGAGCTTGCAGCATTGCAATGCACCACCTATGCAATGTTCACAGTGCGATGGGTGCGTTGCAGTATAAGGTAGTGCGGAATAATAGCGCAAAATGTGCACATCAATGGCTACAGTGAAGCATACTTTTTATTGACTGTATGTGACAATGCGCAATCCTTTGCATTTCTGCAGTCACAGGGAATACATCAGTGAATGTGGCCTAAAGCCGCATCTACACGCTGATGCGGCTCGATTGCTGAGATCCGACAGGACGGATCTCCCCATCGCCGATTCCCTGCTCGCTCCCCGAGAGGGGACAATGGCCGGGAATCGATTCTGGGGGACATGGAGGAGGCGATCCGGCGGGTAATCGAGCCGCCGGATCGCCGCCTCATCTACACGTGTAGATGAGGCTTAACTCTGGACACCAGTGTCATTGATGAGCATCAATGTAAACCTCAACATTTAAAAAAAATTTTTAAAAAATGGCCGACGGTATGTTAGTGCATGGTGTTAACCAACGAAAATAAGTCAGCAAAAAAAAAGGAAAAACCAGGTTTGAGCAGTTACTGCTAATTAAAAAGATGCAGAGCAGTCAGCAGCTACAGGACCTCGCCTACAGAGCAGTCAATCACAATGAACTGCAATAATGCAGAGAAGTCACAAAAACCAGAGACCAGGATAAGCTGCTGACAAAACTATGAAACGCTCCAGTGACAGAGACTGAGCACATTCATCCAACGCCATAAGCACAGCTAAAGGATCCAAGAAGATAACTTTACTTTCATAACAAGGCTGTTTAGTTTCTAATTCTTAATACACCGCTCCAAATAAATATTAGTTCTGACAGCAGGTTCACCACTGACGACTAGGATGGAGTCTCCACCCAATACACAAGGAAGAGGCAACGCAGAGCATTCCCAATGTAAACAGGCATTAAGATCCAATCTCACCCAGCATGTTTAATGAAGCAAAAATCCCATCGGCAATTTAATATAGGAAACATCATAGCAGGAAAGCCCTTGTCAAATGACTTAAAGAGACACTGAAGCGAAAAAAAAAAAAAAAAAAAAGGATATAGTGAATTGGTTGTGTACTATGAATAATTACTAGAAGATTAGCATCAAAGAAAAATTCTCATTTTTATTTTCAGGTATATAGTGTGTTTTCTAACATTGCATCATTCTATAATATGTGCAGATTACACAACACTCAGCATTCAAAATGAGTCTTTCAGAGCAGTCTGTGAAGTAATGACCTCTCCTCTAGCAGAGGAAAAGTAAATAGTCCAGGAACAGTTGAGATAATAAAAGTCAGAAAACAGCCCTCTCCACGACTTTGAAAGTCGTAGAGCTTAATGGCTTTTTTGCATAGAGATAGCAACTGGAGTTTCTTAACTCTTCCTGTACTGGCAACAATTAGACTGATGTATCTGATCTTAATGTTTTATTTCTTAGCTGTACTACATATACAAATATCATAATTTTTTTTTCCGCTTCAGTGTCTTTTTAAAGGCAAGGATCAAAGCTAAACTGTGCACAGGGAATTATCCTGCGCCTGACCTGCCCAAGTATTTGGGCATTTGTTTCAGGTACAGACATCACTCACCCACAATTAGGCCTAGTGTACACCAGAGCGGTTCTGCTGCGGTTTGCGATCCGCTTGCGGGTGTGGATCCGCTAAGGGTAATGTATTTCAATGGGCTGGTGCACACCAGAGCGGGAGGCGTTTTGCAGAAACGCATACTCCTGGATTGCGAAGGCGTTTCTGCCTCATTGTTAAGTATAGGAAAAACGCAAACCGCTCTGAAAAAACGGCACTTCAGAGCGGTTTGCCAGGCGTTTTTTGTTACAGTAGCTGTTCAGTAACAGCTTTACTGTAACAATACATGAAATCTACTACACCAAAAACGCTTCCCAAAACCGCAAAATGCTAGCTGAAACGCTACAGAAAAAGAAGAAAAAGCGTTTCAAAATCTGCTAGCATTTTGCGGATCTGCTAGCGTTTTTTTGGTGTGCACCGGGCCTTAGTGTTGCCATTCATTATGGAGCTCAACCCTGCAAGTGGCAAAGAAAAGTCGTTCAGGGATTGGGTACCACGGAGTATGGATGACAGTATAGCGCATGATGGAGTGGCCTCCAGTGGGGCGTACATTTAAAAGCTCCATGAGGGAAAAATGGGCGCAAAATAACAGTAAGGGCCTGAGCCGACTAACGCATTGTGTCCGCTTCTTAGCATCTGTAACATAGATGTGCAACTGAAAAGCGCACACAACTGCGTCAGTGGGCTCAGGCCCTAGTAGAATATCTGTGGTTTACCAATGTTCTAATATCAGTCATTTTACCAATATACTACCCATCACTCACTACCCTCTCACTTGAACACACTGCTATCCATGCCTAAAAACTTATCACCCCCCCTCAAACTACTCCTAACTTTTTTGTTGTAATATTGTGTTGTGACTTTACAACACAGCATCCTAGCCTAGCCTAGCCCAGCCCAATATCACGCACGGCCATTATAAAAGCATCGATTTGCAGCCAAGAAGTTACATTTCTCCGCCTGATAGCGAGCGGGCACCGACATGCGCCTCAATTTTCCTCAAAAAAAAAAAAAACACCAGCCCAGAGCATTCTGTTACACTTGCAGTTTTAAACCCACACTGTATTTTAACCTATAAAACAAAGCAGAGCTAATGACCCTTTGAACATTCTTGCAGTATAAGGGCCCATTCACACTTAGAACCGCAGAACGCCGGCGATTACCGCCGGCGTTTTGCGGGAGTGATTTTCCCGCGATTAGCGCGGAAAAATCACTGGACACTGCGGCGGTTTTGGAGCGATCGCGATTAGCGTGCTGTGCACGCTAATCACGATCGCTAATCGCGGAACGCTCGTCGCCGGCAAACCGCTGCATGCAACGCGGTTGCGGTTATCGCTAACCGCAACCGCGGCAGTGAGAACACGGCCACTGGCTACAATGTGTAGCGGTTCTTGTAGAACCGCTAGCGGTTTGCCGCGAGCGGGAATCGTGCGATTCCCGCTCAGGTGTGAATGGGCCCTCACCGGATTTCAAGCTGTTTCTTGCATGTTTAAAAAGTGACTCAGAGCTGAGTCTTCCTGTTTTTTTTTTTTTTGTTTTTGTTTTTTTTACTACCCGGGGTTTCCTCCAGCCCCATAAGCATGGATGTGTTTTTCGCCGTCGTCCTCAGCGTCGCTGTTCAGCCGCAATCTTCCCCAGTAAGCGGCTCTGTGACGTCAGCGGCAGACCTTCTCGCGCATGCGCAGACTTTCTGGAACGTCACTCAGAGAGTCCGACAGACGCGTACCGGGAGCTGACTGCGGGAGGACGGCGAGGGACACATCCGTGCTTATGGGGCTGGAGGAAGCCCCGGGTAAGTAAAAAACAGCTGTGAGACTCATCTCTGAGTCTCTTTAACCACATAACGACCAGCTAACGCCAATAGGCGGCAGCTGGTCATTTGTGGGTTTCCATGGAAACGGCCGTTCGAGCGGCCGTTCCATGTCAGGTCACGGAGGGTGTCTCCGTGAACTGCCTGCGAGCCCCCCTCCGCAGTGATCTTCCGCCTCGCACCCTTTCCCTATCCCCCCACGCCCCCCCCCCCCCGGGCCACACAGAGCCGGTGGCGATCAGACCCCCCAGCAGGACATTCCCTTGGGGGAAAAAAAAAAGGGGGGGGGGGGTCTGATCGCCCTGCCTGTCACACGATCTGTGCTGCGGGCTGGAGAGCCCCACGCAGCACAGATCAGAGAAACCAGCCTCGGTCGTTAAAGTGAATGTTAAAAATAAAAAAAAAAGTCAGATACTCACCTAAGGAGATGGAAGGCTCGGTCCTAATGAGCCTTCCCTCTCCTCTCCCGGTGCCCGGTCCCGCGCAGGATCCCCCGTAGCAGTATTCGACCAGTTTGGTCAAATACTGCCACTTCCGCAGCCGAAGGGAGCTTTCGGAAGCCTTCGGGAGCACTCGGGCTCCCGAGGATGAGCCGCTCCATACTATGCATGCGCGAGTGCCCTCTATGACGCACTCGCGCGTACGTAGTATGGAGCGGCCCGTCTTCGGAAGCCCGAGTGCTCCCGAAGACCTCCGAAGTCCCTGCGGCGGCGGACGCGAACGGGGGAGCCAGCGCAGCACCGAGGGCACCGGGAGAGGAGAGGGAAGGCTCATTAGGACCGAGCCTTCCCTCTCCTTAGGTGAGTATCTGACTTTTTTATTTTTAAATTGGTAACCATTGGCTTTAAGTGCTTCCGAAAACAGGACTGTACTGGCCGAGTGGGTCGAATAGCTCAGAGAAGCTCTTTTGCATAGATTACAGCTGAAGGTTTGTTTTTTTTAAGCCCAGTGCGAATTGGTCGCAGAAACCGCCAAACGAATTTGCACACGTATGCAAATTTTACCACGAATTCGCAGGCGTATTGCGAATTTAACCATTCCGGTGCCTGTGTGCTTTTACATTGATTTTAGGCAAAAACTCGCACAAATTCGTGGTAAAATTCGCATACGAAAACGCATGCGAATTTCCTATTAAATACATTGTATGCGAATTGCATAGCGGTATGCAAATTCTGATGGCTCTGCCATGCAGATTTTTTCTGCACAGAAAAACGCTCAGAAATCCTGACAAGTGGAAACAGGCCCATCCACTTGTATGGTCTATGCGAATCCGCATGCAGGAAACGCATGCAGATTTGCTCTAGTGGAAATGGGCCCTCACTGTACTTGAATCAATACAAGACTATTCTTTCTATTTCTTAGCTGCACTACACATACAATTCATTAGCTCAAAAGTTTATATTTGCTTCAGGTTCGCTTTAAAAGTTACGGTTTAATAAAATAGCATACCGCGATTCTAAGATGGGAGGATCTGGCGATTTAACGTGACTGCCCTAAAGCTAGAGGAGTAAGCTAGAAGTCTCTTTGCAAGAAGCCGCATTCATTTTACCTCATAAATCTCAAAACTTCCCTCGCTGGAACAATGTGAGGTAAAGCATACCAACATATTATACATACCAGCCAACAACTCACAGAGAAACGTGCTGCCATTAACATATGACACAAGCGATAAATACTTAATCCTTGTTATTCAACAACACAATGCATTCCAAAAACAACTCTGCAGCTTACTACCTCGGCCGCGTGGACATGAAAAACAAACAGCCTCTGAACTCTGCTCATGTCTCTAGTCAGTAGTCAGAACACTCGTGTGTTTATTTTTCTGTCAAAGTGAAAACCACAGGCAGGCATACATGATACCATGCAAGGGTGACAAGCCACAGGGCTTGCACAAAGCTGGACCAGCACCTTATCTACTAAGCAACATGCAAAGCAGGACTTTAGAGCTCTCTCTGGAGAGAGTCATAGCCTGCCCCAAAAAACAGAGGCTTGTGAGATGCAATCACATTAATATCAAGCAGCCAGGAGTTGTACGGCAGCATCTTTCACACAGGAGCTGATGGGGTTCTGTGATGCCCTTTTTTTCTTTTATGTGGGGAATAGCACCAACCCTGCACACCCCTTTATGCAAACTGTTTTAGGTGGAAAAATACAGATTGCAAATACAAGTACATGAATTAACGGAAAACAAGACTTTGCAATAATTCAGGTTGGAGTGAGCTTGAGATGTCTCCCAGTGCATCACTGCTGAATATATGCAAATTAACCATTGTACCCTTAGAAGCTAAACACCCCTCCAGAACCGCTGGAATGCAATGATGTGTCAGCTTGTTAATTTGTACAGAGCCATAATAATCCAACACGCATACAGACTGTTTTGGATTGTTTGATCCTCATCAGTGCATGGCATGGATTAATTTGGCTCTATGGTGTATGAATTAACGAGGAAGATAGAAGCCATACACACATCAGACCATAGTCTTTGGAAAATGAAAGATCACAGACCAATTTTACCCCCTTCCATGTAGTATGAGAGCCATACCTTCACAGTCTATTCTATGGAGCTGAACTCCCCATCAGAAAAAAATCTTTGCAAGATGCTGCACACAAAGATGCTGTACAGACACAAAAGATCAGTATCTGCAAAAGATTTGTTCCTGCAAATTGCATTCATAGTCTATGAGATCTGCAGATCCTCATACACACCTTGTTTAACTGACATTCATCGGAAGATCAGACAATCATCTGCAGATCTGAAAATCCATCCTGGTGGATCTAATCTGCAGATGAATGTCTGTTAAACAAGGTGTGTATGATGATCTGCAGATATCAGACTATGAATGCATTTTGCAGGAACGGATCTTTTGCAGGAACAGATCTTTTGCAGATACTGATCTTTTGAATGTCTACAGCATGTTTGTGTGCAGCATCTTGCAAAGATTTCTGTCTGATGGGGAGATCAGCTCCATAGAATAGACTGTGTAGGTATGGCTCTCATACTACATGGAAGGGGGTAAAATTGGTCTGTGATCTTTCATTTTCAAAAGACTATGGTCTGATGTGTGTATGTGGCCTAACAGTCCAATCTAGGAGCCAGTGAGCGAGGGGTTTATGAACATTGAAAGTAATCCTGAGGGGGGGTTGATATAATTGTATACCTTAGCGATAAGGCAAGTATCTAATCTTATACCTTACTGATAAATATTTTTTATGTGTGTGTGGGGAGTTGTGCAGATGCTTAGTTCTGTACTTCCTGGTCGGTGCATTCGGTACCCTCCGACTCGGAGATACTATGCTGCACATGCACAGCATGTCCTCTTGGGTGCCTTGCAACTGCGGTTACAACATATGGGGTCGCCGGGGAGCATGACTGCAAGGCGCCCAAGTGGACATACTGCGCATGCCTAGCTTAGTAGGTCTTGTGTTGGAGGGCACCAACCAGGAAGTACAGAACCTTGATAATTACATGAGAACGGAGGAGGTGCGGTAAGCATCTGCACATCTCCCCACAAACATTAGGCATTTTTTATTTACGTATTTTTATTTTAGTTTCAAAACGGTACAAAGAAATTCATGCATCCTTTTAAGAATATTTATCGCTAAGGTAACCTTTAAGGTCGCAGGCCTAAGAGCACAGGTGGGGAACTCCAGTCCTCAAGAGCCAGATCCATGCCAGTGCTTAGGATGGACTGGGAAATCGAGAAGTGTGCTACTTGACGAACCACACCTCGCCTGATTCAGTCACATCAATTAATGTGAGCTGTGGGGGAGGGGGGGGGGGGGGGGGAGAGAGATATTTCCCTGGATATATTTCCCTTTTGGAAAGAGAAACCTTTCTGTAAAGGGAACCTGAGGTGAAAGGATATGGCGGCCTGGAGGACAGGGTTGGGGAACACCGCTTTAAGCAATGCCAGTTGCCTGGCTATACAGCTGATCCTCTGCCTCTATTACTTTTATGCTGGGCATACACAATGCGTTTTGTCCGCTTGATTCTGCGCTCGATCGATTTTGCTGCTCGATTCTCCACTTGATTCTCTTATCTTCCACTCGTTTTCCTTATCTTTTTCTATTCACCTCTATGAGAAATCAAGGGGTGAAACGATCGAACGGGAGATCAGACATGTCGGAAATTATCTATTGAGCCATCTATCTGCGGCAGAATTAAACCGTGTATTCCCAGCATTAGCCATAGGTCCTGAACAAGCATGCAGCATATCAGGTGTTTCTGATAAGACTAGCTGCATGCTTGTTTCTAGTGTTATTCAGACACTACTCCAGCCAAATAGATCAGCAGGGCTGCCAGGCAACTGGTATTGTGTAAAAGGTAACACATATGGCAGCCTCCCTATTACTCTCACTCAATCAGCTGCTGCTGCCACAAACTGTACTGAGACCTGTGTACTTCTATAGAGGACTTTTCCAAAAACAGATAAGATAACTAGCAATACGGCATTGAAAGACAGGTTTATCTTTTATGATATGCCAGACTGTATACCTTCACTGCAAGCTTTACAGGGCCTTCTGTGTTAGTACAGTACAAAGGTTTAAATTTCCCCAAGGCCACCAATCACATTTACACTTTACGATCAGCTCTTATTTCTAGGTTTGCTTTAATTGTGATTGGTGCCATAACACTGACACTTGGGATTCACTTGCTATGTGGCTTCTGGTAATACTCCAGCCTGCAAGGTCACATTAGACAAAATGAATGTGCAAGCTCTTCTATGCGTGGTCTGCAGGCATGGCAATGCAAAATGCTCTTACTGCCCACGCAAGCAAGATAGCAAACTGGCTTCCAGGAATTCTGTCTCGCAGGCATATTTAACATTGTGTGGCCCTTGGAATTGGACAGTCAAAATTAACAGGAGGTGCATTTGATTGGCTCAACCCCAAGCAATTTCCATGCAAGCACAAACTATTAGCATCTTAAAGGGGAACTGAAGTAAAAGGTATACGGAGGATGCCATATTTCCTTTTAAGCAATACCAGTTGCCTGGCAGCCCTGCTGATCCTCTGCCTCTAATACTATTAGCCATAGCCCCTGAACAAGCATGCAGCAGATCAGGGGTTTCAGACTTTAAAGTCAGATCTGACAATATTAGCTGCATGCTCGTTTCTGGTGTTATTCAGATACTACTGCAGAGAAATAGACCAGCAGGGCTGCCCGGCAACTGGTATTGATTAAAAGGAAATAAATATGGCAGCCTCTGTATACCTTTTACTTCAGTTCCCCTTTAAAGGAAACACAAGGTGACATGTTGATATGTGTATGCAGGGCTGTGGAGTCGGAGTTGGAGTCGAGGAGTCGGGGCAATTTTGGGCATCCAGAGTCGGAGTTTCAGAAACTGAGGAGTCGGAGTCAGGAGTCGGAGTCGCATGATTTTTGTACAAAATCCACAGCCCTGTTAAGTATTAGACTAAGGAGTCGGAATCAAGGAGTCGGAGCCTGAGCAATTTTGGGTACCCGGAGTCGGAGTCGTGGTTTCAGAAACTGAGGAGTCGGAGTTGGAGTCGGAAGATTTTTGTACCGACTCCACAGCCCTGTGTGTATGTACAGTGCATGTACAGTGCATAGCACACAAATATTTTTATAGGCTGTGCTCTTTTTATCCGTCTGAAAGGGTTAATCAGGAATGCAAGTGACAGTTTCTGTCCAGTTGGGACCTGGTCGGACTATAGAGTAACCCTCACTGATAAGGAATGACAACCATAAAACACTTTCCTGGCAGAAAATTGCTTCAGAAAGCAGGAAAGAGATACAAAGGATCTATAGTTCATTGATTTTAGCTCTGGCATACTTCAATGCATGTGACATTGAGCAGAGACAATTAAACAGTACAAACTTAAAGGACAACTAAAGCAAGAGGGAAATATTTATTTCCTTTTAAGAAATACCAGTAGCCTGGCAGTCCTTCTGATCCTCTGCCTCTAATGTTTTCAGCCATAGATCCTGAACAAGCATGCAGCAGATCAGGTGTTTCGGATATTATTGTCAGATCTGACAATATTAGCTGCATACTTGTTTCCGGTGTGATTCAGACACTAGTGCAGTTAAATAGATCAGCAGGGCTGCCAGGCAACTGGTATTGTTTAAAAGCAAATCAATATGGCAGCCTCCATAGTCTTCTCACTTCAGTTTTCCTTTAAAAACTGCAAGACAAATGCCAGATTGTCAACCAATAGGATAGTTTAACAATGAAAGATGTGGGGAAACCGGCATTGACTTCGTGGACTCGTTTAAAGATCATCACCTCGTCTATACACACTGGCGACGAACAATTATCTGTCAAAGTAAACCGCTGTGCCGGCTATTTCAAATGTTGATTACCATGGCGGATCATTCCTTTGTCGTTCCCTTGAGCTAGGATTTGTACACGACATCTGTAAGAGGAGTCATTCATCTGCCATTTAGAGCCATTTTTTCTGTGTGTGAGACTTTACTGACCATTGCTAACCGTGTTTTGCTGGTGGACATTTCCAGACAAGACTATAGACACAACCGCTAAACATCTTATTCAGGAAGTTGCAGTTCACACAAAACACAGAGGTACTTTACCTTCTGATACATCTTCTTCTACCGCTCCTTTCACCTGAGAAAAACACCACTGAATATCATTGCCTCCACCAGCTCCTAGAAAACAATGACACAAATAGATATTTAAAAGTTAGTGTGGATACAAGAATATGTCAAACATCACAAAGCAAGCACTGTGGGCACTTATAACAGCTGGATTACTTTTTCTTGCTTTGCCTAGAATAAGGCTGCTGGCTTTAGTATGTAATCTCTGGACTATACAGGTGTCTGTATTAGGGATGGTCAATGAGATGCAAATAATTTTGAAGTAATCCAGCATTATGCAAATTTGGTATACAAATGTATGCATTTTGAACATGAACCTGTCAAATCCTCCTGAAGTAAGATTCAATTGGCAAATTTTCAAGCTACATAAATTTGCATACCAAATTAGCATAATCACGCATCAACTCAAAATAATTTGCATCTCATTGACCATAGTCTGTGTGTCCATGAAACCTTTGTTGTGCGTTTTCAACACAAGTTAATTATTGTTCACTCACTGCTAGCATGTGCTACACGCCGTCCTATTTTTACCTCAGTCCCTCTTTATTTCTCCTTGGGAGATTCCCCCCATTACTGGGACAGGAAATTAGGGATGCCATCAACAGGAAGGACACCAATGAAAACTTCATATCAGATAACCTTTTCCTATATCACCAATAAATTAAAGAAAAATTCTTGCTGGCTGCGACCCCCGCTGGCAGTATTTCTCAACAATTCCAGGTCCTGGATGAACGTTTAAGAACTTTTTACAAACAGACCTCAGACATTAAAAGCAAAACTTTTTTGTTTGTGTTAAATAGAAAGTATAGGGAAATCGCAGGGAAATCGCAGTGCTTGAAAAAGCAATTTGAATTGTGATTTTTCTGAGCGCTTTAATAAGTACATTGTATTTACTCATTTCTGGGTTAAATAGTTCACTTCCTGACTGACATCAGGTAGCAAAAAAAAAATTATCGCTGAGCTCATGCGCTTAGAAAAGCACTTTTCTAAGCAAAAAGTGCAGGGAAAAGCGATTGGAAAAGCGCTCACCAAATCGCCAGCACTTGCGATAGCGCTGGCAATTTGTAATGTGAACAAGGCCTTACATCGGTTATATCTTAGCTTGGTTGCAAAGGGCCTATCTTCCTAAAGCCTTTCATTTTGGAAAAGGCAAAATCAGCTTGCTTATTGTATTTTTTAGCATATAAGATGCACCTTTTCTCCCCCCAAAAATGGGGAGAAAAAGCCCCGGGGTAAAGAATGGAATGGTTGAGGAGTCTGGACAGCTGTCTGTCCAATAAGATTGCACGGTCACCTTGCAAAATGTGCGAGTTTACCGAAGCAGGCAATCAAATCCATTTCAGTAACAGAAAAAGCAACTGCGCAAAAACTGGCAGAATACATACAATGCATTACAGCAAGAATCCCATCTTCCATGTATTTCAGGGAGAGGGGAGTGGAGAGCCTCGGCTTCAGTATATTCATTGGCACCTGTTGTAATTACTAAGCAGCCATACTATAAACTGAATAGATACAGAAGTTCTAGGTGATATGCATGCTTTACTCGTAATCCTCAATTCACAAACTACTGATAGTTTTCACAAACATCGGGCATGTGCAGCATTTGTAAAGGTGGCCATCAGATCGACCAACAGCTAGATCACTCTCTGATCGAATCTGATCCGAGAGGGATCGTATAGCTGCCTTTACTGCAAACAGATTGTGAATCGATTTCAGCCTGAAACCGATTACAATCTGTGGAGCTGCCGCCCGCATGCATTACCTGATCTGGCCGGCGGGAGTCCCCCGGTCTTCGCGGTCTTCTCCGTGCTCGGCTCCTCCAGCTCCAGGAAGTTTAAACAGTAGAGGGCGCGCTCTACTGTTTAAACTTCCTGCCGGGATAGAAAGAAGTGAAGCCTTCCGGACTCTGAGCCCAGCGGAGAAGGAGTAGCAGTGACAAGCGCTGGCAAAACAGGTAATGTATTGCGTCGGTCGCCGGACATTCGCACGCCGCTATCGACGCACTCCTGACCCGCCGGCAATCAAGCGAAATCTTCCGCATGGACAGGAACGACGGGAATGATCGTTTTCAGTCGGAAATCGATTGTCCGGTCAACGTTTGCTCAACGATTTCACAGCAGATTCGATCACAAAATTGTTAGGTGTATGGGCCCCTTTAGTCACGTGGGTGTACATATGGCATGCACATCACATGGGCAGTCAGCTGCAGAGCTACCAGAATGAGTCCTTTCACACAACCCACACAGTACGGAGGTCCTGTGACCCCCACATAGGGAAGAAAGGGGCTGGCCATGTACAAATAGATTCTACTTCCCAAAAACTTGGAAGCCTATGTGATTCAGCAAGCCTATATTGGAGTCTTTCATAAGTTATCAGGTGGCATAAGAATGCAGTGTCACAAAAATGCTGTGTCACGTCATACTAGAATGATTGCTAAAAGGATAGTGAGGTAGTGGCCATCCAATTGCAGTCTCATACATTGTCTGTGGCGTAACAGTTTTCATATTTTGTTTTAGAGGTAATTGAGCACTAGGATTTTTATTTATTTTTAAAGGGAAGGTTCGGGGAGGGCTGTAAAAAAATAAAAATAAAAATCCACTTACCTGGGGCTTCCTCCAGCCCGTGGCAGGCAGGAGGTGCCCTCGCCGCCGCTCCGCAGGCTCCTGGTGGCCTCCGGTGGCCGACCTGACCTGGCCAGGCCGGCTGCCAGGTCGGGCTCTTCTGCGCTCCAAATGCCGGCACTTCTGCGTCCCACGTGGACGCGCTGACGTCATCGGACGTCCGCCGGGCTGTACTGCGCAGGCGCAGTAGTTCTGCGCCTGCGCAGTACAGCCCGGCGGACGTCCGATGACGTCAGCGCGTCCGCGTGGGACGCAGAAGTGCCGGCATTTGGAGCGCAGAAGAGCCCGACCTGGCAGCCGGCCTGGCCAGGTCGGGTCGGCCCCTGGGAGCCTGCGGAGCGGCGGCGAGGGCACCTCCTGCCTGCCACGGGCTGGAGGAAGCCCCAGGTAAGTGGATTTTGATTTTTATTTTTTTACAGCCCTCCCCGAACCTTCCCTTTAAAGGACAACTGAAGTGAGTAATGTGGAGGCCAATATATACATTTCTTTTAAGCACTCTAGATTGCCTGGCTTTCCTACTAATCCCCAGAGGGTTGGTTCATACTCGGAGCTTGAATCGCAATTTTGCGCCGCGATTTGCTTTTTGATTCTTGTTCAACAAGATAAGAATGTGACGTTAAAATCGCAAAGCGTCTGCGTTTAGAGGCACCGCACTGCGAGCAGTGAGTTACCATAACGCAACATGCAACATATTTCAATGCGACATGAACCTCCTGAGCGGTATGCCCGACACCGTGTCAGCGGATCAAGGGCGATCCGGGGGGTGTCGGCCGTCTATACTAGCAAGCCTAGTGCTAGCTAATATATTCGGCAGGAATTACATCTAATAGATTTCTCCTGGGGGACTCCTAAGGCTACCAAAACCACCTAAGCAGCGTAACGCTCAGGAGGTTAACGTCACACTGTGAACGTCCTATAGGCTTAGCAATGCAGTGCGGTAAGCTATGTTATAAGACTTTATAACTCAGCTCCGCAACGTGCCGCTGTGAACGCGACCTTAAACAATACCAGTTTCCCAGCAGTTCTGTTGATCTTTCTAGTCAGTAGGCTCCAGGTCCCGCACCTGAAACAAGCATGCGGCTAATCTTGTCAGATTTGTCAAACATCTGATCTGCATGCTTGTTCAGGGTCTATAGTAGTTCCCGGCAGTGTTCCGTGCATGTGCACCGCAGTGCATGCTGGGAAAAACGTACTCCATTGATGCGAGAACATCTCTGCACACGCATCCATGGACGACAACTCCTGGCATGCATTGCAGCACAAATGGAACACTGCCGGTAAATACAGAATTCAGCAGATGCGGTCTGTCTGTGGAGAAGAGGGTGCATTGCATTTAGGGCAGAAGAGCAGCACTCCGTAGGTAAGTAGTGAGGGTCACCTCGGCATATCTCATTACGAACCTCACTTATGGGGAGGTTACGTTGAGAAAAAAAAAATCCTGGTGGTCAGTTCCCTTTAGGAACCATATACGGTTCTGCGAAGGTAAATAACAGCTGTGCTTTACACTACCCAGCCACAAAGTGAAGTGAAAAGAATATGGAGGCTGCCATGTTTATTCCATTTAAAACAATGCCAGTTACCTGGCTGCCATGCTGAGCTTTTGGCTTTGTTTTCCAGTCACACACCTGTAACAAGCATGCGGCCAGTGAAGTCAGACCAGATCTGCAGCTCACTCTGGGCCAGTGACTTATAACGTTGGAAGCAGAGCTTCAGCATAGAAGTCAGGCTATTGGCATTGGTTGTTAGTGGATGGAGATGGTGGCTTCCATATTCCTGACCTCAGCTTCCCAAAAACGCAAGTGGGCCTTAGGCTGACCATACACACATGCAGATTTTTCTGGCCAACATGTTCACAACATGAGAGATCGAATAACTAACTTAATTTTAAATTTAATTACAGTAACTTTAATTCATTTTGGCCAGGTGATCAAAAGGATGAAACATACAAGGGTGGCCACTAATGAGACCACCTTGATTGTGTGTAGTGAGAGAGTAATCAATGAGCATACTTAGTATGGACACTTTAGGAAGATCATCATATTATGGAAGGGGTAAGATTGTACAATCAAGATTGTATCATTTGCGGGCTCCTTAACGATAAAACAGTAAAATCGATTGCTAGACCAGATCAATTTTTTTTTTAACTGGGGAGACTAAACTCTTGCCACACTGGGCCCTTCACACCACACAATGCCGCCAAAGCATACCGGCATATACTGTGCACAAAAATGTAGCAAGCGCTAAACAGAACTATAATGTTAAGCACTATGTAAAATGATAGTAAAAATCCTGCCTGCATTGTGAGAGATAAACAAAGGTAGCAAACAGTACTCAGCATCCAATGTAAACAACAGCCATGCGGATAGAGAATTTATGTTCTGATCTGAACTAAATGAATTTAAGTTAAGCCGTCCCAAAAATGTAACTCAATTACACAATTGAATATAAGAAAGAAAGAAAAAAAAAAAAAAAAACCTCAGTAGCATACAAATAACTCCTAGCATCATTCGCGACAGACGACAAAGGCCTAGAACAATACCCCTCCCCCACTGCCTGAACTCCATAAGGGCATCTGAAGATCAGGTCATGTAGCCAAAAAACTGCTTTCCTTTTCACACAGACTCCTTCACAGGTATAGAGATAACAGGCAGAAAGATAGCATCACTCCAGGCAAAGACAGGGCCTGAAGCAGCAGTACATCATCACCAGCACCTGACACAGGCTTCATGTGGGAAAAGCTACTCAGAATCACGGCTTTGGTACAAAACTTCTGGAACATCGATTTCGTCCGGGAACACAGCTGCCATTCACAGAATCCTGCGCCGCCCTCCCAGCCAAGAGTTCCGAGTTCCGCTGATACAGGAAGGAGCTGTGAGTGTCTCAATCTCCTCACCCTTGGCAAAATCCAAACTCAGCCATGTAACAACATGCCTGGGATAGCTACTGAGCTTCTCACATCATCACATGCAATTCCCGAGACCGAGAGCTGCATATCGCGCTCGTGAGGAAAAACGTGCAGCCGGGAGAGAGAGGAGGCCCGGGCCCAGGAAAGGGTTAAAGCCCCACTGATTGATGTGCTTTGTCAGGTCAGATCCCATCCTAAAGAAAGGATGTGCTGAATAGGAAGCAGCCGGTGCTACTGGATGGGGGGTGGGGTGGTGGGGCACAATGTACATGCTAATCTAAGGGAGCCCCTCCCCACAGGAAAATGCAGGGGGTGGTGGAATCGTATCCGGTCCAGAGACAGATTTCTGCCTTTTCTCATACTGGGATGGGACAGAAATCGCTAGATATGCTGCGATGAGAGGGAGAGGTCACAGAGGATGTGGGAATCCCAGACCATAGGGACAGATGGGGGAATAGACCATCTGCATTGAGGGGAAAAAAAACTAGGGTGCACTTCCTCTTTTCTGGTAAGAGCAGCCACTGCAGGCAGCAGCAGCAATGCAGCCAGAATGAAAACGGAACAGAAATAACTGCAAAGGTCAGACAGTCAGAAAAGCAGCTCACTAGCTGGGCAGGCATGAACCACTCTTTCTCCATCAAACAATCAATACTTAGCTGGTCAAAAAACGCTTTGCACCATTCTTATTTCAAGAGAAATCCGATATCAAATAGTCTGGTATGACAGAACTATAAAAAAAAGAAAAAAAGTGGTATCCTATACAGTATACGCTGTTCCACTATTTGTGCTGCTATTGCTGACTACCCATAATCAGCAAATCGCTAGTGCAGTGCCACCCCTATGGGGGCATTCACATTGCAACGTTTGCAATTATAAAAGCGTTTTGGAAACGATTGCGATAAATCGCAGCAAAATCATAAGTATTTCAGTGCGAAACAGCCCGTGGATTCAAAAATAACATATCAAATGAACAATTGCCGGTAAGCATTGACATGGGTTTTTAAGCGACAACGCACGCGAAAACGCCTGGAAAACCGCAAGACAAAAGCTTCCGGTTTTCCCATTAAATTACATTACCTGGCGATTCTCGTGCGGGTGTGCGGCATGCGAATTCTGACGGGTCTGCAGTGCAGATTTTTTCTGCACAACAAACTGCACAGAATTCTTGACAAGTGGAAAAAGCCCCATCCACTTGTATTGGTCATGCGAATCTGCATGCAGAAAACGCATGCAGATTCGCTCTAGTGGAAACGGGCCCTAAAACCAGAATCACAATAGAAGGGAAAATTTGCATCTTGTGTACAGTTAGTTGCCTATCGGAGGCAGAGTTCACGTAGTACAGAAAGGGCAATAAACAGACATTTTAACTCCTGCTAAAAAGTGGGCCATATTTGTACCTAGTAATTAGAAGTGTGCCCAATACTACTGGCACAATAAAAATATGCATGTTGTGCTGCATGTGAAAGATTCCAAGCCAGTTCCAATCACGTGTGGACAGGCCGGGTGGTTTTGGATTCACGGTCAGCAGTTTTGAGGGCATATGCATCGGTGCTATGTAAAATAATCATAATAATATGGCCACTGGTAAAGCTCTGGTCAATAAGACAAGTTCCATTCAAAGGCTACTCTGGACATATCAATGAACAAACTGTATGAAAACAAATGTTGCATCATTTTTAATGAGTTGATGAGAAACCACCACAACACCACATGTATAACTGTCACTGGGACCAGCTCACACAAAACAGGCTGTTTAGCAACCATATGTCAGCTGCTGCATTGCTACAGACTAAAAACACACATTCCACATGTATTTCCTATACTTCTATCGTAAAGAGATGCCAGAATGCATTTCCGCAACTCCGCAAATACATAAAGTAGTCTCATAGTAAACTTCGATATACCATGTTTCCCCGAAAATAAGACACTGGTCATTAATTTTTCCTTCAAAATGTGCTAGGGCTTATTTTCAGGGAGGTCTTATATTTTGTGGGGGTTGCCAGATCCCCTTTAGGATTTAGCCCGATTCCCCCCCAGATATACAGCCAGATCCCCATTTATTTAGGCAGATTCCCCCTGGAATATAGTCTAGTCCCCCTGTATATAGGCAGATACCCGCTCGCTTTACCTCCACTGTTGTCGGCTCCCGTCCCTCTCCTTAAGAAAGTCTGATCCCCTGTGGCTTATCCCCCTGAAAATTCAAACCACAGCGGTGAAGACAGCTAATGTAGTCCAGTAACAGCACCGTATACAGGAAGTGATCTCTGTTTATTTCCTGTATAGAGCGGCGCTTTTATTGGACTACGTTAATCTTTCACCGCTGATCTGCAGTTTAAATTATTCCGGGGATAAGCAGCAGGGGTATTCGGACTTTCTTAAAGGGGTTATCAGGGATTTTTAAGTAAAATAAGTGCTACTTACCCGGGGCTCCGTCCAGCCCTAAGCTCCCAGCATGTCCCTCGCTGCAGCTCCGCCATCAATCATTCGCCGCCGCCTCCCAGTCCCCGGTGATGAAGTCAGGCAGACCTCCAGGTCCGCCTGTACTGCACCTGCGTGAGCGGCGCTGTCAATCGCCGCCACGTGGACCGGAGCGTACTGCGCAAGCGCAGAACTACTACGCAGTACGCTCCGGCCCACGTGGCGCTGATTGACAGCGCCGCTCGCACAGGCGCAGTACAGGCCGACCTGGAGGTCTGCCTGACATCACCGGGGACCCGGAGGCAGCGGCGGTGAACAGCTGACGGCGGAACTGTGGCAAGGGACATGCAGGGAGCTTGGGGCTGGACGAAGCCCCAAGTAAGTAGCACTTATTTTACTTAAAAATCCCTGATAACTCCTTTAAAGAGGAGCTGTTCGGTATAGGGTCTCATAGGAAAAAAACACATATCAGTAGATAAATACTGGCTGTACTTGCATAACATATGCATTACACTGTCCACGTATTGATTTCAGTCAATTTTTATATAGTATACACAGATATTTATGTTCCTGACAGGTTCCATCTTTGACTGTCTTGTCTGAAGCTAATCGTGATGTAATATCCTCCCTTACCCTGCTTCCACTCTTCCCCCCGATTTAGTATGCATTAGCCCTCCCAACTCCCAGCCCTCAGACACTCCCACCAAGCTGCGGATGTCTTCATGACCCCCCCCCCCCCCCACACACACACACACACAGAAACAGGTGCGGATGCCTTCTCACCCCAAAAAGCTAACACCGAGAGAGAGAGCGGGCAGCTTTTTTTGCCTAACAGTTACTATTTACGCAGGAGGTCGGGAGCTGACCACCAGGAACCGAGAAAGTTAAAGCGGGAAGGCAAGCAGGATTAGAAGAGGGGGAGGGGGAGAAGGGAGCCAGGTACCCAGCGCTGACTGTGTCTCCACTGTCACTAGGTCTTACTTAAGGGGTAGGTCTTATATTTTCAGCATACTCGAAATATGAACTAGGTCTTAAATTCAGGGGAGGTCTTAAAGAGACCTACTTCCTGTTTTGGTGGCCATTTTGTTTGTTTATAAACAAACTTTTTAAAACTGTTTTTAACCACTTTTAATGCGGCGGGGAGCGGCGAAATTGTGTCAGAGGGTAATAGGAGATGTCCCCTAACGCACTGGTATGTTTACTTTTGTGCAATTTTAACAATACAGATTCTCTTTAAATTCGGGGGAAAACGCGGTAGGAAACTCAATGTCCAATATACAATGTTTAACGAATCCTGATAAAGTAAACCAATAGGCCAGGTCTCTTGGAGTTTACTATAAAGGGAAAGGGATTCTACTGCCTTTGCTATTTACACCTTCAAACACATTTCTCTCCTTCACAATCCTTCAGGAAGCATTGTTAATCACTAATTCTAGGCAGCAAGTCGAATCACCTATCAGAATCATTATAGCTGCAAGGACAAGTTCGTTATCTTTCAGGGCTCGTTTCCACTATAGCGAATCCGCATGCGGGCACTGCATGCGGATTCGCATACTTAATGTTAGTGGATGGGGCTGTTTCCACGTGTGCGGCGGCGTTTTTCGGTGCAGGGAAAATCTGCACGACAGGGTCGTGCAGATTCGCGTGCGGCAGGAATGTGGGCGAATCGCCGCTAATGTATTCAATAGGGAAATCGCATGCGGCTTTGTCATGCGGATTTCCCCGCGATTTCGCATGAAAGCCAATGGAACTTAACACAGGCAGTGACATGGTTAAATTTGCATGGCTCCTTGCCATGCGAAATCGCATGCGAAATCGCGGGTAAATCTGCATGCGGAAACGCTGCCGCATGCGATTTCTTCAGCGGTGGAATCCAGGCGATTCCGCACCGCTACAGTGGAAACGAGCCCTCAAAGACAACAGCAGGAAGTTTTCAGTACCGGGCTTAAAGAGGGGGAGTGTTACCTATGAAAAGGGAAACCTATAAGGGGCTTTCACTCCGTCCTCTGTCACCAAGTGCAGACCCCCTCGAACACAAGGAATCCAGCGCAGGAGATTTGGGCGCAGCCGGCGCCACAAAAGACTGTAAATAGGAATTACAGGTATAGCGGCACACAGTGAGTAACTTCGGTGCCGTCAGAAGACGGAGCTGAGGTTACTTTTTAAACACTAATTCGGCCGCCAGCAACAGCTGGCAGCCAAATTACATAATTCCCCACCATCCATGTGGACCTGGAGGGGGAATAGTAATTAAAGCCACCGGGACTTGTGCAGCAGCAGGATAAGCTATATATTGTCCGTTTCCTCCGCCAAGTCTCCCGGCAGCAATTGCCTTCATATGTGACCCCCTCCCGTATATACATTAAGGCCCATGATCAGAACCCAGGGGCTGAGTTTACTATAACGACATTCTACTGTATTTTTGGACCAGGGAAAACTGAAATCAAAGTGGCTGTCAGTCAGTGACGGCCTTCATTTTCCCACAGAGCAGCCTTTGAGTCAAGCCATGTCACATTAGTTGGGCTGTGCAGAGCATGACTCAGCTATAATCTAATAAAGCTTGCCCAACAACCCCTATACTGATACGTAGGCTCTGCTCAGCTGTGTGTACTACTGGAGAGTGGATGTCTTTACACTGCTGCAGAATACTGACTGAAGCTGTGAACACATGCTAGATAAAACTCAGCTGAAGTGGCCTATAATGACCGCCTCTTGTGTGTGTACAGCAGCCTACGGTAGCAATCAGCCCAACAGATCGACGCAGCCAGGCACTGACAGAGGTTTATTCTCCCCCCCCCCCTCGCATCTTCGCTTAACAACTGAACATGACGCTAGTCTGCAGGCTACCCACTTATCTGTACAGTCTTGGTCCTGCAATGTTGTCCATGGGATCGGGTCCCAATCACTGCCAGGCTATATGCCTCAAACCTGTGTATGCTGAAGAGGACCAGGGGATACCTGATGCAGTCACAAATAACGGTTTCAGACATAAGGCTTTGTTGTCTGTTCAAATCTTTATTTTTGCCATTATTTTTGCCATTTCCATGCAATTTCCCAGACAGGTCGAACTGATACATTCCTACAAGTCCGATCGCATTCCCGATCATTTTTACAATCCCTTGTATTACACAGTCGGAGTGTACTAGTCTCAGCCTCAGCTTAGCATAGACAGTTCCTTCCTTGATAAAAAGATTTGTATAAATCTGCTGCAGATACTCAGTGCTCAAACAAACCAACGAGGTGACCGTCACCACATGACTGAAAAGGTTACCCCTGGTACACATCAGGCAATTTCCCATCAGATAGACCGGTCAAAGCGGTTATTTCCGACAGGTCTGATGGGATCCAACTGTTTTTCTGATCAATTATGTATAGAAGTGATCAGGGGGGAAAAAAATTGGAATTAATAAGACCGTCTGATGGGAATTTGCATGGTGTTTACCAAACATTAGTGCCAAATCCAAGCAGAAGCTATTTATTCACTAAAACAAATCATAAAACCATAGAATAAAAACTATTGACGTGGGTCCTGTGCAACAGGGTCTGAGAATAAAGTATATCGCCTTGAGGCACTAATGCCAGGATACCAGTAGGTGAAACCTTTTCATGATACCCACTGTCTAGTCTTCAAGGAAGAAGCAGTTTAGGCTAGTGCTATACTCTGGGAATTGGACCGTTCTGTATGTGGAATAGGATACCTTGCGGTTTATGCCTGTTCATTGCTTTGGAAGCGCTTGTACCTGACTTTCTACTATTGAATCTTCTAATATTGTTGCTATGATGAACAATACTTGGAACAAACCTCATGTGGAAGGCACAGGCAGACATTGCCAAACTTATCAAATGCCTCCTATAATATTCCATATCACAGCTGTCATCAGCATAGAGTGAAGAAAGAACAATACACAAACAAGCCAGTACACCTTCGCGCTGTGCACATCCTTATGAGTAACAACCAGCCACACTCACGCCTCAGAATCCAGTTATTTTACCAGGTCTGTTGCCGGGCAGCAATAAAAACTCAGGAATACATTGGCAGAAAGGGGTTAACCCGGTCTAGCAACTGCCATTATGCTGGAACAAGTTAATGCAGCGTTTGCTTTAAAAATTATGTCAACCATTTGGATCTGTCTTAACAGGAATCTATGTAGCAACCCGGCAAAACCAGCCTGATGTCTACTTCTCTTCTAGTAGGGCAGCATTAATATTTATCTACTTGTGCACGCAAACAATAGAGCAATTCACAAATGTCAATAAGGATAGTATAAGGATACAGGAGATTACATCTTCCCCTATGAAAGTGAAAACAGGCTGTCACTTTATGAAAGGTATACCATAAGACTCAGCCAAACTCATTCCATGCAGGGAGATTTACCAGTTTCTAAGATTTAGTGTCATTAAAAGTGACCTACAACACATTAGGCAATGACTTTTGTACAAGACAACAAAAGAATCTGTCCATTTAACAAACATCTGATGAGGTCCGCAAATAGAAGAACATGCTTGCTTTGTGACATTTTGCAGCACATTGTTTTTAGGGCTGGTCAATGAGATACAAAAAAGGGCTGTGGAGTCGGGTCAAAAATCATCTGATCCAACTGACTCAGTTTACAAAACCACCGACTCCAGGTACCCAAAATGGGTCCGATTCCTTAGTCTAAAGGCTCATACACTCATCAGACCATAGTCTTTGGAAAATGAAAGATCACAGACCAATTTAACCCCCTTCCATGTAATATGAGAGCCATACGCTACACAGTCTATTGAGCTCAACTCCCCATCAGATAAAAATCTTTGCAAGATGCTGCACACATGCAACAGATCAGTTCCTGCAAAATGCATTCATAGTCTATGATAGCTGCAGATCCTCATACACACCTTGTTTAATGGACAATCATCTGCAGATCAGATCCACCAGGATGGATCTTCAGGTTGTCAGATATGCAGATGAATGTCTGTTAAACAAGGTGTGCATGAGGATCTGCAGATATCATAGACTGAATACATTTTGCAGGAACTGATCTTTCGCAGGAACAGATCTTTTGCATCTTGCAAAGTTTTTTATCTGATGGGGAGTTCAGCTCAATAGAATAGACTGTGTAGAGTATGGCTCTCATAATACATGGAATGGGATAAAATAGGTCTGTGATCTTGCCTTTTCCAAAGACTTATTTCAAGTGTGTATGTAGCCTAATGCCGCATACACACTGGAGATAAAAGTCTTTGGAAAAGGCAAGATCACAGACCAATTTTACCCCCATCCATGTAGTATGAGAGCCATACATTCACAGTCTAGTCTATGGAGCTGCACTGCCCATCAGCTAAAATCTTTGCAAGATGCTGCACACACAGATGCTGCACAGACACAAAAGATCAGTATCTGCAAAAGATCTGTTCCTGCCAAAAATCCATTCCTGCAAAATGCATTCATAGTCTATGAGATCTGCAGATCATCATACACACCTTGTTTAACAGACTTCATCTGCATATCTCGCAGTCATCTGCAGATCTGAAAATCCATTCTGGTGGATCTGATCTGCAGAGGATTGCCTGTTAAACAAGGTGTGTATGATGATCTGCAGATCTCATAGACTATGAATGCATTTTGCAGGAATGGATCTTTTGCAGATAATGATCTTTTGAATGTGTACGGGCATCTTTGTGTGTAGCATCTTGCAAACATTTTATCTGATGGGGAGTGCAGCTCCATAGAATAGACTGTGTAGAGTATGGCTCTCATACTACATGGAAGGGGGTAAAATTGGTCTGTGATCTTGCCTTTTCCAAAGACTTTTATCTCAAGTGTGTATGCAGCATAAGTCAGCAGTAATTAACAGGCATTGAGAACAAGCAGCTGCTGCACACTTTTTTTTTTTTTTTTTTTTTTTTTTTTTTTTTAAAAAGGGTCATCCCCTGTCACAACAAAGTTTACCAGAGCTGTTGAAAAAAGAAGAATGGATACTCACCCATGGCGTCCTCCAGCAGCATAAACCAGTCTGAGTCCCTCACTGTCCTCCCGTGGTCTGCCGATCAGAGGGGAACAGCCCTGGTAACTTGCTCAGTCGCGTCAGTCGAGTCTGCGTATGTGTGGGAGGTCCATACACGCACAGAACACCCAGACTGATCCTGTTACCGGGGCTGATCACAGCAGACCGCAAGAGGACAGCGTGGGACTCAGACGGGTTTATGCTGCTGGAGGAGGAAGCCACGGGTGAGTATCCATTCTTTTTTTCAACAGCTCTGGTACACTTTAGTTTTCAATTTCTACAGGATCATATACTAAAAAAAAAAAAAAAGTCAGAGGCACAATCAAAATAAAATGGATACGCTAAATCTGAAAGGACTGAGCAAGGAGTATGACCTTCTAGGATTATTATAATTATCTTTATTATTCTGTTTTACAACAAGATCTGCATATATAATTGTGGAGGCATGTTAAAGACCTGTAAAGTTATTTTCCACAGTGTTATTAACATTTCTGGTGCATCGATATAGATGGAACGTCATCAGAGATGGTCGGTGAGAAATAAACTGGACTAAATGTAACAGGAAGTGCATTTGATTGGGCCAATTCCAAGGTGCATACATGGTGGCCACAAGCCAGACCTGCATCTCACCGTCTCTAGTGCTGAATATGGACATAAGCACAGGTATCCTAAGCAAGTACATTTAAAAAAAAAAAAAAGGCGCCTTAAAAAAATGGAGCAGGGTGATGCCGATAACGACATTTTGCTACTAAGGTTATTTAAGAAATGTCCTAAAACGTAAAATAACCTTAGTAACATGAAGTCATTACCGGCATCTAGCATCAGGGCTGTGGAGTCGGCACAAAAATATTCCGACTCCAACTCCTCAGTTTACAAAACTGCCGACTCCGACTCCAGGTACCCAAAATGCCTCCGACTCCTTAGTCTAATACTTACCAGGGCTGTGAATTTTGTCCAAAATTCATCTGACTCTGACTCCCTTAGTTTATGAAATCACGACTCCGAGTACCCAAAATTGCTCCGACTCCACAGCCCTGTCTAGCATACATTACCTTGTCCCGGTGACTCCTTCACTTCCTAGTTAGTTTGCAGGGGTCCTGAAGCCAGCCAATCACCATGCGGGGATGGCTGGATGCAGGACTACAGCAAACTGAGGAAGTGAAGGATCGATTGCTGGGACAAGGTAATGTATCACTACTTACCCTCACCCTGAACTTTCCCTCTACCTATGCCTAACCCTACCCCCTTCAACACCCCTGTATAACAGTAGTCCACTCAACCCTCGACCCCGCTGCCTCACACTAACCCTCGTGCCTGTATGTATGTACTCCCTGCTGTCATAGGCGGCAAAAGTATAAGCCGTGACCAGCGGCAAGGTAGGTAAATTATGGTGCCCAACAATAGCGGGCGCCATATTTTAACTTTCTTGCCGCTAATTGTAACTTGTATTACTGTTGCCTATGGCCATTTTTATAGACGCTTGTCCTGCGCCATACTATAACCTCTTCATCTAGGGCCTTATACATTTGAAACCCAAGAAGCCTATAATTTTACTGACAGGACTTCTTTTAGAGAAGCAGATCCTCACCCTCAATCCAGCGTCAGAAAGCTATGCTTGGTGTACAGTACAGCAGTGTTCCCCAATACTGTCCTCAAGGCCTAGCAACAGTGCATGTTTTGTGCAAATCCAGAGGTAATCAGCTCTGCTGAAACACTAATAACCTCACCTGTGCATGTTTGTGGTTTTCTGCAAAACATGTACTGTTGGTGAGCCTTGAGGACAGGGTTGGGGAACTCTGCAGTACAGGTCATACATTCCTAAATCCTCTGTCCAATACACATATAGGGGAAGTTTTGGAGCATTTTGTAATGCCATAATCTAGTTAGCTGCTGGCACTTGGCTAGAAGACAGCCCAAACAGGTCCCAGGTTATTTATTCCCCAAGGCTTGGTTCACACTGGGGCACCGAAGTGCATTACATCAGACAATACGTGATGCAATTATCTTGTAATGGTACCTCCTCACCAGCCTATTAGCAGTGCGGTGGAATCTGTTGGCATAACGTGAGTCATGCTGTGTGTATCGGACAACCCACACATTTACAGTGAAGCATACTTTTCGTGAATTGTGTGTTTCACTGTATGCATCGCATTACTTTTTCCCATTCATTGCAATCCTGTTTTTACAGTGTGAGCAATGACCCAGTGTGAACCTAGCCTTAGGAGCTTGGTCTGGGAGTTGGTTTTTGGCAATGTAATACTTCATACCGACACCCAGATTATTTTGGCCATTTGTGGTTGATTTTTGAGGGCATTTCACTATTATGTGCTGATGTACCAGCTGACAAGATCTCTGTCCATAGTGTCCATAGCCACTGCTGAAGATGACGGAAGAACTGTATCAGTAAAGCATTGTTTTGGGGGGGTAATGCTGGGTTTACACTCAGCTATAACGCAATGGACAACTGATAATGTTCCATGTTTCCCTGAAATTCCGTCTCATCAGTTATCCGTTGTGTTGACAGCAACTGATTCAGCGTAAGCCCAGCCCTAAAGTGTTGAAAGAAAGCATAGGAGGATGTTAGGTTTATCAGCTAGTGATAGGCGTGAAGGAAGGATTTCATCAAGAATGAGGTTACAGTTAAAGAGGGGAAGTTAGTATTAAGTGTCATTGCATAGCCAAGATCTGCGCCAACACCAGGCTGTCCCACACAAGATTACACGTCAACTGGATTTCCACAGTGCGCATTGCATAACACAGGCATTATGAGCGGGAACTGCAATGGAGAATGGACAAACATTTTAATACAAATCCTGCATGCTGCGAGTTAGAATAACGCGATTCATCAGCCCAACAGAATTGTATGGGCAGTGAGTTGGCATGCAGAATTATTCTGCAATGGATGTAGTGTCAAAGGGCCCTTAACCATAATGATACCCATAGTGGAGGCACCCTCGATGATATGTAACTGTAGTTATATGAATGAGAAGTGTAACTTCTTACCTTCTCAGAAGAACCAACCATAAGTAATGGAAAAAGATATGTTTAATCATGCGTTTCACAGGTCCTAGCCAGCTTCCTCAGGTCAATAAAAAGTGCCTGCAACGGTTCGGTCATGAACATATTTTAGGCACCAATGTGCATGACTGAACTGCTGCCGCCGCTTGTTATTGTCCTGAGGAAGTGGGCTAGGACCCGTGAAACGCGTTGCCTAATGTGCATGAATACATCTTTTCCATTACTTCTGGTTTGCTGTTCCGAGAAGGTAAGACTTCTCATTCATATATAATTACTAGTCATGCATCACAGAGGGCGCCTCCACCAGTGTTATAGTCTATACCCTAAGGCAGGGGTCCCCAAACATTTTTGGTCAAGGGCCGCGTCAACATACTTCAGACTGCTGGGGGGCCGACACATACATAAAATTATGTTAAAAACATTACATTGAATCTAGGTATGGATTCCCTCCCAATCATGCCCAGAGACCTCCCAGCAGCAGCCATTCAGTCATGTGGCGCCCGAAGAACGTCTTTGTGCACCAGACAGAGAAGCATACCCAGGTGACAACCTGCCTTCCAGTTGGACAGCAGTGTCACCTGATGCAGAATTGGATTGGAAGTCAGCAAATTACGGCCCGCTGGCTTCTACAGTATGTGGATGGGTGGTGCCAGCACTGCTATGCTATATGCCGGCTGCCGATATTTAAAAGGTGCAGTGAACTGCATCTACTACAAGTTATACATTTTGTGTTTGGTGGGCCAGTGAAAAAGCCTCAGCGGGCCGTAGTTTGAGGACCACTGCCCTAAGGGGTTCCAAGCACCTTGTTCTCAGAATGTATCCAGGAGAGCAATCAACAAGCATCTGCACCAACAGACCTGGGACACTAAGCAGGGACGGTTATTTTCCTGCAGGCTCTGACAGTGATTGCAAGCTGTTGCAACCCACCTTTGTGAGTATCAGCCAATAAGCGAGAAAAGCAGGTCTGGCACCAGTCTAATTCTTCAGTGAAATTTTAATCCAATAGGTACAGTAAGTTACATCAGAGAGTACAATAGGACGGCCTGACAGCTGTTTCACAGGTCACCCTGCTTCGTCAGGTGAAGCAGGGAGATATGCAAAACGGCCGTCAGGCCGTCCTATTGTACTGTCTGATGTAACTTACTGTACCTATTGGATTAAAATTTCACTGAAGCATTAGACTGGTGCCAGAACTGCTTTTCTTCTCGCTTATTGGATGAATGTCTATCGTATATATGGTTGGTGAGCAGTCTATTCAGTCTCTACAATCCAACTGCTCCAGATTCAGTGGGCAACGAGTGCCAGTCACGCTTTCCTTCTACCGTTACTACCTTTGTGAGAGTATATTACTTACACGTGATCTTATTAAGATCCTTTTGTCCAGGAATACTGCACCACTGAGCTCCTGGTCTCTCTCATCCCATATATTTGGAGGTTATGGATAACCATCAAGGATCGACAATTTTCCATTAACCATGATGAGCTTGTCTGCTTTTACTATTTAAATATAATAAAAACTAGCAAAAGCTTCACATTCAGAAAGCAAATAATAAACCGGTATACAGTTATGCCAAAGAGGATCATAGTCGGCAGGGTTTGAAAATACATGCACTAACATGCGGTGCTTTAACATGCACTGGCATGTATTTTACATACATTGAGGGTTTGTCTGTTTTTTTAGGAAGCCCATTCCACTGACTTTATAAAAGAAATATCACATGCTGCACCGAGGATTTTTAAATCTAAATTAAAATATTCAAACACTACAAAACTCTTTATTTCTCAACACATACCACACAGCCAAAACGTGATGCTCTTTTTAATTACAGCCACGCTACACAAGTAATTCTGTGTAAGAAATAAACAGCAATTACAATCTCAGTATTTTCTAGGATAATTTGTATCTGGCAACAAAGGCACTGTTGTAGCGGACTACAGCATATGTCTATGGAACTACAAATTGCTGTTGTGACAAAGCCATTAGCAGCTGCTCTTAACGCAGCTACTCAAGACAGTGATTTTGTAGTTAGTGGGGAAGCTAAGTCAGGCAGTAACTGATCTACAAGTAGCTGCAGTAGCCAAGATGCAGCACTCTCCCCAACTACAATTATCTTTTCTTAGCAACAAAGATATGAAGAGGTTGGCTAGTTGTTACAAATCACATGTGGCCTGATCCTAGGAGTCTATCTCGTGGGTGGTTGTCAGTGGAAATAGTTGGGGATTATTTTAGATGTCTGTTTATACAGACAATGCTACTCTGCTCTCTGGCCATCCAATGGAGAGGGAAGGGGGTAGGACTTTCAGTAGGCACCTGCAGTAGGAAACAATACTGATTGACTGAGGACTTTCCATCTGAAAGGAACAATGGAGCTACCAGGAACATCTGGAGGCCTCTCCATTGTGTATGTTAAAGTAAACCTGTGAGATACTCACCTTCCCCATCATCCTTTGCAGTCTTATTCCATTGCTGGAACCAAAGAGTGGCCTCCCTGTGCATGTGCTCTAGCACAGTTCTGCTCGGGCTCTGGCAGAAATAGCTGAGCCTGACCGGGTCCGTGCTAATGAGCAGGTGACTAGCGCCTACCCAGTAGCACGGACCCAATCCAGCCATTTCCGAAGAAAGCAGCGCAGTAAGTACAGAGCTATTACCAGACAGCATCATCTTTAGTAGTAGCAGGTGATGTCTGCGGAATGTTTGCTTACTGAGAGTTCTAAAACCCACAGAAAATATTATCGGGTCTACAAGAATGCTCTGGGTAGATAATTCCACATACATAATCAGCCTAGGCTAAACATCACTGGGAGGGGGGGGCTACATCTAATATACAGCAATATATATATATATATATCTTCAGATTGTAAGCTCGCAAGGGCAGGGCTCTCACCCTTTTGTGTCATGGAATGTTATTAATTCAATTGCTTGCACACTGTTAGAAATTTATACATTTTAGTCATCCTGTTAAATCAAATTGTAATCAGCAGTGCTGTATCTTGTATCAGTGTTCATATTTCCATGTATATCATTGTCTGTATCATTATGTATCCCTTGTTTGTTTTCTTACATTGTACAGCGCCACGGAATATGTTGGCGCTTTATAAATAAATAAATAATAATAATAATAATAGCTACAGGAAGAAGTGTTTCTGATGCTGAATGCAGGACAATTACTGTAAGAGTGAGTATCCTGATTCACTGCACTCTACTATATGTTGTTACAGTTCCTCTTTAACCTCCTTGGCGATAACCCCGAGCTGAGCTCGGGGTAAGCCGCCGCGGAGGATTTCTCAGGCCCTGCTGGGACGATTTCCATAAAAAAATTTTTAAACACGCAGCAAGCCGCTGATACGCCGCTACCCGCCGCGATACAGGCCCCCCCCCCCGCCCACTCCTTGAGCAGCCTGGCCAATCGGCGCTATGGGGTGGATCGGGACTCCCTGTGACGTCACTCCGTTCGCCGCCATGGCGACAGGGAAGCCCTGAAGGAAATCCCATTTAGAACAGGATTGGCTTGATCGCCGGCGGCGATCGGAGGGGTGGGAGGGAGGCCGCAGGGAGTGGGGAAATCATGTAGCTAGCGCTAGGCTAGCTACATGATTAAAAAAAAAAGTTAGGCTTAAAAATCCTCCTGTGGCCGCGCAGCCGCAGAACAATAGACCGCCAGGAGGGTTAACAGGTATTGTACACTTGTACTCTGTGGCATAATTGCGAGTAGGGAATTTTCTGTACATGCATTTACCATACTGAGCGACATTGCTCTATTGAAAGCTGGAATGCTGACTGTAGCAGCTCAGGTAGTAAGAGAGTAACATTGTACCGGTCACTAGCAGAGAAAGCTGGCTGTAATGTAGAAGGAAGGAGAGTGATCCAGTGATCCGGCTGCTGTGTGGCTTTACATGCATTCTTTCCCTAAATCTGCATAGGGTGCTGTCACCCCAAACAATCATAAAGAATAGTTTGGGCAGCACGGTGGCGTAGTGGTTAGTGCTCTAGCTTGCAGCACTGGGTCAGAATTTGCATGCTCTTCCCATGTTTGCGTGGCTTTCCTCCGGGCACTCCGATTTCCTCCCACATCCCGAAAACATACAGATAAATGAATTGGCCCAAGACTATGATACATGTACTACACGATACAGACATACAGTATATGACTATGGTAGGGATTAGATTGTGAGCTTCTCTGAGGACAGTAAGTGACATGACTATGTACTCTGTACAGAACCGTGTAATATGTCAACGCTATATAAATACTTTATAGTTTCCGGCGAGACAGTTCTCTAACGAATCTCGTACAGACCATACATGATCAGTGGGGAGTGTTAAGCAGGGAAGGCACTGAAGCCAGGTGATACCTTCAAGGCCAACTTTGTACAGATAAAAGGGTAGGTACGGTTTTCTTTATGCTTGAGACAGGCGGGGGGAGGGGTATGGGAACAATGCTCTCAACCTAGAAACTCTACTAAGCAAATAATTTACCAACACAAAAGGGGGCGCAGCCTCCTGTACACACACTAGATTTGCGGCTCTCACCCACTGGCTGTTTATTTGGAGAGGCGGTGTGTGACGTGAGCAGTACTTCCACTCCTATTGGCTAGGTGTGGAAGGCAGCAGGCAGCTGCTCTTGGAAGTACGGCTTGCATGTGCACCTGCTGAAGCAGCAGTCATTGATTTTTAATAGATTTATTGCTGAAATATTAAAAATCGTTTGTGGCAGCAACAGATCCCTCTCTATTCAGCTGTCGATCAGAAAAGGATCTATTTTTTGGGCATGTCAGGAGACAGTCTGCTAGTGTGTGGCAGGCTTAACTGATTTTATTGAGCAATCAAACAGATCTCGCCTGTAAGAAAAAGATACCAGCCAATTTACTGCTGATGTTTATAAAACATACGGCTGATCAGCTTACTATAAATACAGCTGATCAGCTTACTATAATGTCTCTTCATACAGCTCTTTAACTTGATCTACCTCTATGTTCAGCTGCGGATTTCCCCCTCCTGTCACACTGGAAACATGGGCCTAACTATGTATGTTGTACACATATTTAGCATACAATGGCATTACAGCCCTTACATACAACACACACAGCTGCATGAGGCAAAGATTCTGTATAAAGTGCTAACTTTACCCTCGCACCTATATGATGTACAGGATGAAACCCTGTGAGAGCCCTCACATCTAAAGCCCCGTCTACACGGGGAGATGTTGTGGCGATCTGGCGGCTCGATTAGCCGCCGGATCGCCTCTTCCGCGTCCCCGCCGGATTTGATTCCCCGCCGGCCGCGCTTATCTTCCGCTCGATTTCCCGCCATTGTCCCCACGCGGGGAGCGAGCAGGGAATCAACGGAAGCAAGATCCGTCCTGTCGGATCTTATCAATCGAGCTGCATCAGGGAACATCAGCTTAAAGCCGCATCTACACGCGTAGATGCGGCCGCGATGTTCCTTATCAATCGAGCCGCTGATGCGGCTCGATTGATAAGATCCGACAGGACGGATCTTGCTTCCGCCGATTCCCTGCTCGCTCCCCGCGAGGGGACAATGGCAGGGAATTGAGCGGAAGATAAGCGGGGCCGGCGGGGACAAGCGGGGAATCGAATCCGGCAGACGCGCGGCGAGCGGAGATGCGGCAGGCACGTGCGGGGACGCGGAACAGGCGATCCGGCGGCTAATCGAGCCACCGGATCGCCGCCTCATCTACACGTGTAGATGAGGCAAACACCTACACTAATCAGCCAAAGGTTGCACATTATTATTATTGTTGATTTATATAGTGCCAGCATCTTCCATGGCGCTGTACAACAGCATACAAGGTATAACAATACAAAATAAACAATACAACAGTTAATACAAGACAAGAGTTGATAACAGATAATGCAGTGAACAAATTACATATTTTTACATGGGGTGGGAGGTATGTACACCCATTACACAGCATTGTGAGACAAAAGGGAAAGAGAGCCCTGGCCAAAAGGCCTTACAGTCTAAAGCAGTGATGGCTAAACTTGGCACTCCAGTTACGACAAAACTACAATTCATGCCTCTGCCTCCCCGAGTAACGCTTAGAGCTGGCAGAGTATTGCAATACCTCATGGGACTTGTAGCTACACCACAGCTGGAGTGCCAAGGTTAGAAATCACTGGTCTAAAGGTTTAGGATAATGGACAGTAGGTAAAGGGGTATGGAGTGGTAGAAATGGTGGTCAGTGGCTGAAATGTCCTAGGTAGGAGAGTATGGTTGCCTGAAGAGGCGAGTTTTCAGATTGAGCCTAAAAAGAGTAAAGGTCCCACTTACACTTAATCCAGTTGGTATGATTTTATTTTCCTTGTCCATAGCAGTGCATTATGAAACATCTTTCAGTTAACACCCGTATAGTGTGAACTGAGCCATTGGAAAACATGGGCATTACTTTGAAAATCAGTTTTGTCCTTACCGTTATAACTGAGAGCAACTGATTAAGTGTAAATGGGCCCTAAGTGTGGGTGAGTAGAAGATTTGTTGAAGGATAGTGTTCCAGAGGAGGGGAGAGGATCGAGAGAAGTCTTGTAAGCAGGAGTAAGAAGAGTTGACTAGAGAAGAAGACAGAAGGATATTGCTAGTAGAGCAGAGGATGGTATCTGGAAAGCTTATTTATTTAGATAGGTAGGCGCTAGGTTGTGGAGAGCTTTGTAGGTGAAAGTAAGGATTTTAAATGGTATCCTTTGTGCAACTGGCAGCCAGTGAAGGGACTGACAGAGGGGAATTGGGCTGAAGAAGCGGGAGGAGAGGTGGACGAGTCGGGCAGCAGAGTTCATGATGGACTGTAACGGGGCTAAACAGATGGCAGGGAGGCCGCAGAGCAAAGAGTTGCAATAGTCTAGTCGTGGAATAATCAGGGCATGCACCAGAAGTTTTGTAGTGTCCTATGTGAGAAAAGGGCATATGTGGGAAATGTCTTTTTAGGTGGAGGCAACAAGGAGGAGGATAGTTTGTCAATGTGCGATTTGAATGAGAGACTTGAGTCCAAAATTACAACTAGGCAGTGAGCCTGGGGGACAGGTGGTACGGAAGTGCCTTCAACAGAAATAGTAGCGGCTCTCGGATCAGGTAGAAATAGCCGATCCTAAGCGGGTCCGCTCTACTGCGCAAGCGACTTGCGCCTGCGCAGTAAAGCAGACCCGACTGGGATCGGCTAGTTCCGCCTGATCCGAGCGCAACTACTGCACCTGTGTTGGATCCGAGGAAGGTAGATATTTACATGGCCGCTGTTCAGAGCAGCCTAGAGTCACCACCGTGGGACGGAGGAAGCCTCAATAAGATCCAGAGACTTCCCCCTTCTGAAGTACCCCCCCCCCCCCCAGGGTCCTTTTTTCTCACTACAGGTTCTTCCGGTGCACACATGCGGAATTAAGATCTTACATGACGTGTGCATACTGTGGCGCTGAGTGTCATCAGGGGACGTTTAAATGATGCTGTACAGACCTGTCCGACTGCACAATATCTACTCAACAGTCGTATGAGTTGATCTGCTCATTGATCAGTAAAAATGCCCAATACCGCTCGCTATTGGGCAACATTTTTCAAAAGGACTGTAGTCCGTTATGGCAGAATCTGTCGTTTGGACGTTTCAAGCGACTTTTGTACAGCATGTGTATGTAGCTAACGTTGGTAGATGCATTCAAATGTTTTCCAATGGTGAATACAACCAACCACATTTACCCATTGTAGGCACTTGAGAGGCTGAACTTGGATCAGCATGGACTCTTGTCTGGCCTAATGCTACAAAAAATGTAATGCACTATATGTCCTGACACCTTCCACTAATGGCCAGTAATAATTTTTGCGATTTATGCCAAAAGTAGCTCTTCTTTGGGACTGGGCAAGATGGGCCAACCTTTTCTCCCCATGTGAAATCAATAAAATTAGGGGGCAAATAACTCAATTGCCGGGTCCCCCATCACTCCTTGGACCACTTTTGGAGGAATTAACCAAAACCACTACATTGTAGGTATACTCCGTAAAAACCTTACAATTTAGAGATGCTCTGACTAGTCATCACAATTTGATCCTTGTCAAAGTGACTCAGATCGTTAAACTTGACTTTTCCTGCTTTCAGCATGTTACTGCTCACTTGCTACCCAAAATATCCACCTGTTCACAGGTACCATGGTAACAAGATAATCAATTGTTAGCCACATCACCTGTCAGTAGTGTTGATGTTGAGGCCGTTCAATAGTTATGATGTGTAAACATGTTACACCTTAGTATGTAGCATTCATACAATAATTCAGTGCAAACTACAGATGTTGAGACTTTGCAAACAGAACACACAATAAAAAAAAATATATATTTTGCATGAGATTCTACAAGAAGCACTATCATCAGTGTTCTCACATACAGCAGACACATGCCCATTTAATGGATATTCTACATGAGGTGCTAGCAGAAGCTTCATTTATGACACACACACACCCATATGATGTGTAGATCCTGCATGCAGTGTTATTAGTGCCCCCTATATGATGTATAGACCCAGCATGCAGACCCCCACCCATGTAATGTATATATCCTGTATGCAGTGCTATCAGAGCCACCCACCCATATCATGTAGAGACCTGCATGCAGACCCCCACCCATATCATGTAAATACCTGCATGCAGCCCCCACCCATATCATGTATAGACCCTGCATGCAGTGCTATGAGAGCCCCCCACCCATATCATGTATAGACCATGCATGCAGTGCTATCAGGGCCAACTATATCATATGGAGACCTGCATGCAGTGCTGAGAGCCCCCCACCCATATGATGTATAGATCCTGCATGCAGTGTTATAGGAGGCCACCCACCCATATAATGTATAGACATTGCATACAATGCTATAACAGTCCCCCACCCATATAATGCATAGATCCTGCATGCAGTGTATTATCAGAGTCCCCCACCCATATGATGGTCATTGCTGTGCTATCACACACAGGCTATAATCACATCTCTCATACACGCTGCAGGGCTGCACATCCGGGCACACACCGCACTGATAGGCGGGAGAGGACACAGCAGAGCACACCGGTGTCACACACATCACTGGAGCCGGTGTCTCTGCGCTCCCTGCCCACACATCACACACATCCCGCTCATACCCCCGCCACATTCCCCGCCCGGCCCCCCTTTCTCACCCGCCATGCTGCCCCCTGGCCAGTGCTGGTCCCGGGCTCCAGATGGAGGCGGATACCGGGGAGGCCGCTGCCCGGGGCGGGAGGACCGGACTCTGACACCGCGGCTTCAAGATGGAGGCCGCAAGCTGGGTTACGTCACTGGGCAAGGACCGAAGGAGGCGCTTGGCGGACTAGGCGGGCTGTGTGGTGGTGATGTCACCACGTCTGGTGAGCGACGCTTGTCATTACTGTCGTTGTTTTTGAGTGAAGTGAGTGGTGTGACTTCGCTGAGTGTGACTCTTGGGGACGTCATGTGCTTAGTGTGTGACGCTAGGGAGGAGCTTGCCATATCCTCTGTGTACTACTGAGTGTGACACCACGAGAGGCGTAATATTGGCTCACTCTACTGGGACACAAGGGAGCTCAGTGTGCTGTGTGTGACACCAGGGGACGTCAGGGACACTCACTCACTCACTCTGTGCTGTGTGTGACACCAGGGGACGTCAGAGGGGCTCACTCACTCTGTGCTGCGTGTGACACCAGGGGACGTCAAAGGGGCTCACTCTATGCTGTGTGTGGTCACTCTATGCTGTGTGTGACACCAGGGGACGTCAGAGGGACTCACTCACTCTGTGCTGCATGTGACACCAGGGGGCTCACTCACTCTGTGCTGTGTGTGACACCACGGGACGTCAGAGAGGCTCACTCACTCTGTGCTGCGTGTGACACCAGGGGACATCAGAGGGGCTCACTCACTCTGTGCTGCGTGTGACACCAGGGGACGTCAGAGGGGCTCACTCACTCTGTGCTGCGTGTGACACCAGGGGACGTCAGGGGGCTCACTCACTCTGTGCTGCGTGTGACACCAGGGGACGTCAGAGGGGCTCACTCTGTGCTGCGTGTGACGTCAGGGGGGCTCACTCACTCTGTGCTGTGTGACACTAGGGGACGACAGGGGAGCTCACTCACTCTGTGCTGCGTGTGACACCAGGGGACGTCAGAGGGGCTCACTCTGTGCTGCGTGTGACGTCAGGGGGACTCACTCACTCTGTGCTGTGTGACGACAGGGGAGCTCACTCACTCTGTGCTGCATGTGACACCAGGGGACGTCAGGGGGGCTCACTCACTCTGTGCTGCGTGTGATACCAGGGGAAGTCAGAAGGGCTTACTCACTCTGCTGCGTGTGACACCAGGGGACGTCAGAGGGGCTCACTCACTTTGTGCTGCGCGTGACACCAGGGGACGTCAGGGGCTCACTCACTCTGTGCTGTGTGTGACGTTAAAGGGGCTCACTCACTCTGTGCCGTGTGTGATGTCAGGGGGGCTCACTCACTCTGTGCTGCGTGTGACACCAGGGGACGTCAAAGGGGCTCACTCTATGCTGTGTGTGACACCAGGGGACGTCAGAGGGGTTCACTCACTCTGTGCTGCGTGTGATACCAGGGGAAGTCAGAAGGGCTTACTCACTCTGCTGCGTGTGACACCAGGGGACGTCAGGGGGGCTCACTCACTCTGTGCTGCGTGTGACACCAGGGGACGTCAGAGGGGCTCACTCTGTGCCAGTTGTGACACCAGGGGACGTCAGAGGGGCTCACTTACTCTGAGCTGTGTGTGACGTTAGAGGGGCTCACTCACTCTGTGCTGTGTGTGACGTCAGGGGGGCTCACTCACTCTGTGCTGCGTGTGACACCAGGGGACGTCAAAGGGGCTCACTCTATGCTGTGTGTGACACCAGGGGACGTCAGAGGGGCTCACTCACTCTGTGCTGCGTGTGACACTAGGGGACGTCAGGGGGGCTCACTCTATGCTGTGTGTGACACCAGGGGACGTCAGAGGGGCTCACTCACTCCATGCTGCGTGTGACACCAGGGGACGTCAGGGGGGCTCACTCTGTGCTGCGTGTGACACTAGGGGACGTCAGGGGGGCTCATTCACTCTGTGCTATGTGTGACTGTGACACCAGGGGACGTCAGAGGGACTAACTCACTCTGTGCTGTGTGTGACACCACGGGACGTCAGAGCGGCTCACTCACTCTGCTGCATGTGACTCCAGGGGATGTCAGAGGGGCTCACTCTGTGCTGCGTGTGACACCAGGGGACGTCAGGGGAGCTCACTCTGTGCTGTGTGACGTCAGGGGGGCTCACTCACTCTGTGCTGCGTGTGACACCAGGGGACGTCAGGGGGGCTCACTCTGTGCTGTGTGACGTCAGGGGGGCTCACTCACTCTGTGCTGTGTGTGACACCACGGGACGTCAGAGAGGCTCACTCACTCTGTGCTGCGTGTGACACCAGGGGACATCAGAGGGGCTCACTCACTCTGTGCTGCGTGTGACACCAGGGGACGGCAGAGGGGCCTTACTCACTCTGTGCTGCGTGTGACACCAGGGGACGTCAGGGGGGCTCACTCACTCTGTGCTGCGTGTGACACCAGGGGACGTCAGGGGGGCTCACTCACTCTGTGCTGCGTGTGACACCAGGGGACGTCAGAGGGGCTCACTCTGTGCTGCGTGTGACGTCAGGGGGGCTCACTCACTCTGTGCTGCATGTGACACCAGGGGACGTCAGAGGGGCTCACTCACTCTGTGCTGCGTGTTACACCAGGGGACGTCAGAAGGGCTTACTCACTCTGCTGCGTGTGACACCAGGGGACGTCAGAGGGGCTCACTCACTTTGTGCTGCGTGTGACACCAGGGGACGTCAGAGGGGCTCACTCACTCTGTGCTGTGTGTGACGTTAGAGGGGCTCACTCACTCTGTGCTGTGTGTGACGTTAGAGGGGCTCACTCACTCTGTGCTGTGTGTGACACCAGGGGACGTCAGAGGGGTTCACTCACTCTGTGCTGCGTGTGATACCAGGGGAAGTCAGAAGTGCTTACTCACTCTGCTGCGTGTGACACCAGGGGACGTCAGGGGGGCTCACTCACTCTGTGCTGCGTGTGACACCAGGGGACGTCAGAGGGGCTCACTCTGTGCTGTGTGTGACACCAGGGGATGTCAGAGGGGCTTACTCACTCTGAGCTGTGTGTGACGTTAGAGGGGCTCACTCACTCTGTGCTGTGTGTGACGTTAGGGGGGCTCACTCACTCTGTGCTGCGTGTGACACCAGGGCATGTCAAAGGGGCTCACTCTATGCTGTGTGTGACACCAGGGGACGTCAGAGGGGCTCACTCACTCTGTGCTGCGTGTGACACTAGGGGACGTCAGGGGGGCTCACTCTATGCTGTGTGTGACACCAGGGGACGTCAGGGGGGCTCACTCACTCTGTGCTGCGTGTGACACTAGGGGACGTCAGGGGGGCTCACTCACTCTGTGCTATGTGTGACTGTGACACCAGGGGACGTCAGAGGGACTCACTCACTCTGTGCTGTGTGTGACACCACGGGACGTCAGAGGGGCTCACTCACTCTGCTGCATGTGACACCAGGGGATGTCAGAGGGGCTCACTCTGTGCTGCGTGTGACACCAGGGGACATCAGAGGGGCTCACTCACTCTGTGCTGCGTGTGACACCAGGGAACGTCAGGGGAGCTCACTCACTCTGTGCTGTGTGATGTCAGGGGGGCTCACTCACTCTGTGCTGCGTGTGACACCAGGGGACGTCAGGGGGGCTCACTCACTCTGTGCTGCGTGTGACACCAGGGGACAAATGAAGAGAAAGATCCGCACCACCTTCAGAAAAGCTTAGTCTGTTTTATTGGAAAAAAACATACAAATTTAAAAAGAACTTTAAGGCAGGACAGTCCACTGTTTCGGGCTCCTGCCCATCTTCATGCTGCCTAGAACTAGGCAGCATGAAGATGGGCAGGAGCCCGAAACAGTGGACTGTCCTGCCTTAAAGTTCTTTTTAAATTTGTATGTTTTTTTCCAATAAAACAGACTAAGCTTTTCTGAAGGTGGTGCGGATCTTTCTCTTCATTTGCCACAGTTTGAGTCCCATGGTGTCCGGGACTATTAGATCTGACCATCTGAAATTGATGGAAGCCAAGCAAGTGCGACTCCACACTCAAAATTACTGTGACACCAGGGGACGTCAGGGGGGCTCACTCTGTGCTGCGTGTGACACCAGGGGATGTCAGGGGGGCTCACTCTGTGCTGTGACATCAGGGGGGCTCACTCACTCTGTGCTGTGTGTGACACCAGGGGAAGTCAGGGGGGCTCACTCGCTCTGTGCTGTGTGGGACGTCAGGGGGGCTCACTAATTCTGTACTCTGTGTGACACCTGGGGACATCAGGGGGGCTTACTCTGCTGTGTGTGTGGGAACTGGGGATGTCGGGGTGTTCACTCTGTGCTGTGTGTGACACCAGGGGACGTCAGGGCGGCTCACTCACTCTGTGCTGTGTGTGACTCCAGGGGACGTCAGGGTGCTCACTCTGTACTGCATGTGACATCAGCCATACTTGTGTAGTTTTTGATGAGTGTTACACTAGGGAGCGTACCCTGTATTTCTTGCATTGTCTATTCTAAAAGTGGCTATTAAAGGGAACCTATACTGAGAAAGATATGGGTTTTTCCTTTTAAAATAATACCAGTTGCCTGACTCTCCTGCTGATCCTGTGTCTCTAATACTTTTAGGGCCGGTTCACATTGAGCTTACGTTCCGATCCGATGAGTGGAACGCAGCAGCGGAAGCAATGCTTTCCCTACGGTAAAGTTCACATTGCTGCGTTGCGCTCCCTTCCACTCCCTGCGTTCCGCTAACTGGAGCGGACGTTCCCGACATGCACGATCCTTCCGCCTGACGGAGTGGAACGCAGCGCAGGAGCGGATGCGCTGGGTTCATAAGCTCAATGTGAACCGGCCCTTAGCCACAGCCCCTCAACAAGCATACAGATCAGGTGCTCTGACTGAAGTCAGACTGGATTAGCTGCATGCTTGTTTCAGGTGTGTGATTCAACCACTACTGCAGACAAAGAGATCAGCAGGACTGCCAGGCAACTGGTATTGTTTAACAGGAAACATCCATATCCCGCTCAGTTAAGGTTTCCTTTAATGATACAATTCTCCGGACAATCTACCATCCGATTTGATTGTAATATGGATTGGAAATGATCGTTTGGGACCACTAACAGAAGGTAAGCCATTATGCAATTTGATCAGACTGATGGAAGGAATTGTTTCCTGTCTGTATTACCATAAAATTGGACAACCAATTGTTGGGAGAATTGTATTGCCACCTTTAAGCTGACCAAGAGAGTACAATATACGCTATCTTTGATGGACTGTCTCTGCTGTATGCAACTCCAGGGATTGTTAGAGGGGTCACCCTGTCCTTTCCAGACTCATTCTGCAGAGACACGTGTGAAGTCAGCGGGGCTCTCCCTTCCCTCTGCAATATCTGCTATGTGTAACCGGAGGAACATTACGTGGAGGTTACCCTGGGATGTGTCTGCTTGTATGTGACACCAGGGATTGTCAATAGAGCTCACCCTGTCCTCAGTGGACTTTTTCTGCTATGCATGACACTAGAAAATGTCACAGGGGCTTATCCTTCCCCCTGCTGGATTGCATGTGTGATACCAGAGAATGTCAGTAGGGATCAATCAGTCAGGACTCTCTCTGTTGTATGTGTCGTCAGGTGGGTCATACTGTGCTTGTTGGGCTCTTCCTGGTCAGGGAGGCCAGTTCATACCAGGTCCTCTCGTGCACTGTTTTCTGGGTTTTGAATTGCAGCAGATCAACAAACTATTGGGCTGGGTTTATAATAAATGTGCATTAGCAAATCCATTGCTGCACCAATCCCATGCTGCCTTCATTGGACTGGCAATACATCCACTGTGTGCTAAATATGTATGCAGCAGTGTCCTGCATTAATCTCCCTGGCCGTGCATTTCAGTCTGGATTTATGGGTCTAAAAGTGACACATTTTTTTCAAGACTTTTAGGCCTTCAATTCTTAAGTCTTAACTCACCAAAATACATTAGGATAAAGGCCTGGTAGACATTCTGCATATAAATAAAAGACGGGAACACAACATTTTTTATATAATTAAATGGATGAATAAGTAAAAGAAATAGTGCAACTGTACAAATAAGGCACCAGACTATACAGTATGTAAATATATACCTAATACACCTCCCGTGTGTGGTATATTTTAAAACGGGAACCAAATGGCTATATTGTTAACATGTGCTTTCAAATGAGCTTATCTGCCATGGCAGTAAGGTGACATGGGGAGAGATCAAATTACAATTTGTGATTAGAGACAAATGAGGAATTAGACAGGCTAAACTCTACATATACATACAGGCTGCATTTCTCTATGTTTACCTTCTGTATGATCCAGATGAGGGATCAGGCATGCTAAACTCTCTACATGCATTCAGGCTGCATTTCTCTATGTTTACCTTCTGTATGATCCAGATGAGGGATCAGGCTTGCTAAACTCTCTACATGCATTCAGGCTGCATTTCTCTATGTTTACCTTCTGCCCTGTGCAGCAGATCGAGGGGTCCAGATGGGGGGATCAGATAGGCTAAATCAGGCATGGGCAATCTCGGCCCTCCAGCTGTTATGAAACTACAAGTCCCACAATGCATTTGCCTTTATGAGTCATGACTGTGGCTGTCAGACTCCTGCAATGTATTGTGGGACTTGTAGCTCCTTAACAGCTGGAGGGCCGAGTTTGCCCATGCCTGGGCTAAACTCTCTACATACATACAGGGTGCATTTGTCTATGTTCTTCTTCTGCCCTGTGCAAAAGTTTAGGTCCACTTCAAAATTTTTGTGCCGCTCCATGATGCCACGATGTACGCGTATGACGCTTCGCTGCTGATTGGCCACCCGGATATCGGAAGAAGAGTGGAGGTGAAGGGGATCCCAGTGGCTGGGGAGAGAAGCCTGGAGTCCCGCTAGCCAGCGGTGACCCAGGCAACAGGCAGGAGCGGCAGTTTTAGCTAGCCAGAGCTGAGCTCGAGCTTCCCACTTTCAGCTCTTGATACCTAGCCCACTCAGCTTTTTTTTTATAAACAAACAAACATCTGGGGTGCGATCAGACCCCACCAACAGAGAGCTCTATTGGTGGGGGGAATCACTTGTGTGCTGAGTTGTGCGGCCCTGCAGCGAGGCCTTAAAGCTGCAGTGGCCTATTTGTTGAAAAATGGCCTGGTCTTTAGGGGGGTTTAACACTGTGGTCCTCAAGTAGTTAATGACTGGTACACACAATACAATTTTCCGTCAGATTGACTGTCAAATTGGTTATTTCCGACAGGTACGTTTTCATTTCCGTTTTCCTGATCGATTTTGTATAGAAGTGATCGGAGTAAGTGATCCTGGCACTTTGATTGGCCCAATAGACTGCCTATTAAGTGACACAACACACAACTGATGCTCAGTGCAGGTGAAGGAAATGTATGTTTCCCTATGTATCAGTGTACATCTATGCATTTTACAGTGCTGCTGCATACGTTTGTACCCAATGTATACAAAAGTGCATTAAACTGCGTGCATTAAAGCACATACAGTATGCTTTCAGTGTAAGGCCTAGGACTCAGTAGCAGAGCTCTTCTAAGCGCTTGTGATTTGTAATGTTAGGTACACACCATACAATTTTTCTCCAACATGTTCAATCTGAATTTTTATTTTTTTTTCCGATCAATTTCCATAGAAGTGAACAGAAATTGATTAAAAAATCGATCGAAATTCAGATTGGACATGTTGGAGAAAATTGATCTGGCAGGTAAATCTGCCAGAAAGTTGTATGGTGTGTACCTAGCATAAAGCTCTTGCTAATGTAATGCTATGGGGGATTTAAAAAAAAAATCAAGTGGGATCACACCCATAGCTCTTCATCAGCAAGAGCTTTTCAATTCACAAGCACTCAGTGGGTCCCAGGCCTAATCCTAGCCTTAGGCCACAGGTGTCAAATACAAGCACCACAGGCCAAACGTGTGTATATATACTGTATATAATTGGATGCGCTGTACAGGAATTGTGAGCGCAATCGCACTAGGAATCGCTGCACACAGCGCTGCAGTGATTTTAAAGCAATTCAGCGATTCCTAGTGGGTTCCCGGCCTGAGACTAGGTTTTAAATTTTGGTCCCTTACATGACTGAGTTTGACACCCCTGCCTGTGTGTTCTTTATCATGCAGATTCCATGCCTTTTTTAATGGTGATGCATGTATAGTGTGCTTAAAATGCAAGCTAGCTTTAGGCTAAGTTTACACTGAAAATACAGGATCTTCTCAAAAAATTAGCATATTGTGATAAAGTTCATTATTTTCTGTAATGTACTGATAAACATTAGACTTTCATATATTTTAGATTCAAATACACACAACTGAAGTAGTTCAAGCCTTTTATTGTTTTAATATTGATGATTATGGCATACAGCTCATGAAAACCCAAAATTCCTATCTCAAAAAATTAGCATATTTCATCCGACCAATAAAAGAAAAGTGTTTTTAAAACAAAAAAAGTCAACCTTCAAATAATTATGTTCAGTTATGCACTCAATACTTGGTCGGGAATACTTTTGCAGAAATGACTGCTTCAATGCGGCGTGGCATGGAGGCAATCAGCCTGTGGCACTGCTCAGGTGTTATGGAGGCCCAGGATGCTTCAATAGCGGCCTTAAGCTCATCCAGAGTGTTGGGTCTTGCGTCTCTCAACTTTCTCTTCACAATATCCCACAGATTCTCTCTATGGGGTTCAGGTCAGGAGAGTTGGCAGGCCAATGGAGCACAGTAATACCATGGTCAGTAAACCATTTACCAGTGGTTTTGGCACTGTGAGCAGGACGCAGGTCGTGCTGAAAAATGAAATCTTCATCTCCATAAAGCTTTTCAGCAGATGGAAGCATTAAGTGCTCCAAAATCTCCTGATAGCTAGCTGCGTTGACCCTACCCTTGATAAAACACCGTGGACCAACACCAGCAGCTGACATGGCACCCCAGACTATCACTGACTGTGGGTACTTGACACTGGACTTCAGGCATTTTGGCATTTCCCTCTCCCCAGTCTTCCTCCAGACTCTGGCACCTTGATTTCCGAATGACATGTAAAAGTTGCTTTTATCCGAAAAAAGTACTTTGAACCACTGAGCAACAGACCAGTGCTGCTTCTCTGTAGCCCAGGTCAGGCACTTCTGCCGCTGTTTCTGGTTCAAAAGTGGGTTCATGCTTCCATCTGCTGAAAAGCTTTATGGAGATGAAGATTTCATTTTTCAGCACGACCTGGCACCTGCTCACAGTGCCAAAACCACTGGTAAATGGTTTACTGACCATGGTATTACTGTGCTCAATTGGCCTGCCAACTCTCCTGACCTGAACCCCATAGAGAATCTGTGGGATATTGTAAGGAGAAAGTTGAGAGACGCAAGACCCAACACTCTGGATGATCTTAAGGCCGCTATCGAAGCATCCTGGGCCTCCATAACACCTGAGCAGTGCCACAGGCTGATTGCCTCCATGCCACGCCACATTGAAGCAGTCATTTCTGCAAAAGGATTCCCGACCAAGTATTGAGTGCAAAACTGAACATAATTATTTGAAGGTTGACTTTTTTTGTTTTAAAAACACTTTTCTTTTATTGGTCGGATGAAATATGCTAATTTTTTGAGATAGGAAATTTGGGTTTTCATGAGCTGTATGCCAAAATTATCAATATTAAAACAATAAAAGGCTTGAACTACTTCAGTTGTGTGTATTTGAATCTAAAATATATGAAAGTCTAATGTTTATCAGTACATTACAGAAAATAATGAACTTTATAACAATATGCTAATTTTTTGAGAAGATCCTGTACTTACACTTTGACACAACCTTTGTCATGCACTTTTGTATCCTTAGGCCCCTTTCCAGGAGCAGTGGATGGGCAGTGAAAAGCCTCTCAAACTCTCACAACTGCTTGCTGCTGCCTGGCAACTGGTTGCTGCTTCCTGGTTATTGCTCACTGCTGCCTGGTAACTGCCTGTGGAAATTAGCCCTCCAAGGACCAAAACAATGCATGCAGCAGTGTGTTGTGATAAAACTTTTAGAAAATCTGTAAACTGAACCATAGAGAAACATGGAAATCTCCTTTGCTTCCCCTGTGCATAATTCGTGCATTGCATAAAAGCACTTTGAAATGAGATGCAAATTATTCTCAGTTAATTCAGGATTATGTAACATCTGCATGCAGATTTATGCAGCCTAAAATTGGACCTGGAGGTACCAAATTCCACCTTGGCAGGATTTGATTGGTGCATTTGCAAACTGCATAAATTTGCATGTATTTACATAATTCTGCTTGAGCTAAGAATCATTTGCATCTCATTGACCATCCCTTATTGCAGTGCGTTTAGGGATGGTTCACACTGGGGAGCTTTTCAGCGCTTTGCTGATTGCCAGAGATCATCAAAGCGCTGTGGTTCTATCCCTATGGGATCATTCTAACTGCAGCGTTTGCCATTTGTATAAATGGCAAACCTGCTGCATGCAGCATTTTGCTGGCGATCGCTGTGTGATTATTATTCTCTTGAATGGGAATCGCAAATTGCGGCAACATTTCTTGCTGCAAAATCACGATTTGCATTTTGTGCTCCAAGTATGAACCAGCTTTCACTGTAAACCAGCATCTAGAATGGACCTATGCTTTCCTATTGGCCTGTTTACAAAGTCTGTTTTCATGAGATATTGGTATGTTATTTGGGATAGTGCAATGGACATTCCTGGCCTTAATGAGAGCCATGGACAGTGGACACGTTGCCTTGTATTTCTTAGGGCTGAGACCCACTAGGGAGTTTTTTGGCAGCGTTTTGGAATCGCCAGCGATTCCCCAAAACACTTGGCCAATGAAAGTGAGTGGTGGGAAACCCACTAGTGCGATTGTGATTAGGGGTAATCGCAGTCGCAGGACATGCGGCATTTTGTGTGTGTTTGCGCTCAATGTTGTGTATAGTAGTGCTGAAAAATTGCTTTGAGAAAGTGATTTTGCAGTGATTTGGTGGCCCAGAGTTTGAACATTTTAAATAAAGATATTTATACATACTGGGTGTCTATATCTCCGGCTTCCGTCCGTAACCCCGCCCCCTAGCACAAGAGGTCATAGGTGCTTCCCTGATTGGTCTTAGAGAAGTACTTATGACTCTTTACTTTGGGGGCGGGGCTTCGGGCGGAAGCCAAACACCTGGTAAGTATAATACAGTTTATTGAATTAAAAAAAAAATTCAGCTAGTTCCCAATGCTTCCAAGCATTGGGAATTGCGAGTGCAATCGCTGCGACGATTTTAAAGCACTGCAGTGATTCCTAGTGGGTTCCAGGCCTCAGACCTCTTTACCAAGGGGGGCTGAACTGCTAGTTTGTCAGCAACCTAAGGAAAGTATATTTATAGGCATCCCCTATAAAAAAAAAAAAATAAAAAAAAAAAAATTGTAAATATATGGAGTTTTATTTATTTCTACTATCCTTCTCTATTACACAGCCTCACCGTGGGGCAGGGGTTTACACAGGAAGTATCATGACGCACTTACTAATCGGAACCTCCGGCGCGATGGAGGTATGTGTTTAGCCTGCCGCCGCCCGCCCGCTGCCAATAATGATTGCAAGAGGGGAGCCCTGAGGTGAGGGATTGGGGGTGGGGGAGTGTCCCCCCCTCCCCGCCGATGTACCGCCACACTCTCCTTTTATGTTGCGACCCCTCCTGCCCCCCCAAAAAGGCCCGGGGGGGGGGGGCACTGAATTTTTTTTTTTTTTTTTTTTTGCAGGAAGGGCCCAGGGATTTCTAGTTACATCCCTGCACAGCCTGAATAGGAATTCCACAAAAACAGGAATAGGAACCAGAACTGTGGAAACAGCTGGGGTCCTCCTACCTAGAATGTGGACATTTCCCCACAAGCAGTTAGTATAGTAATCATCTGACTTATTGCAGCACATATAACACAGCAAACCTAAAGGCCTTTACAGCTGAGAGGTGAGTCACTGCCCTGTGTGACATTGTTCAGTGACTGACATCCCTACCGCCGTTTTCTGTTTGTGTCAGACATCAAGTCTGTAACAACTGTTTACTATCTGAAATGTATGAAAATGCCTAAAGCTAGAAGCCTGAAGTGTGACTGTTCTTTCCTTCCGCATATGTTATCCAGCTCCACACTGCAAGGTGTCCATGCTTCTGAGCCTACAGCATACATGTCAAACTCCGGCCCGTGGGCTAAATCTGGCCCTCAGAGCTATCAGATTTGGCTCTCAGGTGATTTCCCCACTTTTTGCATTATGTTTGGCCCTCTTAGGACCACCAGAGAAGCTATATTTGAGGGTAAGCCCTAAATCAACAGGGAAGCCATAAAGGCAGGGATAAAGTAATAGTAGGTACCAGGAAACTGTATAGGAGAGGGGGCACTAGACCCCCAGGGAACTGTGTAAGGGAAGAAGGGGGCCACTAGAAACCAGGAAACTGTATAGGGGAGGGAGGACCACTAAACATCAGGGAATTGTATAGGGTAAGGAGGGAGAACCACTAAACACTGGGAAACTGTATAAGGGGGGGGGGAGGGGGGGTTGGCACTAAACATCAGGGAATTGTAAAGGGAAGGGAGGGAGAACCACTAAACACCAGGGAACTGTATAGATGAGAGAGGAGGGCCACTAGACACCAGGGAATCATATAGGGGAAGGAGGGCGGCACTAGAAACTAGGGAACTGTATAAGGGATGGAGGGATGCTATTAGACACCAGGGAATTTTTAGGGAGAGAGGTGGTCACTAGACATTGAGGTTGGCCCGCGACTTGGTTCCAAAGGTACATTTTGTCCCACTTTGTATTTGAGTTTGACACCCCTCGCCTAGAGGAAAGGTGAAATTACCCCACCTGTCTGCAAGGTTGAAGTGCCATGGCTCTGGTCATTAGCACCACAGAGCAGAATCTGTAGATGGAAGAGATGAGTTGTCGTCATCCATTGCATATTAAGCTTTTTTTTATTAAATAATTTAAAGTGTACTAAAGGCAACATGTGACATGATGAGGTAAACGTGTATGTAGGGTAGCACGGTGGCATAGTGTTTAGCACTCTTGCCTTGCAGCGCTGGGTCCCCGGTTCGAATCCCAGCCAGGTCAACATCTGTATATCTCCCCGTGTCTGCGTGGGTTTTCTCTGGGTACTCCGGTTCCCTCCCACATACCAAAAACATACAGATAAGCTAATTGGTTTCCATCTAAATTGGCCATAGACTACGGTACATACACTACATGATACATACACAGACCTATGACATAGGGATTAGATTGTGAGCCCCTCTGAGGGACTGTTAGGTTACAATATACTCTGTACAGTGCTGCGGAAAATGTTGGCGCTATATAAATAATAATAATATTGTACAGTGCAAAACATTAAGCACCTGACTTACTTTTTTTCCTGCCTGAAAGGGTTAATTTTCAGACATGCAAGTGACAGCTTCTCTCTTGTTGGTACCTTGCTGGGAATAGAGTAAACCTCACTGATAAGCAAATTACAGCCATTAAAGTTTTCCTGGCAGTAATTACTCTATCCTGTAATATGTAAAAAGTCAGTCTATCCTATGTAACGTGTCAGCTGTCACTGTATTCTTTTGTAACACTTCAGCAATCACTCCGCCCTACTGTATCATGTCAGTGGTCTCTCTGCCCCTTGTAACATATCAGTAGTTACCCTGTCTTCCAACACGTAAGCAGTCAGTCTATTCTGTGTAACAGGTCAGCTGTCACTGTATCCTCTTGTAGCACTTCAGCAATCACTCCGCCCTTCTGTATCATGTCAGCAGACACTGGGAAGGGAGAGAGAAAATCTCTCCAGTGAGACTAGTCTGCACTAAAACCTAACATAGGTTCTACATTTCTCCACAGTTATCAGTGCTGAAACGGTAAGAGTTGGCTGGAGTTACAATTCAATCTTTTATGAGTGATTGAGAAGCGTAAATTGGAAGATTTGTAGGCTGCTAGTCTGATGGGTGAGACTGGTGCTTGGCCATAATGGGCAGTATTAAGAAGGACAGTTTAGACACTTCACGGTACTCTTGCTTTTTTTTTTATTAAAAGGTAACCGAGTGGAGAATAGGATCTGCCACAACTGGAAACAATAACGAATGTGCTTTCTGAGGAAGTGTTGTTTGAGGTACAGAATGTTCTGGCTTGAATCCAGTTAAGAAATTAAATTAAAAGTCGTCGTCGTCAAGACATTTGGAGCAGAGTCTGGAATCTCAGAGTAAGCCACAATGCCCCACCTGTATAAAGTTTATATTTCAATGAATGGAGGATGGAGTGTAACACGTTTGTATGACACAAGTGAAAGGGATATGCCCAGTGGGCTCTCCTGCCTCCTGATCCCAATCAGTGGAACACATGAGCGCATTGTTATTATCATCCTCCTCTAAATAGTGAACTCTGAAATCTGTTTTAATGAAGTCATTAAAGTGGACCTGAACTCTTGCACAGGACAGGAAGAAAAACAGAAATGCACCCTGTAGGTATTTAAAGAGTTTAGCCTGTCTAATTCCCCTTTATGACTAATCACAAGTTTAATTTGATCTATCAGCTGTGTCAGCTCAGGAATCTAGGCAGTCCTCAGCAGAGCAGCTCATTTGTAAACACAGGATGTTACCCTATGTCTGCTTCCATAAAAGCAGGAAGTAAGCACACTGCAGATTTTTTTTGCAGGATTTGTATCAGCTGTAACAAATGTTTTTCTTTAAAGTTTATTAGGCCATTTTTATCTTTTAGAGCAGAGAGGACGTTCTGAGTTCAGGTCCGCTGAAGAATCCCACTATGTGCTACATCTACAATAACAGGAACACACAATACAAAATTAGTTTCCAAAACCTTTTTGTCTGTGCTTTGGCTTTGTTTAGGTGCTGCCACAGAGCTCAATGCAATTTTGTGTCTTGGTGATGTTGGGTGTTTGCTTTTGGATGCCACTGCTGGGTTATTATGTAGCCATAGACCATACATGTCAAACACCAGCCCGCAGGCCAAATCTGGCCCTCAGAGCTACTCAATTTGGCCCTCAAGTGGTTTCCCCACTTTGCGTTATGTTTGGCCCACTCCAGACCACCAGGAGAGCTATATTGGAGGTGAGGTAGGGGTAAAGCCCTAAACACTAGGGAACTGTATAGGGGAGGGGGGGTCACTAGACACCATGGAACTGCATAGGGGAGGGAGGACCACTTGTATATGAGGTTCCCAGTTCATTCACTGTACACAGCAGCCAAATCCAGTGCCTGACAAACGTAGAGTAGATGTCTGTGCAACAGTGGAGAGAGGTACAAGCAGTGGGGGTCCACAGCCGTTTCGCGCCATAAGGGCGTGGCGCTTCATCAGGACAAAGTCCTGTCCTGACAAAGCGCCACGCCCCTGCGGCACGAAACGGCTGTTGACCCCCACTGCTTGTACCTCCCTCCACTGTTTATGGTACTAAAGCCTGTAACTTTTTATGAGGTGGTGAATAAAATTAAACTCAAGTTGGATGTGCGCCTCTGCCTTTGCCTCTCTACTGAACATATTCCCCTGACAAGGAATAAGATGGAAGCTGAGTTTTGGCTAAGATTAGCGGTTAGGCTTATGCATTATTTTAGCATGGTTAGTGTTAGGGCATGTAATAGTTGGAGGCTATGTTTTTAAGTGGTTTTGAATCCACATTTTCTATTGTAATACAATCATTCTTCAAGGACACCCAAGGCGAAAACAAACTAATGAAACAATTGTATCTATCTTCTCCTAAAATGACTTTAACAACTCATCCTCCAGGATGGCTAAAACATGAGAGGAAGCCTGCTCCACCCCAAAGGAAACACCCCCACAATTATTCAATTAGACAGACCATATAGGTCCTCCTCTGCCATAGTCCCTCAGTTTTAGTGTGTTTCCTACACCTGAAGGACACCCTCTGAGGCAGTATAGTACCTGTCTCCTACGTTTTCTTTTCAGGCCTCCTTCCCCCTCCAGCGGACAGAACTGCGTGTTGAGCTCTTCTCGCTTGTGGTGTAGCAGAGAGAGCTCGTGCGTCCATGGGTGGCGGCGGCACGGATGGAGGTCTGATGCTGGCCGTGTCTGCGGGCAGAGTGAGACTCCTTAGGCGAACGCGCGAGATGTCGCGAGACTTTAACTGTGCACGGAGGGAGGAGGCAGCGTGATGACGCACGGCTGATTCCGCATAAGGCGGAAGTTATTCAGCGTTCCCGGCGCCATTACATGCCGGTCAGTGCTTGCAGAGGAAGGCATGAAGCAGTCAGACGCCTTACCCTCTGAGCCCAGCGGACCTCCGGACGCTACCACAGAAGCGGCAGGACAGACTTCCTCTTCAATACCTGAGGACCCTGGCCAACCTCAGAAGTCTGTTGACAAGTCCAGGCGCTGCAAATATTGTAATATAAAAATGCCAAAATCTTGGACTAAATCACAGTGTGAAAAATGTATAAAGTCTTCATCTACCCCTAAACCTCCAGACCCTTCGGTAGTTATGATGAACTTTATGGAATCCATGCGCAAGGAATTTTCCTCTACATTTAAGACATTTAGATCAGTCATGTCTTCTCCGGCTCAGTGGGTGGTACCTCAATTAACCCCACCCTTGGTTCCGTCAGGTGTTCAGCCCTCGCCCTCTCCCGCTCCTCCTCTAGACATTCCGGCTAATCTGGGGGGGGGGAACCCATCGGTCCCCAACCCTCAGGATTATGCGGTTTCTTCTTCCGCTGACTCCTTAGAGGAGGGGAAGAGAGGAGTGGGCCTGATTCTGACCCAGAAGACGTTCCAAAAAAATTATCCAAATATCTTTTTAACGCTGAGGAAACGTCAGAGTTACTTAAAGCAGTTTATGAGGCGGAACAACTGGCAGAGCCAGTAGCCTCCTCATCTGCAAGAGATGATATATATTCTGGGTTGGAGAGTTCAGAAGGTAGAACCTTTCCGGTCCATCCAGCTATTCAAAAAATTATATTATCGCAGTGGGAGGACCCGGAAAAAAAGGCTGTATATTCCCAGGTCTTTTAAACGCAGATTTCCCTTTAAAGAGGAAGATATCGCCTTATGGGAGAAATGTCCCAGACTGGATGCTGCTTTATCGCAGTATTCTAAGAATACCGATTTGTCTTTTGAGGACGCAGGGGTCCTGAAAAACCCTATGGACAAAAAAGCTGAAAATGTATTAAAAAGGGCATGGGAATCTATTTTCTTCTCTTTTAAGCCGACAATCTCAGCTATTTGTCTATCCCGCAACTTAAATAAGTGGCTAGCAGGGCTTAATAAACATTTAGTGGATGGTACACCTCATGCTACTATCCTAGAATCCTTTCCGGTGATCGCACGATCGGTGGCGTTCCTAGCGGACGCTGCTACTGAATCCCTAAAATCAGCAGCCAGAGCTCTAGCATTAATCAATACAGCTAGACGGGCCCTATGGCTAAATATATGGGAAGGTGACATAGTCTCTAAACAAAAACTTTGTGCAATGAAGTTTGAGGGAGATCTATTATTTGGCAAAGGATTGGAAGATATCCCGGAGAGATCGTCTGGTAAAGGCAAAAAGTTTCAAGAGAAAGAAACAGCCTTTTCGTAAAAACTTTCAAGGCAAAGGACAGTTTAACCAGAAGGAGGCGAAATCGCAGCCCCAGAAAAAGAGATGGTCATATAACTCCTCAAAATCAAAAACTCCCTTTCTCTTTAACAAACCAGCCACCTCAAATCCAAGAGAAAATAAGTGACAGGGAACAGGTCGGGGGGAGACTCCTATCATTCAGCCACGTGTGGACAAATATTACCACAAACGAGTTTATTTTGGACCTGCTGAAAACAGGTTACAAAATCGAATTCTCCTCCCGTCCTCCCCAAAACTTTGTCCTTACGGGTCTATCCAAGGACCGGGAAAAAGCATCTGCTCTGCTAGACTCAATAAGTACACTCCTGCAGCAGAATGTGATTACCCGGGTTCCGGCTACCCAATACAGAAGGGGTTTTTACTCCAGAATTTTCATGATACGCAAACCTTCCGGCAAATACAGAATGATTTTAAATCTCAAACAATTGAATCCGTTTATTCAGGAAAAGAAGTTCCGAATGGAGAACATCTTTTCAATAAGGAATCTGATCCCAAAAGAAGCCTTTATGGCGACTTTAGATATCCAGGATGCATATCTACATGTACCGATACACCCGGCATATCAACGCTACCTGAGATTTGCGGTAAGAGTGGGGGATACAATCCACCACTACCAGTACCGAGCCCTTCCCTTTGGGATCTCTTCGGCTCCTCGCATATTTACGAAAATTATGGCAGAAATAACATATTTTTTGCATCTGCAGAAGATCCAAATAATTCCATATTTGGACGATCTGCTAATGATAGCAGACTCCACGCAGACTCTTTTAAGCCATATAGATCTAACAATCCATTATCTCTCCCAGCTGGGTTGGCTTGTGAATTACGACAAGTCAATGTTGATCCCAACCCAGAAAGTGAAGTTTCTGGGGTTTTGGGTGGATTCAATAAACGAAATTTTTCTGTTACCGGAAGACAAGCAATTAAGCCTGATTCTCAGAGTACGGGACTTCAGAGCACAGCCAAGAGTATCCCTGATGGAGACTCTTTCTTTGTTAGGCTTGATGACTTCAACGATCCCGGGGGTAGTCTGGGCACAATTTCATTCCCGCATTCTTCAGGAATGGTTCCTAACAGTTTGGGACAAATCCAGGGAGAGTCTGGATCAGTCCTATTCGCTTCCACCCTGTGTGATCTCATCCCTCCTTTGGTGGGAGGAGGTCACGAACCTCAATCGGGGTCGCTTATGGAATCCGCCAGTTCAGAAGAGGATATATACGGACGCCAGTCTAGATGGCTGGGGAGCCCATCTAGAGCATGTCCAAGCTCAGGGACAATGGACTCCAGATATTCAAGTCAAATCTTCCAACTTCAGGGAGCTCCTGGCAGTAAAATTGGCGCTGCTCAGATTTCTCCCGACCATACAAAATTGCCATGTAACCGTGTTATCAGACAATATGGTAACCGTATCTTACATTCAAAAGCAAGGAGGGACGAGGTCAAAAGATCTAAGGGATTTAGCGCTACAAATTTTACAGATAGCAGAAATAAATCTGCAAACGATCTTGGCGGTGCATATAAAGGGCTCTCTAAATATTTTAGCAGATCGACTAAGCAGAGAGCCATGCACGGAAGCGGAATGGTCTCTCAACAAACAGGTATTCGACCTGATAGTAACTCAGTGGGGACAGCCGACAGTGGATCTGTTCGCGTCACCACAGAACGCAAAAGTCAAAACGTTCTTTTCACTTCATCCCTCGTCCAACCTTGCACACCTGGATGCTCTAGCGGTACCATGGCCGAAGGACCTTCTATATGCATTTCCTCCCTTCAACTTGATAGCGAAAGCCCTGTGGAAAATAGAGCGGGAGTCAGCTCTAGTAATTTTTGTGGCCCCCCACTGGCCGAGGAGAGTATGGTTTTCGAAAATACTTCAACTCTCTATACAGGGACCTTTGTTTCTACCTCCCAGGGTGGACCTTTTGTCTCAAGCCGAGACTTTGCACCTGAACCCTCAGAAATTTGCCCTAGCGGCCTGGCTCTTGAAGGGGAATCTCTGAAGTTAAGAGGATTCTCCAAAAGAGTTATTTCTACGTTAGTCAATTGCCGTAAGTTGACGACACATAAAATTTATTGTAAAGTTTGGAGGGTATTTGCTTCTTGGAAGAAAAGAAAAAGCATAAAAGAAACTACAATACCGAGTATCTTGGAATTTTTACAAGATGGTGTTGAACTAGGACTAGCCACTAGCACATTAAGAGTCCAGGTTGCGGCTCTATCCTTTTTTCTTAATTTCAAATTAGCCAAGGAACAGGCAGTTATTGATTTTCTAAAAGCAGTATCCAGATCGAGACCAATCCCGTCATAATTATTTCCTCCCTGGGACTTAAGTTTGGTTTTGAATTATTTAACTGAGTCTCCTTTTGAGCCCCTCAACTCAATTTCAATAAAATGGCTAACTCTAAAGGCGGCTTTCTTAGTCGCCATAACGTCGGCACGTAGGGTTGGGGACATTCAGGCCCTTTCAATAAAGGACCCATACATGACTGTGTTTCCCGATAGAATAGTCTTTAGAACAGATCCTACGTACCTCCCTAAAGTATCTTCGGCCTTTCATAGATCTCAAGATATTATTATTCCATCCTTTTGTGATCCTCCTTCCAATGAAAAAGAGGGAAAATTTAACAAGTTGGATGTCAGGAGAATTCTACTGTCCTATCTGGAAGCCTCAAAGCCTTTCAGAAGATCTAATCACTTGTTTGTAGCTTTCGCAGGGTCAAGGAAAGGGTTACAAGTTTCAAAAAGTACTATAGCGAGGTGGATTAGAGAGGTTATCACCTTAGCCTATGCCAAGGCAGGACAGTCTATTCCCCAAGCTGTGAATGCACATTCTACCAGATCCCTGGCTACCTCCTGGGCTGAAAGATCAGGGGCCTCTTTAGAACAGATCTGTAAAGCGGCAACCTGGTCTAGTCATCAGACTTTTGTGAAGCATTATAGAGTCGACCTACTATCAGCTCAAGACTTATCTTTTGGGAGAAAAGTTCTACAAAACATCATCCCTCCCTAAGGTAACTTTATTAGACTTCTCGTTGGTCTCTCATGTTTTAGCCATCCTGGAGGATGAGTTGTTAAAACCCTGTTAGAACTTACCGGTAGCGGTATTTCAACGAATCCTCCAGGATGGCTACCTTAGTTCCCTCCCTATCTTGGGAGATATTAGATTAATTATTATGCATACATATGGTAGTATTGTTCTTACTTTATGGGGTCCTCCTAGGTTGTACTCTATATTTACTGAGGGACTATGGCAGAGGAGGACCTATATGGTCTGTCTAATTGAATAATTGTGGGGGTGTTTCCTTTGGGGTGGAGCAGGCTTCCTCTCATGTTTTAGCCATCCTGGAGGATTCGTTGAAATACCGCTACCGGTAAGTTCTAACAGGGTTTTTTAAGATATTCCACAGTTTTATTTTGTTTAAATCTACTGTTTAAGTTTTGACTGTTTTGTTTTTGCTCAATGACACATTCTTTGAAGTATGCCAGAGCTACAATGTATGAACTATTGACTATTTTTATCTCTTTCCTGCTCTTAGAAGCCATTTTCTGCCAGGAAAGTGTTTTATAGTTGTAATTTCTTATCATTGACAGTGAGGGTCACACTGTAGTCATTTCCTGTCTGAGTCAGAACTGAGTCAGCCACTTACATACCTGATATGTAACTCTTTCAGGCAGAAAAAAGGAACACAACATAGTTATGTGCTAGGCACTGTACATACACATGTCTATCTCATCATATCACAAGTCACCTCGGGTATTCTTTCAGTTACAATTGTAAAAGGATATATTGTTTTTCCAGCTTACCACAAGGTGGTGATGAGTGCTCACAAGTTTCAACGTTTGTTTACATTTTCATGTCTGGTCTGTAGTTGTTGTTACAGTGTACATGTAGGGGAAAAAAGTGCCCCAAATGTGTAATCCCCTCAATACAGGGAAGCCGGCCCATTCCAGCGCTGGGTCCTCCATAAAACCGTTGCCAAGGCCTTGTTGAAGGCTCGCGCATGCGCAGATGCATCAACCTTTTCCACTGAAGCCTGAGCAGGTCCGTGCTACTGCGCAGACGCAGTGCAGCTGCCCTAGCTTTCATACGGGAGCATGGCTGCAAACTTCGATGGGGGCACAACGCGGGAAAACCGAGTTGGATGTGGACGGAGGGAAGCCTCTGGAGCATGTCTTGCAAAGTTTGTGAAAAATGTTGCAAAAAAAAAAATGAAACTGTTCTCAAATTCAAAATTACTCAGAAGAACCCAGCTGCCTGGTTATGTCTGACTTCCTCCTTCCACCCCAGTCAGTCTGAAGTCATGTCTCCTGAGTCAGCATGGAGGCGTGACATCAGCTGACACAGCAACTACTCCCCTATGGACATCTATGTTACTACAGCAGTAGTGTTTCAGACCGCCTAGGTGTGAGCAAGGATCTGGCAGGATATATGAATTGGTGCAGCAACTATGCTCAGATATGATGCAGGATAATATATTTTATTTATGAACTCCAAATATGCGTTTCGCAGGTTTGATCCCGTTGTATCAGGCAATAACAACGGAGCAATAGCATATGTGGTCAGTAGAAGCGTCAGGCACTTCTGTAGACAGACAGAGGTGCCTGGCTCTTCTACTGGCCACATATGCTATTGCTCCGTTGTTATTGCCTGATGAAGCGGGATCAAACCTGCGAAACGCGTTGCATATTTGGAGTTCATAAATAAAATATATTGACTGTCTTTACTACAGTCGTTGTGTGTCTACTTGGAGGAGGTAAGTCCACCACTACCTCCTCTATTTACCAAGAATTTGGTTTTTAAGCTCATTTAGCTTCCTTTTATCCTCTTGGCGCCTCTGTTCTCCTGCATAATATTGAGTCCACCCTGGGTGGAGGGTTGAACCCCTTTTTTCTCATCTACAGAGAGCGACTTCTTATTCCTGAGTGGGGTAAGGAAAGTCTCCCCACCTGCCTTTACAGTGGTTGCCTAATGGTAACCCTGGTTTGTGAGTATTCATATTTACTCTATCTAGTAACCATTTACCAGTACAAATTACACTATTGGGGCTCTTGGTGTTCCTTGTTTTTATGCTCAGATATGACAACACAGTGGCTGCTTCTCCAGCGACCGTGCTTAGTGCTAGCAGGTGCCTGGCTTGTGCACAGGAGCAGCTGACAGGTGAATTCACTGCCTTTAGCCTCAGCCATGTGAAAAAGGCTTTATTGCTTCCACATTGCCAAAAAAGAGCAAGAAAACGTTGCATTGCAGGGGGAAAGCATTATTTTTGTCATAGTTTTAAGTGACAGGAGCCATCATTTTGTTTTACTGTATGTTGCAGTTTCCTACACATAAGATCAGTGTTTCTCAAACCTGTCCTTGAGACCGCAAGTACATCTGTTAATTCCTGCTGGTCCCTAAGTGCATCCATTAACTTTGCCGGGTAGACTTATACTAGAGTCAATAAAAAAATTCCAGCTTAAAGGGAAGGTCCGAGCAACTTAAAAATAAAAAAATCCACTTACCTCAGGCTTCCTCCAGCCCTTGGCAGCCATCCTGTGCCCTCGCCGCAGCTCTGGTGGCTCCCGGTCCCCTCTGATGGAGATGCCGACCTCGCCAGGTCAGCTACTTCTGCGCTTCAGCATGCAGCTCACTGGTCGTGCTGACATTATCCGGACTGTACTGCGCAAGCGCAGAACGTCGGGATGATGTCAGTGCGGCTCTGAGAGCTGCTCGCGCATGCGCAGTGGGGATCTTGCGCTGGAGGGGACCCCGGGCCACCATCGGTGAGCAGAGCTGCAACGAGGGCACAGAACGGCTTGCAGGGGCTGGAGGAAGCCCCAGGTAAGTGGATTTTTTTATTTTTGATGAATGTGCACTTTAAGAGGGTCAAATATTGGATTAGACTTATAAATGAGGATGACATATTTGAGGTACGGTATTTCCTATACTAGTAATTAAGTGTCATTAAATAATATCTTTTACAGGAATCGTGCAGTAATCACTCTACTCTCAGTAACACTGACAGCCACCATGCAAGGCAGCCTTCCCACTGATGCACTTGGAGAGGTAGAGGATAGAAAAACACCAGACTAATTGCAGGTATGCCAGTGGAATTCAGCTTGTTAAAATAAGTCAGGTGTGCTATGCAGTGCAGGCACATTAAATGTCTAGCGTTTTCCCTCAGAGCACCCCAGAGATCCTCAAAACCAAGGGTGGTCTAATATGTTATTGTCCCGAATTTGATGAGTCCAGATGTGACAACGAAATGCGTAGGGCGGAGCAAGCAGGTCTGACCCAATCGCACCCGCCAGCCAGGAGGAAGTGTGACATACGGGAACGCTGAGCCGCCATACAGAGACAGTGAGCAAGCGGGATGCCTCAAGAGGGCAACTGGATAACGGATCAACAGCGGTTAGGAGTATTTTGACATGACTGTGCATAACCTTGGGCGCTGAAGTGCAACACCAGCGTGCAGTGAGGAGTGCAGTTGTTTTTAGCATATTACGTTTTGAGTTTTTATAATTTTATGTCTTTGTGACATTAAAAGCTGGAATATTTGGATGAAGAAGCCTGCTTCTCATTTTTGAGATTATCAAACAAGCACATGATCCACCTGCAGATATAAGTGGTTAGAATCTGGTGAGCCGCAGAGAAAAGGGGTGTGCAGCATGCCCACGGAGTGCAAGCACTGTGTTAGGGCCCATTAACACTTACTGGTGATTTTTACGTGGTAAACGCGTATTTTTCACTGGGCATTTTCGCAAATTTTTTTTGTAATTGAAATACGTTGCAATTGCGATCACTTTAAAATCGCAAAAAACTGTAGCGTGTTTGCGATTAGCGCTAATTGCGAATTACCGGCAATCGTGGCAGTGAGATCACTGCCGTATAAATTACATTGCACTAGCGCTTTCAAAATGCGCCAGTGATTAGTGGTAATAGGCCGCTAATCGCCCCTGGTGAATGGGCCCTTATACACAAGGGATTGCATGGCATGTTTGGTGTGGAGTGTCAGTTTATAGTATTGTATTACGCTATATGAAGCTTTTGATCTATTGCAGGCTGTTACATGTTCGGGAGAGCGCAGCAAAGTTAATAATATTACAATGACTGTTCAACTGGAACTCTCTGCAGCAAACAGGAAGTGCACAAGTGGTGTTGGTGCAACTACTAGATTAGTTATATTATATGTATGTTATGCATGGTACACACCTTACAATTTCCCGTCAGAAGGGTCGAATCGATAACTTCCAACGGGTCCGATCTTATGTCGGATCATTTTTCTTATCAATTTCCTAATCACTTCTATACAAAATCGATCAGAAAAACAATCCGAAATCAGATCGGACCAGTCGGTAATTATCTATTCAACCAATCTATCTGATGGGAAATTGCATGGTGCGTGTGCCAGGTATAAAGCAGCTTATTTGACTGATGGAGTTTACCAGGATGATAATCTGCTTTCTCGAACTCCCTTTCTGAATCTGGCAGATTGTATTAGCTACTAAGGTGGGATGTGTTTTCTTTCAGATTACACTCCAGTAAATTGAACATTACAAAAGTCTAGGGGAGCCCTCTGCTGGTCATTTTTTAGTATGCTGGATTTCCTTATACTACATGTTCCAATAAAGCAGTAGGATTAGCCATACTATGCCAGGGAAAAAAAAACATACATAAGTAGATAAATACTTCATCTACTTACATAAGACATGTATTGTACTGTCCACATTTTTATTTCAGTGAATTTTAAATAATAAATGAAAATAATTCTGTTCCTGGCAGAAACCATGGCTTTTGCTTACAGTTTGAGGCAGTGGCATAGCTAAGGAGCTGTGGGCCCCGATGCAAGTTTTACATTGGGGCCCCCCATGCACTCTATACATAACAATTGACGCACCAAAACCTGGCAATAGCAACTATAGTGTCAGAGGTGCAAGAAGGGGATGGGGAACAGTTTAATGATTACCACTATTCACAGTATCTATAGAAGTGATTATTATGAGCACAGGACTAATAGAGAGCTAATGCAATTGAGGGAGGGCCCCTCTGGCACAAGGGGTCGCAACCTCTGCACCTCCTACTGCTACGCCCCTGGTTTGAGGCTAAATCCTGATGTCATTTCTTCCCTTAAAGAGACACTGAAGCGAACTTATTTTGCATGTTACCTTATAAGTCGCTTCAGTGCTCTCATAACAAATAATCCGCTGTGTCCCCGCCGCTAAACGAGGGCTGCAGAGCCCCCAAATCCCTCTGCAAGTATCCACGACCAACTTGGTCGTGGATTTTGCTGCGCTGAGAGGCAGAGCTTCCAGCTGTAGCTCTGCCCCTCCTGACGTCAATCACCGCCTCTCCTCGCCCCTCTCTGTGAAGGAAGAGGGAGAGGCGGCGATGCGTCGCGATTGACATCAGGAGGGGCAGAGCTGAAGCTGAAAGCTCTACCTCTTTCAGGAAGCGCTGGTCAAATTGCCCCCCGGGGATTTTCAGGGGTCTAAAGCGCTCGTTTAGTGGCGGGGTCACGGCGGATTACTTGTTATGAGAGCACTGAAGCGACTTATAAGGTAACGTGTGCAAAATAAGTTCGCTTCAGTGTCTTTAACTTTTTTTCTTTTCTCCTCCAATCGCTGAGTCACCTCAACCTTGCTTGTAAACACAAGTGAGCAGAGGATCATGTTTCAGATAGGTAGCTAGGCAGGGAAATAAAGGGAAGAGGAAAAATATATTATAGATAAAAAGAACCCCCAGCATGCAACTGTTTGGCACTGACTATTAAAGGGCCAGTGCTCCTAAAGTATGTGATAACTCCAAACCAAAACAGCAGAAAAAGTTTTGCAAGTTTTGAATGCAGGATTAGCATCTTTATCACGTGATACACTCAAGCTAGTTGCGGTTGAAATTTGATTTTTATGGTAACACTCCCGCTTTAAGGGATATATTCAAACTGTTCACGTTTAGAATAGACTATGAACTATGTTATTCTCAGTAATGTGTGCTGTAATTACTACAATCACTGTGGCACGATCTCACCTCCACCTGGCTCCAGCGACGGATTGGGGGCTCGGCATGGAAAGGTGCGCGGCCTTCCACGTGTGTTTGGCGTCTCTACAGGTCCTGCAGGATCATGGACAAACTTCCTCTGGGGTTGCCAGGTGACTGGATGCTTGGTGTAAGTTCTCCGGCTCTGCCTCTGAACCAGAAAGTGATTGTCCTGAGGCAGGCTAGGCACTCCATTGGCTGGTCACTGCGGTGAGACCTCCTGATTGGTGGATAGCAGTACACAAGTCTAGTTGGTGCAGTTGTTTTTTGCCTTTGGGCATTTCTTGCTGTTAGCTTCCTTATTGTCTGAATTTTTGCCTGAACCTTTGCCTTTATATTCACCATCCCGTTGCCTGCTTCCTGAACCGACTCTTGCCTCTTTGACCACTCTCCTGTCTCATCCCTGTACCTGTCTGATTTTATGTGTATGACCTTTGGCTTGCTGACTACTGAGATTTTTTATGATTAGGATTGACTGTCATCTGATACATCTAGTAGCAAAGGAGTGGGTTGGTTGGCACTAGATGAATTGGCAAACGTTGGGGGTATCCGGTGTGGTAATTGTGCATCTAGGACTGAAACCATCAATATAAACAGAGAGAAGTAAAGAATCTGGGCACCAATTTCAAAGGATCCAACGACTATCACCTTTATTGCATCCCCAATGATCCCAACAGACAATTACAGAGTGTAGCAAAAATCTATTAACCCTTCGCACTCTCGCATGCAAATGTTCAAACAAATGCATTCACAGATTCACTCATCCAGGCACCACTGTTATCCCTACAGCTAAGTTAAAAGCCGGGGTCTTAGTTCACAGAAGAATGCATTCTTATGCTTAGTCACCTATACTGCGCAGAAGTACCCAGGTAAATATAGGTGTTAATAGATTTTTGCTGTTTTCTGGCCACACCCCCTTCAGCACCTCCTTTTTCTTAATAACTTATTTAATGTCCTAACTAGAGGCGATGTGCCTGGATATATGTGTTTTTTTTCTTGTTACTGACCCCTGTGGCTAGGGTTTTAATTCAGTGCACTCCCTCCTTCCCCTGTATGTGTTTGTCAGCATGCACACAGCTTATGCTGGTGTATGTGCATGGTGCGCATGGATACATTACGTTCGCTCCCTTGTGCGATTGGTAAGATGCACTATCTGTCCCAGGAGAGGACGTCAGGATGTGTGCTCCTAATCCCTAAATAGATTTGATGCAATGAATGTTTGCATGTCTGCACTATGCATGTTACAGGGCCAGAGTTAGGACACCTATGTTTACCTGGGTACTTCTGCGCAGTATAGGTGACTAAGCATAAGAATGCATTCTTCCATGAAGTAAGACCCCCGGCTTTTAACTTAGCTGTAGGGATAACAGTTGTGCCTGGATGAGTGAATCTGTGAATGCATTTGTTTGAAAATTTGCATGTGAGAGTGCGAAGGGTTAATAGATTTTTGCTGTTTTCTGGCCACACCCCCTTCAGCACCTCCTTTTTCTTAATAACTTATTTAATGTCCTAACTAGAGGCGATGTGCCTGGATATATGTGTTTTTTTTCTTGTTACTGACCCCTGTGGCTAGGGTTTTAATTCAGTGCACTCCCTCCTTCCCCTGTATGTGTTTGTCAGCATGCACACAGCTTATGCTGGTGTATGTGCATGGTGCGCATGGATACATTACGTTCGCTCCCTTGTGCGATTGGTAAGATGCACTATCTGTCCCAGGAGAGGACGTCAGGATGTGTGCTCCTAATCCCTAAATAGATTTGATGCAATGAATGTTTGCATGTCTGCACTATGCATGTTACAGGGCCAGAGTTAGGACACCTATGTTTACCTGGGTACTTCTGCGCAGTATAGGTGACTAAGCATAAGAATGCATTCTTCCATGAAGTAAGACCCCCGGCTTTTAACTTAGCTGTAGGGATAACAGTTGTGCCTGGATGAGTGAATCTGTGAATGCATTTGTTTGAAAATTTGCATGTGAGAGTGCGAAGGGTTAATAGATTTTTGCTGTTTTCTGGCCACACCCCCTTCAGCATCCCCCTTTCCTTAATAACTTATTTAATGCCCTAACTAGAGGCGATGTGCCTGGATATATGTGGGTTTTTTTTCTAATTACAGAGTGTAGGCCTGACAGCCTCAGTACAGGTAGATAGCCATGTATAGATGCCCCAAGTATTGGTAGCTAGGTACAGTTGCCCCCAGTATGGGTTAGCCAGGTACAGTTGCCCCCAGTATAGGTTGGCCAGGCACTCTCTTGACTTCCTGTTTCTGCCTGGTGCTGCCCCCAGACTTCTGCCGCCTGAGGAAGTCACCTCACTTGGCATCATGGGCGGACGGAACCTGACTCCACCCACCCTCTTCCTCTGCTCACTCCTGTGTTCACTGGAAAAGACTGGCTGGTGCTTCCTCCCATCTTATTCCCAGTGTATTCTACACAATATGCATTAAAAAAGCACTAATCTACTTTAGGGAACCCAGTGACTAGAGCCACACACTGCATAAAACAATGAATTGCAGCACGTAGGAGTCATTAAATAAAAATTGCCTCAAAACATAGCCTGTAAATTACACTAATGAAGCCAGCTGGAAAGCCTCCAATCAGAAGACTGGACAGAGCATCGAACTAAGATGGCCGCTGGGGAGAAACTTCAGCACTCCGGCAGCTCGTACATGGTAGGTATCTTGACTTTTCTACAAGCCACCTCCCCCCACTCTTCATATATGAAGGAACTGCCTTTCCCAATCAATATTCAATCAAAATGAATGGAAATTGATTGAGAACACTAGCTTTTATTAGATTTTAGCTAGTATTGTATAGAATCTAACATCTCATCTGTTTAAAATGCTAAATAGCGTATACTAGCCTTAAACTGGCCATACACTAAACAACTGCACTGCTGATCAACATTACGATTGACATAACCAAGAACCGCCATTCCCAAGAATTTAATTAACTTCAGGGGGCTGCTCCCTAGTCCCCCCCCCCATCTACATGTGGTTCTCCATCCTGATTCTTCCCTTTCAGCTTCCAATGTTGGAATTGCCCTTTGTGATATCACATGGCCCTGGCTGCCGCAGTGCATGCTGGAGGATGTAGTTCAATAATGTGATTTCACAGCCCACACAATTAAGAAACTTCCATAAGGGGAGGTTAGTAAAATGTTTTAATTTTGAGGAGGGGGCACTGAGATCCTGTTTAATATGTTTCGTAGGGTACATCCCCCCCCCCCCTTCCTCCTACGTAATCCATATCCTCCTTTCCTGAATATCCTTTCCTGAATCAAGAGTACAATTTCTAAAAGTAATGTTGTAATGAGAGGGATATGAAAAATCCCAAATTTCTGGCCATTATGTTGAACCTATGACTTCTAATATTTTAAAGGACAACTGAAATGAGAAGAATATGGAGGCTGAATTATTTATGTTTTTTTAAACAATACCAGTTGCCTGGCAGCCCGTTTGATTCATTTGCAGCAGTGTCAGATCTGACCGGATTAGCTGCATGCTTGTTTCTGGTGTGATTCAGACAATGATGTCAGTAACATCTGATCTGCATGCTTGTTCAGAGTCTATGACTAAAAGTATTAGAGATAGAGAGTCAGCAGGATTGCCTGACATGTACCCTGCTCCTGCACAAGTCCCGGCAGTGTTAAAGGGAACCTAAACTGAGAAGGATATGGATTTTTCCTTTTGAGGCTAGAAACACAGTTAGCAGAAACGTTAGCGTTGCGTAAAAAACGCAGCGTTTTTGCCAGCAATGGTAGAGAATGGGCCGCATCAAAAAACGCATATGCGTTTTGGATGCCTTTTATAATATATGTTTTTAAAAACGCTGGTTTTGTTGCATATTTTTCAAAAACGCGCATAATGGAAGTCAATGGTGACGCAATGTAATACATTTTGTATGCATTTTCCATGCATTTTTATGTGGTGTTTTTATTTTTTATGTTTTCTGATGTATTTCCACATGTGCGGAAAAACGCAAATGCATACATACAAAAAACGCAATACAAACGCAAAAACACACATGACAGGAAACGCAACCTTTTACGCACTGGCAAATGTGCACCCAGCCAGAAATAGTACCAGTTGCCTGACTCTCCTGCTGATCCTGTGTCTCTAATACTTTCAGCCACAGCCCCTCAACAAGCATGCAGATCAGATGCTCTGACTGAAGTCACACTGGATTAGCTGCACGCTTGTTTCAGGTGTGTGTGATCCAGCCACTATTGCAGTCAGTAGGATCAGCAGAACTAACAGGCAACTGGTATTGTTTAAAAGGAAACCTCCATATCTCTCTCAGTTAAGGTTCCCTTTAATTACTTATCCCCTCCAGGTCCACGTGGATAGTGGGGAATGATGTAATTTGGCTGCCAGCTATCACTGGAGGCCGAATTACAGTGTTTTAAAGTAACTTCAGCTCCGTCTTCTGACGGCGTCGAAGTTACTCCCTGTGCTGCTATAGCCGTCATCCCTATTAGTCTGCGCCTAAATCTCCTGTGCTGTTTTAACAGCGCTCGAGCCTAGCAACTAGTATTGCTTAAAAGGCAATAAATATGGCAGCCTACATATTCCTCTCACTTCACTTGCCCTTTAAAGGGAACCTAAACTGTAGGCTGAAGGATGTGGATTTTTCCTTTAAAAATAATACCAGTTGCCTGACTCCCCTGCTGATCCTGTGTCTCTAATACTTTTAGCCACAGCCCCTGAACAAGCATGCAGATCAGGTGCTCTGACTGAAGTCAGACTGGATTAGCTGCATGCTTGTTTCAGGTGTGTGATTCAGCCACTACTGCAGCAAAAGAGATCAGCAGGACTGCCATGCAACTGGTATTGTCTAAAAGAAAACATCCATATCCCTCCCAGTTTATATTCCCCTTAAGCCATTGACCAGGAATGAGGATGCAGATCAGGTGCTCTGACTAAAGTCACACTACCTTGGTGCTGGTTTCAGGATTCAGAAACTACAGAAGACAGAAAGATCAGCAGTGCAGCTGTGCAATTAACATTGCTCAACCTTCTAACTACCAAATTAATTAGCGGCTTGCAAGTGCTCCGGGCCAATTCATTTTAGAAACTTTTCTTTCTTATTTATAATATTTTCTTGCTACTAAGCATTCCACAGTCAGCAGGGCACACACTTAAAGGGACGGTCCAAGCAAAATAAAAAAATGAGTTTCACTTACCGGGGGCTTCTACCAGCCCCATGCAGCCATCCTGTGCCCTCGTAGTCACTCACTGCTGCTCCTGTCCCCCGCTGGCAGCTTGCCGACCTCGGAGGTCGGCGGGACGCATTGCGTACATTTTTACGCATTCCCGTTAGTGCAGGAACATTTACACATACATTTTTACGCGTTACCGGTTTAATGCGTAAAAATGTACGCATTAAACCAGTAACGCGTAAAAATGTATGTGTTAATGTTCCTGCACTAGCGGGAATGCGTAAAAATGTACGCAATGCGTCCCGCCGACCTCCGAGGTCGGCAAGCTGCCAGCGGGGGACAGGAGCAGCAGTGAGTGACTACGAGGGCACAGGATGGCTGCATGGGGCTGGTAGAAGCCCCCGGTAAGTGAAACTCATTTTTTTATTTTGCTTGGACCGTCCCTTTAAAATGAAATTCATGCATGTTTTGCCGTATAGCGTGAAACACACACCACTGCATGTTCAAAAGAAAAAGACGGCTTTGTGCTTTTTTTCCCCACACACTGTGTGCGTTGCTCATTTTGTTTTATTTTGCTACGATAAAATCGCACACAAAAAATCACATTGTGATGCAAAAACATGTGTGCAATATTGCACAGTCAAGTGTGGTATAATAACAATCATTAGGCTACAGGGACTGAAGCAATAAACCACATTAGAAGGCAATGCAGGAGGAAGTGTAGTAGTGTGTATCCATCACTTGAATGGTGGTGTAGGAAGGCAGGATAGATAGCAGAGGACTTCTGCTATACATTTCAGTACAGGCAAAAGTTATGTGATCATGTGACCGCACTGCATTCTGCGTATACTCTCTATTATTGATTTATAAAGCGCCAACATATTCCCTGGCACTGTATAAAGTAATAAACAAACATGGGGTACAAAATAATACAGACAAGGGTATACACCATATACAGTACAAATACTGTATTAACGCGTTAACCACTGTGGGTTATTTTCCCTTATGGATCAGAGAAATTTTCAAATTTCAGCACTCCTCCCTTTCATTCGCCAATAACTTTATCACTCCTTATTAAAACAAAATGATCTATATTTTGTTTTGTTTTTTTACTGCTAATCAGGCATTTTTTGGATGGTACATTTTGCTAAGAACTATTTTATTCGAAAATACATTTTAACAGGAGAAATAAGAAAAAAATAGTTATATAATACATTATTAAACCGTTTAAATTATGTCCCTATCACAATGTATACAATAATATTTTATTTGGAAATAAAGGTGTATTTTTTAAGTTTTGCATCTGTTACTAATTACAAGCCCTTATTTGTAAAAACCACAGTAATCTACTCTCATTACATACATATTAAGAGTCCCTAACGTAACTATTTATGTATTTAACCACTTCCACACCATGAAATGTTGTGCTGATCTGTGCTGCGTGGGCTCTCCAGCCCACAGCACAGATCAGCTAGCAGCCAGGGCGATCAGACTTCCCCCCTTTTTTCCCCACTAGGGGGATGTCCTGCTGGGGGGGGTCTGATCGCCGCCGGCTGCTTGCGCTTGCGGGGGGGGGGGCTCTTCAAAGCCCCCCTCCGCAGTGCTTCCTGGCCTCCTTCCCCTTCCCTCCCTCTCCCTCCCCCTGTGAGCGGCGCAGGACGGATTTCCGTCCTGCGCCTGATGGGATAGGCTTTAGCCTATCAGATGCCGGTGATCCCTGGCCAATCAGAGGCCGGGGATCGCCGATCTCCTCTACGGCGCTGCTGCACAGCAGCACCGTATACATGTAAACACCGGGGAAGATCTTCCCCGTGTGTTTACATTTACCCTGCGAGCCGCCGATCGGCTCGCAGGGTGTTCACGGAGACACCCTCCGTGAACTGACATGGAACTGGTATACACTTCAGGATTCAGGGGCGTGTATATACGCTACGAGAATCCGGAAGTGGTTAAATGTCACTTTTTTTTAAATAAGTGTTTTTTATTTTGAAAACTGGGGGGCGGTAAAGGGTTAATTAATGGGTTATTTTATGTATTTTTATTTAATGGGATGCATGCAATTTTATTATTTGGCCGCTAGAGATCCCCCCACCCCACTTTATTCCTAGTGTGTGCTGTTTACTACATACACATGTTACAGAACATAACGTGTGCATGTTTTTACTTTCACTAGTCAATGACCACCGGCATCTCATTGATCACAGGCACTTAGATTGGTGAATGGGAACTGTGCTCTCATTCACTGATCTGTCTACTAATGGGCGGCAGCGAGAGCACTCGCGGAACCGCGCACAACGGCGATGCAGCAGGAGACGAATATCTACGTTCCTTGGACATCAGATAAACTCTGTCAGGGTGTAGATATACTGCACAAGGTGCAGTAACTAGTTAGGCCCCGTTCATATCACGGAACGCAGGCGCGTTCCGTTCAGAACACAACGCACAGGAACGCACGTCATGTGCGTCTCTGTGCGTTGCGTGGCTGATCCCATTCACTGAAAGTGAATGGGACAGCCGCGCGTTTTGCTAGGAAACGCGTGCAGCATGCGTTCCCGGACCGCACAGGTCCGGAACGCATGCAGTGTGAACATTAGACAGTGCACTCTATGCACTGTCTGATGTCGTGCGTGTCGGCCTCCCGCACGCGTTCCCGAAACGCGGACGGGAACGCGTGCAATGTGAACGGGGCCTTAAACCTAAACGTTCAACATCTCAAAGGGTACTTCAGCTTATGACAGTCAAATTAATTTTGCAGTTGCAGTAGAGAAGATTTGGAATGAAGTTGAATCTTTTAGGGCTCTTTCATACGAACAGCTGACAACTGTACACTTAATTAGCTAGTTCAGCTGCTCTTATTTATTTCCTGGGTGCTTGCAGTTGGCTGCAGGCACCCGGTACTGGCGGTGGTCTTATGCATACAAATCTGAGTGAGCGACAACCCCTCTGCTAGATGTGACATGAGGCGTTTATTTACCAGGCCATACCCACACTGAATGTCAACTATTGATGTATGTAATTGTGAAAGTTCCCATTTGGCTGCTTTATTTTACAATTGAAAGAAGCTTGCTACTCACAGTTGAGCAACAAAATGGCAGATTAAGTTAGCTAATAAATGGTATTAAATTGAATAAATATTTTAGTTCATTAAAAAGCATAAGGAGATTACTACAATCAGAACCAGTTGCCTAGGGCCTGGAGAAAGTCTAGGGGCCTAGTGACAAGACAAGTCAAATAACATTCATATTGCGCTTTTCTCCTGGTCGACTCAAAGTGCTTAAGCTTCAGCCTTTAGGGCGTGCTCAGTAGATAGTAGCAGTCTTAAGGAGTCTTGCCCAAGGACTCCTTACTGAATAGGTGTTGGCTTACTGAACATGAAGATCTGAGGTTCAAATCCAGGTCACCCATGTCACCAAATCTTACTAAAAAAAAAAAGGTGACCATTAGCAGGGCCCCATTTACTCTTAATCTATTTCTGACTACAATGCATTCATATGCAATTATGGCATACTCCTTAAAAATGCGTATGTTTCATGGGGTTATTGAGATAATTTTACCTAGAACAGTAAGTATGTGGCATACATTGTCATTGACAAAGAGGTACCGTATATACTCGAATACAAGTCGACCTTGTGTATACAGTGATGTGAAAAACTATTTGCCCCCTTCCTGATTTCTTATTCTTTTGCATGTTTGTCACACGTAAATGTTTCTGCTCATCAAAAACCGTTAACTATTAGTTAAAGATAACATAATTGAACACAAAATGCAGTTTTAAATGATGGATTTTATTATTTAGTGAGAAAAAAAAACTCAAAACCTACATGGCCCTGTGTGAAAAAGAAATTTCCCCATGAACCAAATAACTGGTTGAGCCACCCTTAGCAGCAATAACTGCAATCAAGCGTTTGCGATAACTTGCAATGAGTCTTTTACAGCGCTCTGGAGAAATTTTGGCCCACTCATCTTTGCAGAATTGTTGTAATTTCAGCTTTATTTGAGGGGTTTCTAGCATGAACCGCCTTTTTAAGGTCATGCCACAACATCTCAATAGGATTCAGGTCAGGACTTTGACTAGGCCACTCCAAAGTCTTCATTTTGTTTTTCTTCAGCCATTCAGAGGTGGATTTGCTGGTGTGTTTTGGGTCATTGTCCTGCTGCAGCACCCAAGATCGCTTCAGCTTGAGTTGACGAACAGATGGCCGGACATTCTCCTTCAGGATTTTTAGGTAGACCGTAGAATTGATGGTTCCATCTATCACAGCAAGCCTTCCAGGTCCTGAAGCAGCAAAACAACCCCAGACCATCACACTACCACCACCATATTTTACTGTTGGTATGATGTTCTTTTGCTGAAATGCTGTGTCACTTCTAAGCCAGATCTAACGGGACACGCACCTTCTAAAAAGTTCAACTTTTGTCTCGTTGGTCCACAAGGTATTTTCCCCAAAGTCTTGGCAATCATTGAGATGTTTTTTAACAAAAATTGAGACGAGCCTTAATGCTCTTTTTGCTTAAAAGTGGTTTGCGCATTGGATATCTGCCATGCAAAACTGCATTTTGTGTTCAATTATGTTATCTTTGACTAATAGTTAACGTTTTTTGATGAGCAGAAACATTTAAGTGCGACAAACATGCAAAAGGGGGCAAATAGTTTTTCACATCACTGTAAGTCGACTCCAATATTCAACCCTCTTAGGCTGGAATTTTTTTTTTGACTCAAGTATAAGTCTATCCATTAAAGTTAACCACTTCCCAACTGAGGGGTTTTACCCCCTGACCACCAGAGCAATTTTCACCTTTCAGCGCTCCTTCCATTCATTCGTCTATAATTTTATCATTACTTATCGCAATGAAATGAACTATATCTTGTTTTTTTCGCCACCAATTAGGCTTTCTTTAGGTGGGACATTATGCCAAGAATTATTTTATTCTAAATGTGTTTTAATGGGAAAATAGGAAAAAATGTGGGAAAAAATTTATTATTTTTCAGTTTTCGGCCTTTATAGTTTTTAAATGATGCATGCTACTGTAATTAAAACCCATTAGATGTATATGCCTAATTATCCCGGTTATAAAACCGTTTAAATTATGTCCCTATCACAATGTTTGCCGCCAATATTTTAGTTGGAAATAAAGGTGCATTTTTTTCAGTTTTGCGTCCATCCCTAATTACAAGCCCATAGTTTATAAAGTAACAGTGTTATACCCTCTTGACATAAATATTTAAAAAGTTCAGTCCCTAAGGTAACTATTTATGTATTTTTTTTAAATTGTAAATTTTTTATTTTTTTTTAATTACAAAAATAAAAAAATTGGGGAGTGTGGGAGGTAAGGAGTTAATTTTTTGTGTAAAACAAGTTTATTTGTGTGTAAAAAATGGTTAGGGTGTAGTTTTACTATTTGGCCACAAGATGGCAACATTACCAATTTGTTTCATGCGACCTGCAAGCGTCCTTCCGGACGCTTGCAGGAAGTAGAAAGAGGCTGGGACTTTGTTATTTTTTCACAATGATCGCGCTGCTCAGCCGAGCTGCAGCAGATCATTGCGGGGCTTAGATCAACGAACGGGAATGGATTTTCCCGTTCGTTGATCTCTGGGCGAGCGGACGGCGGCGTGTTTACTAGCGGCGGGCGGCGTGTTTACGAGCGGGAGCGCGGACAGCGGCGGGAGTGCGCAAAGTACGGATTTCTCCGTCCCTGGGGGTGAAAGGATGGAAAAAGGGGCGGAGAAATCCGTACGCGCGGGGGTAAAGTGGTTAATGGCTGCACTAGGGGCTCAGGAGGGGTTAAAGACTGCACTGCATACAGTGTTGCAGCCATTGTCCCCTCCTGTCCCTTAAGTGCAGCCAATACCTCCTCCAGGCCCCCAAGTGCTGCAATTATTCACTCACCTTCCTGCAGCCCAGTATTTCCCAGCACCCCTTTCCTTGCTAATTGTTGTGGCCAAAACTTTGAGACCTGTGTTTTCTTGGCATTTCCTTTCCTCAAAGTATCATTTATTGCTGTGTAAATTGCTGAAAATGGGAATGTCACTGTTAGTACACACATTATTCAGAGGGCTCAGTGTTGCCTGTGACTCGTGTATGAGTCGACCCCTATACTTTTATAAAGTGAAACAGACCTAAATTTCTAGACTTATACTCGAGTATATACAGTAGATATTATGATGATGTTGAGGAACACTAGAATTATACAAACATTATTTGTATAACAAATGCACCAACATAACCTTGGTCTTTGTATTTGTCTAAATATGATGTTTGCTTTCAGTCAGCGAGGCAATTAGCGCGAGAGGCCCCAGAAATGTGTTCAGGTTATAACACACTAAACTTCACATTGTTTACTAAAGTGATTGTATGGTTTATCTTCCAAGACTGCAATGTAGCACTGATTGGTTGTTTTTAGTATTTGTGGCATTTTGCTCTTTTGTGTACCCTTAGAGCAGAATTCAGTGATTGTCATATTACATTCAGTATGTTACAGGACCAGTTACTCTTATACAAGACTGGTGTCATTATAAGTAGTAAGTCACATTGTTCATACTTCATGGCCACAATTCACAAAGCCTTACCACATTCAGTAACGCAGAAAACACGACTTTACCAATCATCTTGCCAAATGGCAATTCTTTAAACCCATTAAAGCACTGAAAAGTAAATAGACTAGTATGGTAAATTACAGACTAGTGAGGTAAATACTTCAAGAAATTGCAATTCACAAAGAGCAAAACATTTGGTAATCAAGTAAAAGTGTTTGGCATTTATCTCCAGCTCTGACCAGCCGGCAATTCACACTCTCCACGCGGTAAAAGTTGACAGATGTAGCAGACAGCTAATAGGGAGAGTCACACAGCCCTGCTTCTCACCCCATTTGATCAGATGCATTGGCAGGCAGGACATCAGAATGCCAGAGCCGGAGAATGAGACATGCAAAAAGGCTTTTCTCTATCCCTTTAGATGTGCATACAGTATATACATGCGGATGCACAGAAATCAGACATCTTAAAGGTATGCAGGCGATGCACTAGACAGAAAAAGAAATGGCTTATGCAGACACTTGTGGGAAGACACAGCTTCCTGCCCTGTCTTGACCTATTTCACAGCTGGTGAGACTTGCCAAGCAGGGCTTAGTGAATTGGAGCATGTTTTTTGGGTATATTACCGAACGTTTACTGCGAAATCTAATCGAAGTGTAAATTACTAAATGCTGTATTTTACTGACCTAAATTTCTTTTCCAAACCGCCCTTTGTGAATCCGCCAAAATGTGTAGATCTGTATTTGGGCAAATGACTACAGAAGTCCTACACAGTTTCCTTTATCATCTGTCTTCTGCCTGAAATATAAGGACTGGCCTCTAGATGGCCACATAGTTCTATACATACTGTGTACACCGTCTCATATAAAAGTGTGTAAACCTCTTCACAATTTTGTAAATATTTTATCATATCTCTTAATAGGACAACACTGAAGATAGGACACTTTGATACAAGGTATAATAGTCAGTGTACAGCTTGTTTAACAGTGTAAATTTGCTGCCCCATCAAAATAACTCAGCAGACAGCTATTAATGTCTAAACCACTGGCACCAAAAGTGAGAAATTGTGCCCAATCTGTCAATATTGTGTGCCTGCCATTATTTTCCAGCACCGCCAAGGGCCTGTTTCCACTACCTGTGGTTCGATGCGATTATCGCACCACATCTAAAGTGCAGCTAATGTAAGACAAGGGACTTGTTTCCATTGACACGAATTTACGTTTGTGATGCGACGCAGGTAAAACTATAGATAGCATGCTGCATTTTTCTGCAGCACGCATCCGATTCCCATAGCGGTTGTACTGTACCACATTGGTTGCAGTTGGATTCCCAGCCAGGCCAACATCCGCAAGGAGTTTGTATGTTCTCCTCAGGTCTACGTGGGTTTCCTCCGGGCACTCCAGTTTCCTCCCACACTCCAAAAACATACATATAAGTTAATTGGCTTCCCCCTAAATTGGCCCTAGACTACAATACATACACTACATGATGCATACATAGACATATGACTATGGCAGGGACTAGATTGTGAGCCCCTCTGAGGGACAGTTAGTGACAAGACCATGTACTCTGTACAGTGCTGCGTGGGCGCTATATAAATACTTAAATAAATAAACGCTGTTGGGCATGGAGTTCAGTAGAACATCACAGGTTGCCACTGGAATCCTCTTCCACCCCTCCATGATGAAGAAATATATATATATATATATATAATATATATATATATATATATATATTATTTATTTTTTTCAGCTACTTTCAACAACTTTATGGGAAAACCCTGCAGTATTTAGTATAAATATAACAGCCGCTTCTCTGATTTGTTCTCAGCGTCCCATTGAAGTATAATTTAGTAATTGACCCTTCCAATAACTTTACACCTATTTTCCCCTAGAAGTTCATAAGGCACTTTCACACGCCGTACTTTAGCAAACGACGGGTCCGTCAGACCCTCCTGCGGGGTGGTCGTTCTACCAATAGTAGGGCGTGAGTACAAGCTCTCAGCAGACTGATAAGACCAAGCGGATCAGTCAAAAACAGTCTTATCAGTCTGCCGACAGCCTGTACTCGCGTGCTACTGTCGGCAGAACGACCGCCACACGCCGTCGTTTGCTAAAATACGGAGTGTGTACGCGCCTTTATGCTCGGTTTTTAATCCTTTTAAGGGCTCAAACTCCCTAGTAGCCTTTTCTAAGCACTAGTGATTTGAAAAAGCTCTTGCTAATGCAATGCTATGGGGGATTACTATAAAATCACATTGCTCAAGTGGGATCACACCCATAGCATTACATTATCAAGAGCTTTTCAGATCACAAAGCGCTCAGAAAAGTGCTCCTAGTGGGTTCCAGGCCTAAAGCAGAGATTACATTTTAAGTTTCATACCACTAAAAAATAATGCCATTTTGTAAAATGTCAGGTGTTGTTGTTCATCTCAGGTTGTTTTTACCTAATGTTAAGATCTGCTCCAGACCAAATCATTTAATATCATGTGCTGACAATAAAAACGTTACACATGACAGTGGGAGTTTTTTTTTTTTTTTCATAACTGTAGATGAGCTGCAGTGGATAAGGGCAGGTGAACAAATTGCGTAACAGTGGTTTCTGTGCTGTGCAGCTAATTATCCATGCATCAAGGTAGGAGTTTCTGGCCAATCTTTACTCCAGAATACTGTTGCCGTGGTTGCGAAAAATGCAAGTGCTGTCCGTTTTGGAAATTCTCAACTAGTCCCAAACTGAAAATGAAAGGTAATTGTAATACCATTAAATCACAAAAGGATGTTCTGCACCTTTAATGCTTATTTTAAACTTTAGAACTTAAGTGGAAATGTATTACCAACCAACAACTTGTAATTATTCCTTTTATAGATCTCATTATTATTATTTAATATTATTGCATTTGAATAGTCCTTTTTTACCCTGAACCTACAAACCCACAGCTGTGTTTGGAACACTGTTTGAATAACCACTGCAGCTGCAAAATAATTTCCTATGTGTCTCATATTCCTAAATCAATCTTAGATAGTTGCAATACTGACCTGAGATTACAACCAGTATTTGCTTACAAATCCCAAACATACTTTGTACATTACAATTTTTGAGAACATAACAATGTTTTGTTATTTAATTGCAAATTGCTTAATTGCAAATTCTATCCTGTTAGTTGTTAGGACTGTCACACTCTAGCATTGCATTTGCATTGCTTGTCTGGCGCTTGTATATGTTTTTTCCTTAAACAATAAGTATAAATAAGGGAAAGATATGCCATTTTTAACCAAAAATGAACAAACAATGCATTTTAAAAAAGATTCAACGGAGTGATTACAAGCAGAACACTGAAGTCAGAATAGCCCATTGAAGTCCATGGCCCATTTGCATTTCCATTTTTCTCCTACATGATATTTTCAAACTTGTCAATAAAGTACTGTTTAAACCACTAGCAAGCAAACACTCACTCAAACGAATTTTTATAGTAGTTTTACCTACTTTTTGGTACTTTTTCCATTGCAAAGTTCTAAAAAGGCCCTATGTGCAATGTGTTGCACATAGGGGACTAGGGTTTGGGAAAAATAGGAACATGAGTAGTATGCATTACCTTTCCCAGATAGGGTAATGGTCCTGAACCTTATTTGTAACTGCAAAAATATCTAAACAAAGAGCTCTTGAGGACACAACGGTGTATCTAAAATAGAAAACCTTTATTGGCCATTACATGAAAACGAGACCAACTATGCAATAAACAACGGAGCTAAAAAAGCATGTGGTTTGTTTAAAAAAAATTAACACAGTCAATTGAAGTGAATATGCATTGCTGCCATGTTTTTTAACAAAAAAACTTCCATCTTTTATAAAGAGACCAGAGTTTATATTTCCCAACACTGTTCCAATTAAACATGCAGTTTTCCGCCACTTTATGAATAGGTCCCTGCGTTTCATTCCTGTCCTGTATCAGTGGATGTTTACGTGTTAAGACATTTTCTTCTCAATGCTATGGGATGGTAAGAGTTTGTAACCCACACCTAGCCTACACAGGACGATAGCTAGTATTCCTGATTGGTTAGTAGGTTTGATCAATGAGATGCAAATTCTTCCGAATTGATGCACATTTTTATGCAAATATATGCCCCTTGGAAATGGACCAATCAATTTAAACCTGGGTTTAAATTGATTGGTCCATTTTCAAACTGCACATTTGCATACTTTCGGAAGTGTTTGCATCTCAGTGATCATCCCTATTGGTTAGTGAACTAATATTTGTGTAATCTCCAACCTGCTGGAGAATGTTAGTATCCAATAAACCAATAAAAAAAGCTGACTTAAATGTAAGTGGTGTTATCTCATGAGATATTGGGCTCTATTCACAAAACTTCTCATAAACGACTTATTTATCACCTAATTGATAAAAATAACCTTTCAGCATATTTACAAGGAAAATAATCACTCAAAGTAAGTTGCTCCTGATTAACTTAATTTGCTTACATTACGGTGGTATAAAACCCTGACATTATATTCAATAAAAACATGTTTTCCTACTTTTTATATGCCATACGGTTATCATATTTGGATTTGTGCATAAGTATTATTATTCATTTAGAAATTACAAGTTCCCAAAAGTACAGTTTTTTGCTTTAAGAGCTGACTTTGCATTTTATTCATAACTGGTTTTATTCATTATGTATTGAAGGCAGAAATGCTTTGAGTTTCTGTCTGTGTCCAGAAGCTTCTGCACAGTCAGAGAATGTGCCACATTCCTCACTTGATACAATTAAGTAAACACAAGATAACATTATCTACACTTCGGATGCATCCAGATTTCTCTGCACTGAACTTTTGTAGTCCTGTGTGTAACCCTTTGAATGATGTGGTAGTAAAATAAAAAAAATGCTGGTTGTATATAATATGCTGTAAATAATTTTTTAGAGCAAAGAAGAAATGCTGGGTTTCATTTCACTTTAATTATATATTTTTGCTGTTAGGGAGTTTAATAATGTAACATAGATAAGGGGAGAAAAGGTGAAACAGCCTTGTGAATCATGCCCAATGTGTCTTATTTATGAAAGTTTCAGAGGGAACTGTCTTCTGCTGTATGCATTGCCTCGTGGCCTTAAAGTAAACATGAAGGGTGGAAAAAAAAAGTTCCCAGTTTGGGTACTTACCTCAGAAGACTCCAGAGGCTTCCCCCATCGCCCTCCTCCTCCGTGTTCCAAGCCTGTCAACAAGGACTTGTCCGACGGAGCTCGGCACAGAAAGCTCACGCCTCCACATTAGCATGGAGACAAATGGGTTCGGCTTTTTCCAGCGAACCTGAGTGGCGGCTCCATGCTACTGTGCAGATGCGAGGCCCTGTGGTGAAGTTTGGAGGTCCCAGTACTGGAAAGGAGGGGCAGAGGAGGCTTCCTTCTCCTAAGATGAGTAGCCATATTTTTCACTTTATTTTTGTGTCCCAAATAAACAAGAAAATTGTGTTTTATTTACTTGTTTATTTTTGCGTGTAAAAAATCACATGCGATATTAAAGTTAAATAAATGTTCATGTAAATTAACTTCTTTGGTAGGCAAAAAAAAAAATCACAATCCCATAAAATTTAAATACACTTATTTTGCATGACATGTATTTGTACATATATGGAATCACATGGATAATTAGCATTTGTAAGTATGAACGGCCCCTAATAACTTTTTAATAGAGAATAACAAAAACACATATAGTAGCATATGAGACTTTTGGGTCAGAGATGACTCTGACTTGGGGCTGTATGCTGTCATACGGTATACTGCATGTTCACACAATGTTAGCACTGCAATGTCTATATACTGTATCTCTATTCCCCTGACGAAGCCCTTATTATAAATGGGCGAAGCATGATGTTGGGTTTTAGTTGTTACGTGTATTAATCTTTCAGTCTGTGTTTGTGTATTAGGCAGTGTAGCATGCGGTGAGCTGAATCTTGAGCAGCTGCACTTACAAACACACCAACTGTGGGAAAGGACTACTGCCCACATTCAGTTACATACTGGTCAGACGTCCTGGGTGAGAACCATTTTTATATGCATGTGAATAGTACCATGCCCCTCCCCCAATTAGTATCTGGGGATGGTGTATACAGGTAGTCCCCGGTTAACGTACGAGATAGGGACTGTAGACTCGTTCTTAACCTGAATCCATCCTTAAGTCGGAACGCTGTGCCTTCTCTGTCCCCTGTGCTTCCAGTGTCCCCCCTCTGTGAGACCTCGGAGCTCCTTCTGATTGTGTCATTACGCGACTCTACTAGTGAAGCCGCTGGGAGGAATGAAGGGAAAGAGGACGCCGCTGATTGGCCCGGAGCCCAGGGCCGGTTTAAGCAACAATGGGGCCCTAGGGCAGAATAAACCTGGGGGCCCCCCCCCAACATATACCCCGGAACAAAAATCGGCATTAGGGGACCTTTTTTGTAGCTGGTATAGTCAGGGTGTGAAGTCCCAATCGGTCAGAGCTCCACATTCTGGCTATCCCAGCCTGCATGGGGGACAAGGGGTTAAAAAGTTTCAGGAGATGGAACCCCACATAATTATTTTTTTTTTTAAATTCCCACACTCTAAACATAAAAAAAAAAAATTGGGAAAATAGGAAAAAATGACAGGGATCTTCATACAGCCATATTGCGCTGTATAGCAAACCCTGGCCAAAGCGCTGCGGCTGCGTATAGACCCCCTGGAAACCCCGTCAGGAAATTGATTGCACTTTCGTTTGATACATGTAAAATGACACTACCGTTAGGTTTGCTACTAATAGTTACATTTAACGCATTTAAAACTATACTTTTTTCCTTCTAAACTTTAAAATCGATTTTCTCAAAAACTATAAGGTCTTTTTGAAAAATTGTTTTTTCCTCTTATTCCTAATGATCTCCTTAACATATCCTGCAAATTTAGGGTTTCTAGCATTTAAGGTGGATTTGCTATTAACCATTAAAGTCGGCAGGTTTTTAAATGTGTTTTTTTTTCCTTTAAAACTTTAAAATCGATTTTCTCAAAAACTATAAGGCCGATTTGAAAATTTTTTTTCCTCTTGTAGCCACTGGGGGCCCCTACAAGCTCTGGGGCCCTGGGGCAGCTGCCTCCTTTGCCTTAATGGTAGCGCTGGCCCTGCCGGAGCCACCATGGACTAGGTGACACTTGTAATCGCTTCTGCTGTGCATACTCTGCATTAGGAAAGGGGGCACAAGAGGTAGTCCCCGGGCTGCGTGACGTCATCATGGCTGGTCGGCGGGCGTTCGTATCGGCGGGTCGTTCGTAACACGGGGACTACCTGTATATGGTTGTTTAGTACAGCTTCAATTTCAGTTGAATTGATTAAAAGTTATATTTTAGGGTACCACAGAACCCAAATATAAAGGGGCTTTCCTGGTTCTAGTGTATTTATTATTATAATTTAGTATTTATAGAGCGCCAACATTTTCCGCAGTGCAGTACAGAGTTTATTGTTTTGTCACTTAACTGTCCCTCAGAGGGACTCACAATGTAATGCCTGCCATAGTCCTATGTATGTATTGTGTAGTGTATGTCTCGTAGAGAGTCTAGGGCCAATTAGGGGAAAGCCAATTAACTTATCTGTATGTTTTTGGGATGTGGAAGAAAACCAGAGCACCCAGAGGAAACCCACGCGCACACAGGGAGAACATATAAACAGATAGTGCCTTGGCTGGGATTAGAACCGGGGACCCAAATCAGTATGTGGGTCCTGCTTTTTTCTCTTTAACCAAGAGAAGAATATTACTATAGCTGAATGAGACAAGCTGATACGCAGTGAAAATCAGCAAAGCGAATGGTCGTGTACAGAGCATTGAAACAATAGTAATACTTTTTCTAAGCTTACTGGCTCTCCAAGTTCAGAAAGCCTTTGGATAGTGTGGAAGATGAGTCTGTAGCCCATTTCTGTGAGCTGGGAACGGAGTCCTGTGTTTTCCTGTATTTTCAGGCAGTTGATGCGATTTGGAGTGTAAAATCTGCATATAACATATGTCGGCCTCAACCCAGGTTATAATTAGGCAGGTTTTTTTTTTCTAATTTCTCAGGTGGTGCAGTTAATACTATCCATATGGCCTGTTTTGTGATTTAATTCCAGTTCGTTTTTAGGTATAATTTCCCACTTAAAGTCCATCTGTCCTTAGTAATTATTAGGCAAGATTCCCCTATAAACGGACCACGTAAGTGTATTATTCCTTTTCCGTTAGGTCATATTAGCTGCAAACATCATGGCAAGATGTCACATATATCATTCATATGTGTTTTCTCAGCTGGAGTAATTTTCTAAGAATCTGCTATATAATAAAATTTTATCTTCTGTAAACCTGAACCTGGGCATCTGTTATTGATGTTCTTGTTCATAGTGCTTTTCCTAATGCAGTCATCTTCTGCCTCCAATATTTCTCCTCCTGTCATCTTACAATATTTATGCTTTTGTAACATTCCTTCTGCACACCCACTCGCAGCTCTAGTCCTGACTCCCTGCTCTGCTCCAGTCTACTTATCCTCCTCTCAGTCATCTCTGATTGATCCGGCCCTAAGCTGCCATTCCTTCCGGTGTAGTTAGTGGCAGGGCTATTGTGTGGGCCCAGGGTGCAGCTGCACTAGGGTCCAAGGGCTGGATAGAGCCAAGAATACCATCAGAGCAATTCAAATGGGTGCAAGGTGTGTTCTGTTCAAGTGACACTGAAGCAGAAAAAAAACTCATGATATAATGAATTGGCTCCGCCATTGTCAGAGTCTCAGTCGTATCGTCATGAATATCGGCGATCACACAGAAAATTGCATTTGTGTTCGACCGTGATCACATTTTGCAGTGGAAAAGGGCTTTAAAAGAGGCACTGCAGTGACATATGGTAGAATGTAGTAAATTACTCAGGATACCCACTTTTACATTAATTAGCCTGCTTTCATCATCAGAAACCTTTCCTATATTTATGTGTATTGGTATGTTACTCTGCTCTCCCAGTGATGATTAGCCTAGGCTGATTACCTCTCCTAACAGGAAATAGTAGAGTGTTGTACCATGTTAGCTAACCGGAAATAACAGACAGTGAAGAACTTAAAGAGAACCTGAACTGAAAATAAAAAGTCAAAATAACCATACTTACCTCCTGTGTAGTCAACTCCTCACTCTTTCTCCTCTCCTGTGTCCCATTTGTCCACTGTGATCAATGAAATTCTTCGTCCTCTATTTTAAAAAATGGTCATTACCCCATAACAGCTTCCTGGTCAGCACACTGTTAAACTGTAGTATCACCCACTTGAGCCATAGGGAAATATGGGCAATACCTTGCACATTCAGTTGTAACTGACAGCTGCTGATATATAACTGGCAGAAACTGCTAAATTTCAGTTCTGACAAAATATTGTCAGAACTGGAAGTGATCACTGTAAGAAGAAAATGGTGAGCTTCTGAGAGGAACTGACCGTGAGGTTAGTATGTAATATTAATTTGCAGCTACGTCATGTGTTAATTTTAAATAATTTTACTCACTTCAGGTTCCCTTTAAAGCAAACCTGAACTAAAAAATAAAAGTCAAAATAGGCATTCCCACTTCATAGTTACCTCCCATGTAGTTTACTCATCAATCTTTCTCCTCTTCCCATCCTGTTTGTCCGCTGTGAGCAATGGAATTCTCTGGCAAAGACCGTGAACAGCTTCCGGGTCAGCAGTGACGTAGCAGTAGGGGGTACAGAGGTTGCTACCGTCAGGGGCCCTCCTTCAATGGCAATATTAGCTCTTTATTGGTCCTGTGCTGGTAATGATCACTTCTATAAATGCTTTGAATAGTGCCAATTATTACCAAACTGTTCCCCATCCCCCTTCTTGCACCTAGAATACTTTGGTTGTTCTTGGCAGGTTTTGGTGCGCCATATCAATTGTTATGTATAGAGTGCTTGGGGGGCGGGGGCCCAATAAAGAACATGCCCCGGGGCCCAAAGCTACTTAGCTACGCCGCTGTGGGTCAGCACTCCGTTAATCTGTAATATCGCCCACTCGAGCCATAGGGAAACATAGACGTTATCTTGAACGTCCATGATCTAGGGAAGAGGGCCCTAGAGCTTTCAGTTCCAACTATATCTAGTTGAAATTGGAATGAATCGTTGTTAGAAGAAAATGGTGAGCTTCTGCGATGAACTTACGGGAACTTTGCAGGTACATCATTGTGTTTATTTTAAATAATCTAACTCGGTTCAGGTTCACTTTAAGTACAAATAGATAGGTGCTCAACTGTAGCAAGCACAACTGCACAAAATATTTTTATCAGCTTTAAAACCCTGATTCAAACTTTGGTCATATGTCATGAGTTAATGAGGTGATATAAGGCAATGCCATGTACTAGGCACACCATAATTATGCTACACAGACTACAAGAGGGCAGGGCAGAGACTGAACTCTCTGAGAAGGTTGCAGGTGATAAATATGGAAGTCTGTGCTGCAGGAAATGGCTGTTTTAACCAGGTACGTAAGTGATTTACAGTACTTCAAAATACCGGTAATATAATACCTAAAATTTAACTTTCAACCTCCCTAGCGGTATGGACAGATATGGTGTGAACAGTATAAACGTGCATACACATCAATACTCTCCTGCACTGTATACTAGACCCTTGCTTGACACATTTTGGCAAGTTACAGGAAAAAAAAAGTTTTAAAAATAAATTTTATCACTTTTTGCACAGAAATCCTGGGAAAATTGAACGCCAGGGAGATTTTAATAGATAATGTATAAAATTAGGGCTATGACACCATCACCATCAATACTAAATATAAAAGGAGGGGATATGTCTACATTCTGACTGTGACCATTACAGCCTTGAGGTGTGGTACACTGAAGAAGTAAATACACCTGGATGTGAGTCGCCAGGGTCCAGACCACCCCTCAAGGAAAAGTGAATTTGATCTCGCAGTCATAAATAAATAACTAGCCTCAGTACTCAGATTTAGTAACTAAGTTTGCCATGCATCAGTATAGTAACCTAAGCATGTACCTGAGCATGAATAAACTAGATCATGACAGATCTCTATTCCCATGTACAGCCTAAAATGCTGATCTATGGCAAACAACAAGTATCCCCCCCCCCCCCCACTAGCAAACAATCACCCAATAAAGCAACATGTTTCGCTTAATTATTACATTTAAGCTTCGTCAGGAAAATAATAAAAAGGTGCAGTGCTCAAAAGTGCATTGTAAAGTGACACAGCAAGTATAGCCCAAGTCAGAGCCTGGGCTTAATATATTATTACGAGTTGGGTAGCTGAGTGGCGAAAAGTCACTGCTTCAAAATCCACCTCTATGTGAATAGTTTCAGGTAATTTTGTATTATAGATCTGTACACATTTATGTATTTCTCCTAAAATCCAGCGCTGCGTAATATGTTGGCGCTTTATAAATACAATAAATAATAATAATAATAATAAAATAATGCTATTGCATTACTTTGTAGTTTGTAAAGATACATATGCTTTAATGGTATATGTTTAATTTTATCCATTTGTAATTTTTGCTACTTTTTAATCGACTTATATGTGTATGGTCATAAATATGTACACTTAACTGAGTCCCTCCCTCCCTCTTTTAAATGTTCCAGATCCAGCTCTGTACCTACTTTATGCCTTAATTAGGGATGTGGTTTTATTTGTTTAAAAAATATGCACATTTTGGACACTATAGGGCGCTATTTCATTGTTATAGTAGACTTGGCCAAAAGAAGCAGGGGGGGGGGGGGGGGGAACAGTGAAGGACACTACAGTATAGACTTCACAAAAGCAATTCAATACCCAACCCATTATTTCCACCACACATGCATTAAGCATTGAACTGAGGTGTGGCAATAGGGGGTGCAGAGTCTGAGACTGCATCAGGGCCCCCAAACCTCAGGGACCATTGCATGGCTCTCTAGTGGCTGTATTCACTCTTTTGGTGTGCTGTAGTGATAATGATCACAACCGTATGTGCTTTAATCAGTGGTACTCATTCACACACCATTCCTTTTCCTCTGCTCACATGCCTCATGCAGTGGCGGTCCTTGGAGACCCGAATTCCAGGAGCCAGCTCCAGAATTACCTAGTGCTGGAAATACACATTTTCCTTCTTTAGTTCTCTCACCTCATGTTTCCTTGAAAGAAACTCCTACTGTATATACACATAAGAGGAATATGTAAACATCATATAAACAGTATGCTTGAGAGACAAGCATCAAGCCCAGGTGCACAGGGCTGGAGGTAGGCTGGCGGTAGGTTTGCGTAACATGAGAAGCTGCCTAAGTTGATACATTTTCTGTGCAGAGACAGCCTTACAATAAAAGAGGCAGCCCCAGCTTCCCTTTAGATGTGCATTTTTTTTTAATTGCCTATTTTTGCCCTGAATCTGTCTATTAGTCTTTCTAAACAATCTATTTAATTGCCACAGCTTAGAAGAACTTCAAGAAATGTTACACATGCAGGCTTTCTGATGTGAAATATATCTGAAAACAGGTACCCAAGAGGTTAAAAAACACAGCCTGGGTATTCTAGAAAGCCTTTTTTTGTTCTGCTCTCACTGCTGCTGCCTGGGAGGTCTGTCTCCATTAACTTAGCTGTTATCCGCATGCTTATCGTCTCTTCCAAGGGAGCGGTATTCTCTGTCCTGATACCGCCTGCTCTAATCTTTATGAATTGACATTTAGTGACGTGTTGAGATAATCACCGCACAAGCCGGTAATTTATCACTCTGCTCGGGAATGTCAGCTTTTCATGCGATAGCAGCTTTTATGAATGGACATTTTGCTAAGTGGTCTGTAAAGTCACCTGTTTTCAGCATTACCGCATGCAGTAATGCTTTATAAATGATAGCCCAAGACAGGGCTGATCGCAGCTGAACGGCAGACTGCAGGAGGATTCACACGTGTTTATGGGGCTGGAGGAAGCCCCGAGTAAGTATCAATTATTCTTAATTTTTTATCTCTGAGTCTCTCTAACCTTTTGGGGACCGCTGAGCATAAAGCCGACTCCGCTTGTGGCTGTCTAAGCCTGATGTGGCGTAGGATTCACGCTACCTGCCATTTTCGCTCCTGACGCAATCATATGACAGCAGAAATTTCCCCTCAGTGATCAGGAGCCATTGAGATGGTTTCCCAATGACGTGATCACTACGATCGCCGGCGGATTGTAGTGATCACTAACAGAGCAGCGGCAGTCTAAGGGGAAGAAGAGGATGCACTCACCTTCCTGACATTGCCCCGGCGATCGTCGCTCCCCTCTGCTCTGGCTGGCATTCCCGCTCGCTCTGCGTTAAGTGTCGGGTCCTGGCTTGATGATGTCATTAAGAAGCGACCCGGAACTTAACAGCAATGCAAGCGAGGATGCCGGCCAGCGTGGAGGGGGCTAGAGCTGCTCATTGCTGGAGCCTGGGAGGTGAGTAAAGGCTGCTGGCAATACGGGGGAACATGCCCGGCTAGCCCTACCAGGGATCCGGCTGCATGACCCCTCCAAAAAGGCCCAACCCCCCCCCCCCCCGCATGTAAAATGGCCCGGTCCTTAAAGTGAACCAGAGACGAAGCACCCTCATGTATTTTACTATATATATCAGTGGGAACATTAGAGAAAACGCCTACCCTGCTCTCTATTTCATTCTTCACTGCTCAGCCTGCTTCTAATCAGTCCTGAGAATGTGTATGTTCTCCCCGGGTCTGCGTGGGTTTCCTCCAGGCACTCCGTTTTCCTCTCACATTCCAAAAACATACAGATAAGTAAATTGACTTCCCCTAAATTAGCCATAGACTATGATGGACATATGACTATGGTAGGAATTAGATTGTGAACTCCCTTGAGGGACAGTTAGTGACGGACTCTGTACAGCACTGCAGAAGATGTCACTGCTATATAAATGCAAACATGCAACATACCAGTCAAGTAGCGCTGTGGGTGCTGAGCACTGTTAGCCTTTGGCCCCATTCACACTTGCGTTTTGCCTTGCAAACGGACCGGATCCTGATCGGATCAGGACCTGATCCTGATCGGAACCGTACGGTTCCGATCAGGATCCGGTCCGTTTGCATCAGGCATGCATCAGGCTGCCATCAGGATCCGTGGGCAAAAAATAGCGAAATTAAATAAAAAAATGTTGGGGTCAGCAGAAGGTGCACCTGGTGCACCTGTAGAATCAGGTTCCTCCGCTGTAGGCCTCACCTCCACCTCCGACATTCTGCCAAAACAGCTCCAGCACGTCTGTCACTGCTGCTCCACTCCAGACATGCTTGGCCCATGTGTCCCCATCCGAAATGGCCGCTTGGATGCGCATAGGAAGTGGGGTAGAATGTCAGGTTTTTGTAGGCAGTGTGTTCTGTGCCTTCCGTTCCCCATTGGTTTCTGTGTGCCTGATGGTGCTGTCAGGCTCCGGTCAGGATGCGTGGGCCGGAGATCCGGACCCAAAAAATAGCGCATGTTAGAAAAGAATCCGGATCCGATCCGGCTCCGGTACGTACGGAACGGACGCGTGTGAACGTCCGCATAGACATTACATTGCTATGCGGAACGTACGTTCCGTTTGTACAGTATGCGTTCCGGATCTGATCCGGAAAATCCTGATAGCGAACGCTAATGTGAACCGGGCCTTACAGCCATTTCGTGCGGATATGCGCTTCTACGGAGGCGCGCAGATCCGTGCGAAACGGCCGTAAGGCTAACAGTGCCCAGCCACCCAGACCGCTACTTGACTGGTATGTCGCATGTTTGCACTTTTTGTGTTTTTGCCTGTAATATGTCACATTATGCAATAAATAGCTGCCTGCAATGCCGGCCTCCTCTCCTCTCTCTCCTTCTCCTGCACAGTATATTGCTATATCTACTGATCAGAGCACACAGTCACAGCCATAGTGTGTGAAGCAACGTGGGCCTTGACAGCTCCCTGCTCAAGAACTTACTTATCTGTTGCAGTGCCAACCTGCCAACCTCTCCATACACCACTGCTATATAAATACTAAATAATAATAATAATAAACATTCTGCAGAGATCACCTGACAAGACTAAAGATGTCATCACTTGTGATACATTTCAGAATGTAAATCAGGGTAAGGAAAGAATTCACAAGGAGCAAACACTTACAAAATAAATAAAACAATATGCAATTTTATTCATTCTGTTATTTTCACTACAGTTCTTCTTTAAAGTGTGTGCAAATTTGTATCAGCATGATGCAAACATTAGATTGCAAGCTCCTTTGGAAAATTGTGAATTTCTTGTATACTCTGTATAACACTGCATGATATACCGGCACTATATACATACAATACAAAATACATAGAAACAGAGCTCATACCCAAATGTCAACTTCCATGCCTGTATTGTCACAATAACAAAGACAGGATCAGATTTGTCTGCGGATAACTCATTTCTAATGCCCCCTTTGAGCACCGCTTACAATGTGTATGAGAACATGCATTTTAAACAGCAGGGTAATTATATGTACACCCCCTGCACCAGCCCTCTCCATTCAGCCCTGTAACAACACACAGGGCTCAACTTTTGTCATTCTTACCAGCACCCAGCTGCCACTAGATGGCACCAACGCCCAGTGGATTCCCAATCCTGATAATAACTACAATCATTAGATTACAAACAATTAAACTAATTGCAGAGTGTAATTTAAAGCCAGTATTTTAAAGACTCTTCATTTTGAAGGGAATTATTACTGCTGTTGGTATTGTTACCTCCCTAATGAAGAAGCTTTATATATAGAAGTGCACATCTGTTGCTGTAATGTCCCAATGCACAGATGGGCTGGACTGCAACTCAGCTTTGCACACAAACATCCAGAGAGAAGCGTAGATCTTGTTCCTGCTCTGCTCCCTTCATCCCATTACTGTATTCCTTCCTTCCACCCTTTCCTTGCCGGAAGCCCAGCTGTTTAATCTCGGCTTTCTCTACACTGATTCCCAATGTACTAGATGCGTTTCGGTTTAATGCAATGGGAAGATGGGAACAATGGCGGGGAGGTGGTGAAATTGCCCTCAGACAAAAGAGAACCGTTGCTTGGCCTGGTTGTTTACAGCAGCATCAGATATCTCATTTTTGCAGATTCTCTAGCGAACCCCACCGGCAGAGTGATGTCATGGGGAACGCAGTTGGTTAAAGGACAACTGTAGTGAGAAGGATATGGAGGCTGCCATATTTATTTCCTTTTAACCTCCCTGGCGGTATGATTAGTTCCAGATTTTATTTATGCAATTTTATTTACAAGCATTTAGACCCTAAAAATCATACCACTAGATAGATCTGTAGCAGCCCTACACATTACACATCATCCATGGCTCCAACTCGGGATTTCCATCCCGAGCCTGACTCAGGATTACCGCCAAGGAGGCTAAGCAATACCAGTTGCCTGGCTGTCCTGCTGATCCTCTGACTCTCAGCCTCTAATACTTTTAGCCATAGACCCTGAACAAGCATGCAGCAGATCAGGTGTTTCTGACAATGGCCTCAATTCACTAAGATCATGCTAGAGATAATAAAGCAAGAGAAAACTTACCTCCACACGTGAGAGAGTTATCTTACCTCTTCATTCCTTAAGTTACCTCTCCTGTAGTTAATTTACCTCTCCTGTAGTTAATTTACCTACTCTGTAGTTAATTTACCTCCTCTGTAGTTATTTTCACACGCAGTTAATTAACAGCCTGTCTTTAACTCTGGAGTTATTTTAAGGATTGGAGAGTTAATTTAAAGACAGAAGAGTTAACATTAGGCTTGCCTGAGGTAAAATGTTTCCTGAATACTACATGCCTTATCACCATGGTAACAACTCTAGAAGAGTTATTAAAGACAGGAGATAAGCTTAGTGAATTGAGGCCATTGTCAGATCTGACTAGATTAGCTGCATGCTTGTTTCTGGAGTTATTCAAACACCACTGTAGCCAAATAGATCAGGAGGGCTGCCAGGGAACGGGTACTGTTTAAAAGAAAATAAATATGGCAGCCTCCACATTCTTCTCAATTCAGTTGTCCTTTAAAGGGACACTTAAGCCAGAAAAAAAAGAGTTTTACTCACCTGGGGCTTCTACCAGCCCCCTGTAGCAGTCCTGTGCCCTCGCAGCCACTCACTAATCCTCTGGTCCCCCGCTGCCAGCTAGTTTTGTTCTTGCCGTCAGGACTAGCCACGCGTAGCTTCCTCCGCATTCCACGACTGCAATTAGCGCTATTGCGGGCTGCAACGCGTACAAAAATATGTGTTGCAGCATATCTATGCGTTGTTAACGCGGCAATGCATATTTTTGTACGCGTTGCGGCCCGCAAAAGCGCTTATTGCAGTTGGGAATGCGGAGGAAGCTACGCGTGGCCAGGCCTGTCAGCAAAAACGAAACTAGCTGGCAGTGAGGGACCAGAGGATTAGTGAGTGGCTGCGAGGGCACAGGACTGCTGCAGGGGGCTGGTAGAAGCCCCAGGTGAGTAAAACTCTTTTTTCTGGCTTGTGTCCCTTTAAGGCCATACACATGCTGGATTAAAGTCAACTGAAGCGTCAGATAACGACCGCCTGTGCTGGTAATCCGGTATGTGTACAGCAGCCACTGACCGAAGCCCGGCCAGCGTTCCACCAAGCGCAGGGGCGTAGCAATAGCCATAGCAACTGCTAAGGGGGCCCTGGAGTAAGGGGGCCTAGGTGGTACCTGATGTGTTCTCTGTTAAGTTTCTTTTGTTTCTCGACCCTTTGACTTTGTCTCAGTGCCCATGGACTGTACATAGTGCACAATGCATGGAAATGGAAATTGCCCAGTCAACTTTTATCCATAGGGTAGGGGCAGGTGGCATTGCTCAAGAGTGCCTAAATGTGATGGCCCCATGAAAATTTTGCTATGGGGCCTCATAGTGTCTAGCTATGCCACTGATCCACTTGATCAATTCGGGCGAGTGAGAGCTCCATCTGCCCTCTGGCCTCTACACTGTTAACCTGCAGGCTAACAACACGTCTGTGCAGCCACGGTCCAGGCATGTTGCCCAAGGGATCGGGTCCCATTGGACGACATCTATCTTGCGTATGTACGGGCCCAAAAGTTGGAAAACCTTGCCTGATAACTATGCTTTTAACCACTTAGGCAGCATCTGCCGAACACTCCCTTCTTCATAGGGCAGCACGGTGGCGTAATAGTTAGTGATCTTGCCTTGCAGCGCTGGGTCCCCGGTTCAAATCCCAGTCAAATCAGCATCTGCAAGGAGTTTGTATGTTCTCTCTGTGTCTGTGTGGGTTTCCTCCGGGCACTCCGATTTCCTCCCACACCCCAAAAACAAACATAAGTTAATTGGCTTCCCCCTAAAAATTGGCCCAAGACTACGACCTGTACACTACACGATACATACATAGACATATGACTATGGTAGGGATTAGATTGCGAGTCCCTCCGAGGGACAGTTAAATGACAAGTCTATATACTGTACAGTGCTGTGTAAGATGTTGGTACTATATAAATGCTAAAAATAATAATAGTGTCCACAGTAGTGACCTGGCTAGGTCACTAATAGCCCATACTCACGGGCTACAATTGTCGCCGCAACATGCGGCGCGCGCGTGTTGCGGCGACAGGTCGCCCGTGAGTATGCGGCGTTGCACGGGCGCGCACCCCGAACTGTCGCCCGTCGCTGATGTCGCCAGGCGATTGGCGCGGTCAATCGCCTGGCGACAGTCGCCGCCGCAACTCCGCCGCGACTGTCGCTAGTCCGCGTGAGTAAGCGGACTAGCGACAGCAACAGAATTACAAATAGACGGCGCTTCCGGCGGGGGGAGGGACAACAGCGGCAGCTTCCGCCGCATCAGTTGCCAGGTCGCTCCGCCATGTGTATGCGGAGGGACCTGTCGACGAGCTGTCACCGGCATGTCGCGCACACGCTCCCGTGTGCTAGCGACATGCCAAACAGTTGCCCGTGAGTATGGGCCATTAAGCTTGTTGGTGGAACTGTGGATGGCCCATATCTGCTCATCTAACCACCTTCCCGAGACAATGACCAGCTTCAAAATACAGTCAACCAGATTTTAATTTGCTGGAACTGATTTCTGATTGGTTGCTGCAGGCTACCACTATGCACACTGTCATAGGATTCAGAACCTGGCGTATGTTACACGCTCTTGCCGCTGTGTATTGCTAATCCGTTGTATGCATTTCTATATCACTCATGTATTAATTAATTGTTAATGAGCGTATAGCTGCACTTTGGTCAATTGTTACATAACATCACAGACCCGGGTCTCAGACTTAGCTTCCCATTGGGGCTCTAACAGAACCCCATGGAGGTTTCCCCCCATCCCTTTTTCTGTTTGGTGTCTAGTACACAATTTTAATTGATTTTATCAGGGCTGTGGAGTCGGTACAAAAATCTTCCGACTCCTCAGTTTATGAAACTACGACTACTCCGACTCCGGGTACCCAAAATGGCTCCGACTCCCCAAAATGGCTCCGACTCCTCGACTCCAACTCCTTAGTCTAATACTTAACAGGGCTGTGGATTTTGTACAAAAATCATCCGACTCCTCAGTTTATGAAATCAACGACTCCGACTCCGGGTGCCCAACATTGCCTCGACTCCGACTCCAACTCCGACTCCACAGCCCTGGATTTTATGATGTAAACTTGATTTGTTGTTCAGTAAAGGTATCAAATTGTCATTGGTGATGCAGCCTTTTCCCAGGATTTCTTGTTCTTTCTTTGGTTGCTATGCACACCATCTAGATTTTGTCACCTGAGAGAGACAATCTATTATGGTTACCTCTAAGTCTAGTCTAAAATCTAGTGCCAGAATAAAGGCCGTTCGCTCTACAGGATTTTTCTGACGACCGGCGATTTCTTTTTTGAGCGATAAATGATCGCTTCCACGATCTTGCAACATGGGTGCGGGTGAGCAAATATGCGAACGTTGTTTGGGGGCGCTCGCCGACAATGACCATAATGGTGGATCGGATCTTTAAGATCCCCGACGACTCCAGAGCAAAGTACCGCAATCGCTTGAACGCTAGCTCACGCCCGTCGCGTGCCGTCGCGTAAACCCACCAATAGGAAAGATCGGGGAACACTTGTTGTTGTGGACTTCGCTGGGATCTATCTTCCTGCCTCACAAGGTGAGTATTCAACTTAAGGGCTCCATGATGTTGCTTAGCAACCTGCTGTGCCAGATCACTAAACAGCCAGTCGATCTAAACGACCATTAATGATCGGCGCTTCCCACTCGTCCAACCCCTTCTTCAGAGAACAAAACTGGCTGCTTGGATGGAGCTGGAGGAATATGGACAGCCATCAGTCTGGAAACTGAGAAAAGAAGCAGAATTTTAAACACACCCGGCTGGTCCTCTCCTGCACCAGCCAGCTACTTGTTAGCGCTTGGTACCGCCGCTGGACAGACGGCCTCCTCTATGGAATCACATCTGAGCGTGGTCACAGCTGTGCTCAGACACGACATGCCGCAGTCCTCTGCTGCTGGGTAACGTCATCCTGTGTCAAGCTCCGACATGCGTGGTGTAAGGCTATGTTCACATTATACATCGCAAGCGTTGAGCAAATTATTGAGTTTTGTCAGCTCTTTTCCCGGCGCTTTGCGCTTAGACTTTTCTAAGCACTTTTGCAGAGCGATTCGTTTTTTCACTTGCTGACGCCAGGAAGTGAACTCTTTCCCCCGGAAATGAATGAATATAATGTATTTATTCATAGAGGCGCTTGGGAAATCGCTATACAAAGCGCATTTTAAAGTGCTTTGCGATTTCCCTATACTTTCCATTGAGACAAAGCGCTCATAAAATGGTACAGGCAGCGCTTTTGAAAGCGGATCGCAATCGAACTGCTCATGTGAACACTCTCGTATGGAATCATTGCACAGTCGCTTTTAGGGCGATTTCTAAAATCGCCAGCGCTTAAAAAGATATGAAAACAATCATAGTGTGAACAAACCCTTACAACTGTTGCCATTCAGCTGCATTTAAATTGCACCTGACTGGGACAATCTTACAGATTTACTGTAAGATCGATTATTTCCATCATGTCCAATCTGATTTCTGATCAATTTTCTGAAATATCGTTTGAAAAATCGATCGGAAATCAGATGGAATGTGTTGGAAATTATCGATCTTACAATCAATCTGTCAGAAAATTGCATTGTGTGTGCCTAGCATAATACTTTTAGTCATGTACAAGCATGCAGATCAAATGTTTCTGACTGAAGCCTGACTGTATTAGCTGCATAAAAACAAGGAACACCAAGAGTCCCAATAGTGTAATATGTACTGGTAAATGGTTACTAGATAGAGTAAATATTAATACTCACAAACCAGGGTTACCATTAGGCAACCACTGTAAAGGCAGGTGGGGAGCACTGAAGGCACACTGGCTCACCCACTAATCCTTGTGTTTCCTTCCCTTTTGTTTCCTCCCCACTACCCTCTAGATTGTAAGCCCGCAAAGGCAGGGACCTCCTCCTAGTGTTTCTCATACTGCTGTTATTTTAACATATGTACATGTACCAACTACATATCAACGTATATATGTATGTATCTGTATTTATTCTATTCAATGTCATGACTGTACAGTGTCTTGTATTTCTTATGTATATTTGTTCCCCATTATCTGTTTGTACTATGTACAGCGCTACGGAAGATGCTGGCGCTATATAAATAAAAAATAATAATATTTTTCCTGACCCCACTCAGGAATAAGAAGTCGCTCTTTGTAGATGAGAAAAAGGGGGTTCAACCCTCCACCCAGGGTGGACTCAATATTATGCAGGAGAACAGAGGCGCCAAAAGGATAAAAGGAAGCTAAATGAGCTTAAAAACCAAATTCTTGGTAAATAGAGGAGGTAGTGGTGGACTTACCTCCTCCAAGTAGACACACAACGACTGTAGTAAAGACAGTCAATATATTTTATTTATGAACTCCAAATATGAAACGCGTTTTGCAGGTTTGATCCCGCTTCATCAGGCAATAACAACGGAGCAATAGCATATGTGGTCAGTAGAGGAGCCAGGCACCTCTGTGTATTAGCTGCATGCTTGTTTCAGGTGTGTTATTCAGACACTACTGATGCCAGGAAGATCAGCAGGAATTCCAGGAAACTGTTATTGTTCAAAACAAAATTAGCTATGCCACTGGATTTAGACTTTGACTATAGTTTGAGGCACAGCTAGTAATATATACACTATTGAGAATGGGTCAGCATTACAGCTCTATGTAAATGCATAATCCTAAGAGGTCATTAAGATCCACCTGCCTCAGATCCTGGTTCTGTTCTAGCCCACCTCGGAGCCTAATCCATATTGTTATACCAGGGACACTACCATGCTTACTCTTGTAGGACCATAATTAAAAATAAATAAAATATGCAATAAGGATAGAGGGTCCCCAATGTATTTGCCTTTGGCAAGTTTGCAAACCTGAAAACACAAATGCAGTCTAAATACAAACACATTTCAAAATAGTCTTTTAAAAATAGCATTTGCATAATGGTCGTATTTACACTCTGTAAAATTGGCTAAACCGTACTAAAGAGAGACGACAGTTTCACAGTATGAACATTAACTCCCTTGGCGGTATGATTCTTTCCGGACTTTAGTGTCTAAAAGCAGTGACATTTTTTAGCATGCTTTTAGACCGCACTGCAGAGAGATCTGCAGCAGCCACAGCACTCACTCACCTCCCTGGGATCCAGCACTGCAGTTCTCCCTCCGTCCTCCGGGTGTTGCTGTAACCATATAGTGAGATTGCTGGCTGTCGTCATGACGACAGGCGGCGATCTCACCAGGTGGAAGCAGATCCTCGGAGGAGAGGAAGAAGAATGGTGGCCGACACCGGGATCCCCCGGGAGGTGGGTAAAAATGTCCGCTGCGCGCATTGCTCTGCATAGACCTCCCAGCGGCTACCATGAGTTCAGCTCGGGATAACCGCTCCTAGCTTGTTTTTTCCACCCCGAGCCGGACTCGTGATTACCGCTAAGGAGGTTAAAGGGACTCCGAGCAGTGCAGAAACTATGGAAAGATGCATATCATTTTAAAGCTCTCTTTCTCCTCTTTCCAATGATATATAAACCGCCGCCCTACGCCTTTTAGTTTTCGCTATTTTCGCGATTGAAATTGCCGCGGCCGCAATTTCAATCACGAAAATAGAGAAAACTAAAAGGCATAGGGCGACGATTTAGGTGTCGCCAGAAAGAGGAGAAAGAGAGCTTTAAAATGATATCCATCTTTCCATAGTTACATTGTATTACACAGGGCGACTTTTTCCTAAAGCTGCTGAATGGAGTTGCTGACACTGGGGAAAGTGTTGTCCTGTGTAATACAAGTAACTATGGAAAGATGGATATCATTTTAGCTCTCTTTCTCCTCTTTCTGACGACACCTAAATCGTCGCCCTACGCCTTTTAGTTTTCTGTATTTTCGCGAACGAAATTGCGGCCGCTGCAATTTCAGTCGCGAAAATAGCGAGAACTAAAAGGTGTAGGGCGGCGGTTTATATATCATTAGAAAGAGGAGAAAGAGAGCTTTACAATTATATGCATCTTTCCATAGTTTCTGCACTGCTCGGAGTCCCTTTAAAGGCTGTGGAAGAGTTCACACTTTGAATAAGCGGATAACACGCACGCCGTTTTCTTGCATGGCGCATGCAGTCGCCTTTGTTACCACATGCGTTTTGACACAGTAGCTAATGACTAATTGACCGCAAACGCGGTGTGCAGGAAAATGCTGCAATGCTGTTTTTTTTTTTTTCTTGCATCCAGAAATCGCATTGATTTATTTGGGCTGTCAGACCTTATGCACATTTTCATGCAGGGAAAATGCATGTGATTATGGTAATGCATACCTCAACCTTTACAATTCCAATATGTTCGAGATTTAACAACATCATTACCTTAAACTGCAGTATGGTGTGGAAAATGTGTTGATCTTTATGGGATTGTTATTCTCTATGTTTCTCTTTGTTTTAAGTAAACTGCCTTTCCTGATGATGGTGTATGATCCATCTCTGCATGGTTTTCTTCAGTAAAAAGTTCTACCTTGATATTTTGGGTGCCTATCTGCGTGTACAGGCCACTCTGCTCCATCACAAGAAAAGGAATGAGGGTGGGAGGGCAACATCAAACTGCCCCCTTGCTGAATGCTTTTTCAGGTTTTACAAACCACCAATAAGGCTTGTGGGGGAACTCCCACCACCGCTCGGGTTTGTGAGGATCCACACTGGTTGTGCTCCTGATGATTAGGTAGGCTGCCAAGCAAGAAGTATCTCCCTCTGTGCATAGAATTCTCAGTAATGACATTCCGTACAGATCACTTGACAGAACTAAAGATGTCACCACCAATGATACATTTCAGAATGTAAATCAAGGAAAGGAAGAATTTTACAATGGAAAAACACTGACTAAATCATTTATAAATTAAAACTGTAATCAAAAAATAAATAAATAAGCAATTGTATTCATTACGTCATTTCCCTACAGTTCATCTTTAAAGTGTACCAGAGACGGGGAAAAAAAAAGTTTTATACATACCTGGGGCTTCCTCCAGTCCCATGCGCACGGATCGCTCTGCTGCCTGCAGCTCCGGTACCGGGTCCCGTAACTTCCTCCAGTCCCATGCGCACGGATCGCTCTGCTGCCTGCAGCTCCGGTACCGGATCCCGTAACTTCCTCCAGTCCCATGCGCACGGATCGCTCTGCTGCCTGCAGCTCCGGTACCGGGTCCCGTAACTTCCTCCAGTCCCATGCGCACGGATCGCTCTGCTGCCTGCAGCTCCGGTACCGGATCCCGTAACTTCCTCCAGTCCCATGCGCACGTATCGCTCTGCTGCCTGCAGCTCCGGTACCGGGTCCCGTAACTTCCTCCAGTCCCATGCGCACGGATCGCTCTGCTGCCTGCAGCTCCGGTACCGGGTCCCGTAACTTCCTCCAGTCCCATGCGCACGGATCGCTCTGCTGCCTGCAGCTCCGGTACCGGGTCCCGTAACTTCCTCCAGTCCCATGCGCACGGATCGCTCTGCTGCCTGCAGCTCCGCTACCGGGTCCCGTAACTTCCTCCAGTCCCATGCGCACGGATCGCTCTGCTGCCTGCAGCTCCGCTACCGGGTCCCGTAACTTCCTCCAGTCCCATGCGCACGGATCGCTCTGCTGCCTGCAGCTCCGCTACCGGGTCCCGTAACTTCCTCCAGTCCCATGCGCACAGATCGCTCTGCTGCCTGCAGCTCCGCTACCGGGTCCCGTAACTTCCTCCAGTCCCATGCGCACGGATCGCTCTGCTGCCTGCAGCTCCGCTACCGGGTCCCGTAACTTCCTCCAGTCCCATATGCACGGATCGCTCTGCTGCCTGCAGCTCCGCTACCGGGTCCCGTAACTTCCTCCAGTCGCGACCAGTCTGCGGAAGAGAAGCATCTCTCAGGCCGCTGAATATGATTTGGGCTGAGTAGACCTGAGCCATTATATATATTTTTGTGGAAAGGGTAGGAGGCACCCGGTAGAACAGAATGGTATATTCACTCTATATGGTAGATACAGCATTCAATAAAAAATGGTGTGATCCTACCTTCTAGGTGTCCCCTTTCGGGAGGTATACAAACGGGAATTTATGCTTTTGAAATTCAATTTTATTTTGCACAAGACAACGCGTTTCACGGTCAAAACCGCTTCCTCGGGTCAGTGACAGTGCCTTGACTCAGTGGCTGCTACTGTATATATCCGGGCGCCGGATAGCAGCCGAGTGGGGACGGTACTTCCCCACAAGCTAGAACGAGTGGTTACCTTACTCAGCAACCTACTCTTGTGAGTATAAAATCTATTGCACCTACTTAATATTTCCGTACCAACTAACGTATTGCACCAGATTGGGCTCCCGGACCACCTGTGCTTTTTCTCCCACTGCCTCTACATTATCTATATTAACCTAATGAAAGGTCAGTAAAACACATTTGTGGTCGTTTGAAATCCTGGCTATTCATGTTAGATGTCTCTTATCGCTAATGATTAGTGATGATCTCAATGTGCTAATTCCAATTTCGTGAAATTTCACATAATTTTCGTAATTATTAAATTTCGCGTAATTACCACCATACACAAATAATTTATAATTATGATAGTTTTCATGACTACATTTTTGGAATTATCTGTAGGTTTTGGGACGAATTGCAATTTATTATTACATATAATTTTGTGTCATTTTTTTGTAAACTATGGAATTACAAATGAAACATGAAGTTACCATTTATCGCAAAATTACGACATCAAATTACAAATATTCAGAAAATTACGGACTATGATTTTGTGTCACAATTTCACATTTGTTGATGTAATTAGGAAAATGCAAAATTTCGGCTCATCACTACTAATGATTCAGGATTATGATAATCGTAGCATCCTTGAATCCCTTCCAGCCTCGTCATTGCTGATTCTTAGGAATGTGCATTGGATAGGGCTCTTGCTTTTGACTGGCTGCAGATATTTTCCAAGTAAGGGTTTAGGCTCGTAACATTGTGCCTGCCTATTGCTATGTAGCCTGCCATGTACCGATACATTTTGTTTTTGTTTTGAGTTCTAGTCTTTGGTCTTTTGCTACAAGTTGGGTTGGTGGTTGCTGTATCTGGACTGTGAGCTCCCCACAGAGGTTGGAGGATGGCCCACAGAATCCTTTTGTATTACAGGATTACAGGGTGGATTCCCCACCCTTCAGTAAATTATTTTCAGGAAAGAAAAAGGTGTTCCGCTAAGACCCCCGACAGCCTTTCAAGCTTTGTTGCCAGATCTAGCCATGAATTGTTGCACCTAGAGAAAGTCAGATAGCTATAAGTGCAGCAGACCCCTATCCAAACGAGTACATGTAAAAACGGCATGGGGGAATTTGGGTGCAAGGTGAGGCCGAAAGATGGCTTATCCTGATCTAGCTATACTCCTGTCCTCATTGTAATCTCTTCCCCTGCTGACAACCTCCTTTTTTGTATCCTGCGTAACTCTGGCTCTGGCTATTGCCGGCGCCCAAATTACATCCAATTTATCGTAATTTTGGCTCTGGCTATTGCCAGCGTCCAAATTAGTCAGTTATAGTCGTAATTTATATTACGGCCTATTGCAGCACCCAAATAAGCTGTCTCGTACCCAAACTTCTTTACTAGTCTGTGTTGCATTCAGCCTCACCTGAAGCCGTGATTTAGTCCTGAATGTGTTAAAAGGTTACGTAAGTGTTACAGATCATAAAAGGCATTTTCAAATGCTTCCTATAAAATAGGACACAAAACCACTGATTTCAAGATTTAAGGATTGGATATGCTCCTTAGGATAAATGCTGATGACTGAAGATAGGGGACCTAAACAATTAAACATTCAAACATTCCAGAGTTAAATATGTCCTAAGTTACAAACGAATCACTGATAAGAGCAGCATATTTGTCATGATGATGTCGCTTCTGCACCAAACGAAAAGAAGACAGAGAAGGCAGAAAGCTTGTCAGAGCTGCATGGGAAGTTTTCAATAGGAAGTAAGTTTAGAGGAGGTTCCTGGTGGCGCGATGGAGGACAGTGGCGGCACAGAGGGGTCAGTTGTGGCTGGTGGAGTCATAGAGGGGACATGGGAGAGTAGAGGACACTGGAGGTGCTGGGACAGAGGCGGGACACTGGAGGTACAGGGGGGCACAGTGTTCCAACTTAAATACAGATTCAAATTGAAGGAAAACTGAGACAACAAGAAGAAAGAATTTATACGTTCCTCCAGCCCCCTTCAGGCTGTTGGTTCCCCCGCTGTCCTCCTGGGCCTCCTCAATACTCTGCTTTCCATTCTGGTATATCCTTCAGTCACCGGGTACTGCACATGCCTCTATAGCGCTCCTGTCGTTAGTGTAGTAGTACTGCGCAAGTTAGAAGAACGGGGGCGTGCCGCCTCCATCGCGCTAAATCAAGTTATGCCCCTGTTTTAATCCCTTATTAACACAGGCCTATTATATATTTGATGAAGATAAGCCAATTAGGTTAATCTTGGTTTTGGTTAAAAACTGTATTTAAAGGGAAGGTTCACGCAGGAGCTAAAAAAAATAAAAATCCAAATCCACTTACCTGGGGCTTCCTCCAGCCCGTGGCAGGCAGGACGTGCCCTCACCGCAGCTCCGCAGGCTCCCGGTCTTCTCCAGTGGCCGACCCAACCTGGCCAGGCCCTGCTGCCAGGTGGGGCTCTTCTGCGTTTTCTTGTATTCAGGTATTGTCATATTTCTGTATGTCACCCCTAAATATTGTCTGTAACCTAAACTAATATCCAGCGCTGCGTAATATGTTGGCGCTTTATAAATACAATAAATAAATACATTTATTGGGGATACCCACCTTTATGGCAATTTTCAGGTTTCAGCATCAGAAACACATTCAATATGCATATATTGTTCAATATTAGTATGTAACCCCACCCTTCTAGTGATGCTTAGCCTAGGCTGATCATTGATCTGCCATTCTTCCCACTCCTTGAGCATTCTTGGAGACCAGGTATATTTTCTGCTGGATTAAGAACTGTCAGTAAACAAACATTCCACAGAGCTGCACCTGACAGTACTGTAAATGTCACCATCAGTGGTACAGTTCGAAATGTAAATCAGGGTGAGGAAAGATTTTACATTGTGCAAACACTGACTAAATAATCTATAAATGAACACTGTAAAAAAAAAAAAAGAAAAGATGAGCAACTTTATTCATTGTTGTTTTTACTACAGTTCCTCTTTAAAGGATACCTGAGGTGACATGTGACATGATGAGACAGACATGGGTATGTACAGTGCCTAGTGCACAAATAACTATGCTGTGTTCCTTTTTTCCTTCTCTGCCTGAAAGAGTTAAACATCAGGTATGTGAGTGGCAGTTCCTGTCTGAGTCGGGACCGAGTAAGTTGCTGTGTGATCCTTATGATAAGAAATTACAACTATAAAACACTTTCCTAGCCGGAAATGGCTTCTGAGAGCAGGAAAGAGATAAAAAGGGTCAATAGTTCATAGATCTTAGCTCTGGCATACTTCAATGAATGTGTCATTGAGCAAAAACAATAAAACCTTAAAAACTTAAAAAAGTAGATTTAAAGGGACTCCGAGCTCACCCAAAAAAAGAAAGTTGTACTCACCAGGGGCTTTCTCCAGCCCAGTGCTGGTCGGGAGGTCCCACGCCGGCGTCCTGGCTCCTCTCCTTCTCCCCGCTCTGGAATGGCTGACAGGCCGCAGCCCGGGCGACACTCGGCAGAGTGTCGGGCTGCTCCTTCCGCGTATGACGCGGCTGACGTCACACGCCGGCCGCCTCGCGTCATCACGGCGGCCGGCGTGAAAGTACTGCACATGCGCGCTTTAATCGAATAAAAAAATTAATTTAATGAGCTCGGAGTCCCTTTAAATATAAAATAAAACTGTGGAATATCTTAAAAAGTCATGTTTAGGAGAAGGAGGATAGATACAATTGTTTATTTAATAAGTTTATTTTCACTTTGGGTAATAACACTCAGGTATTGCGTTCCCATTTATACCTAGTTATAGACACAAACATCACTCAATGGGGAGACTGAAAAAAAAGCAGAAACAATGAAAATAGAAAGACTGCTGCACACTGTAGCTTATTTCTCATCACATTACAATTTCCACCTCAAACATTGACAATGCTGTATAGTGCATTGCCGTAAACGGAACATGCTATGCAGCTTTAGCACTTCTGCAGTGCTGTGAGCTGTGCAGTACAAGCCACTTCCGGGTCCTGGCAGGTCCTCAAAGACTCTGGACATAACTGCTGGCCTGCTCCCATCCCAGTGTGACAGCTGTTAGACCATCCTGTATGCTATTGCATAGACCTATGTCAGATGGAGGTGGGAGGGGACATGCATGGACTTCTCCACCAAGAAGGCCCAACACCCGACAGCATTACTGACATGGTAAAACTAATAGTATTCAGCCTTAATCCCTGTTTAGTGTTCAATAATCACTTGAGGACATGGGCGCCTCTAGCCATTTTGTCACTCCAGGCGAGAAAATCTGTGGCGCCCCCACCCCCATGGCGCCCTTCCATGAAAATAATCGTAATGCGGCAGCGTTTCACCAGGAAATAATCATAATGCGGCAGCGTTTTTCATCAGAAAATTCGCAATGAGTGCAGTGTTTCACCAGAAAATACACGTAATGTAAGGCTGCAGAAGTGAGCTTACAAGCTGCAGGCCAGTGAACTGACGCGGCGTCGCCACCTGGGGACACAACATCTGGCGGGGAAGGGTGTGACCACGGTCCCCCCTGCACAGCACTCATGACCGCCTGGTCGGCCTGGCACCCTCTACAATGGGTCAGAAGGAGGCACAAAGGGGGACAGAAGGAGTCACAGGGGGACTAAAGGAGGCACACGGGTACAGAAGGAGGCACAAAGGGGCACAGAAGGAGGCACAGGGGGACAGAGGTGGCACATGGGGACTGAGGAGGCACATGGAGACGAGGTGGCACAATGGGGACAGAAGGAGGCACAAAGGGATACCGAAGGAGGCACAGGAGGACAGAAGGAGACAGAGTGGGACTGAAGGAGGAACAGGAGGGCAGAGGTAGCACAAGGGGACAAATAAAGGCAAAGGAGACATAAGGAGGCACCGGGGGACAGAAGGAGGCACAAAGGGCACAGACGGAGGCAGAGATGGCACAAAGGATGAAAGAAGGATGCACAAGGCACAGAAGCGTTAGCTGCCTGCAACTTACGCTAAGTAGATGCAGCAGAAGCAAGTAATAGAACACCCACATGGGTGTGGCTTAATTTGGGGGCGGGGCTTAATCCAGCAACATGGCGCCCCCCAGGACCAATGGCACTCCAGGCCTGTACTGCCTATGCCTAGAGGCGCCCCTGCTTGAGGATCACTTTAAACAAAGCTTGTATTAGACCATGCTAGATTTGAAGCAACATTTACAGGGTCCAAGTTATGGCATTTACAGATGCTGGTAAGGAGTCCACAGAAGTAACAGCGGCATTGTGCCACCCTTAGTGCTACCCTTGGCTATCCGCGGCTGCTTACATATTCACTGGAAAGGTGTCATAGTAGTGTTCTGTCTAGCTGCTTTGCACTAGGTGATACATGTAAACATTAAGACCTGCACGCTAGATCAGGGATGTCAAACCGGTCCTTCAAGGGCCAAGGTCCTCACACATTTTTGGCACAGCTCAAATGAATTGATGGGTCTGAATCAGGAAAGGTGTGGTCCCTCAGGTAGAACACATTCCTCTCTTTCTCAGTCCATCCTAAACACTGGCATGGATCTGGCCCTCCAGGCCTGGAGTTCGACACCTGTGTGCTATATTAAAGTCAGCTCAGTCAGTCGTTATCACCATTTTTATAGCAGCCCCGTGACTAGCAACCACACCTGGCCATCGATCCGCCAGGCAGATCAACTCAGCTGAGCAACGGTGGATTGCTTTCAACTCGCCACTGCCCCACCCACCACCTGATATCACGTTTGAGCCTATTCGTCCGCCTTCCGCCTCCCCGCTTTGAAACAGAGTGCGTAGTCAGTCTGCTGTCTGTACAGGCCCGGCAATGTCGTCCGAGGGATCAGGTCTCTATCCTCATTGGGCAACAACAGTCAAGCATATGTACAGGCCTTTCGATAGCTATGTGATTTAATCTAATGGATGGGTGGAGGTAGTGTGTGTGTGTGTGTGGGGGGGGGGGGGGGGGTAAAGTGGGGAAGATGAATCTTGCAAGCTGTCTGCATGGTTTGAGTATGTTCACCCTGTGTTTGTTCGACTAGCCTCCATTTTCTCTAGTTTGTAGGTTAATTGCCCGCTCACCCAAACAACTTGAGGGGCATTGACATACTGTGGTAAGGATTTTAGACTGTAAGCTCTGCCAAGGCACAGTTAATGATGTGAGCAGTACAATGCACGCTAAAACACAGTATAAACTGACAGAGAATGTGTCAGTCCAGTTGTATGGTTGATCAAGCGAAAATGTTGTGCTATCTCAGCATTTCTATGTTATGTGTATGCACACTCAATCCCTATAGATGGAAGTTAAACCTACAGCCGCTGGCACATTTCCTCTAATTTCCTACTAATTAGAATTTGGGCAGTTTCAGAAAGTGTACACCGCAAAACAATGTAAGGCAATAATAACAGTAGCTTGTAGAAAACTGAACCTATAGATCATACATGCCTCTAAAAACAACCTCAGCTGGGTGATAGTAAGGAATCTGAGGATACACAGAGCATGGATTACATATGTACTGGGAGCTAGAGCCATAAATTTTCCCGGTGTCTCTGCTGCGCTGTATTGGCTAGTACAACAGATGCAGGATCAATTTCGTAGTAGAAAACTATAAAACTGAAAAACGAAGAGGGCCTTTGTGTCCTGCAAGCTTGCAGGATCAATGGAACTGGTTAACCATTAAAAGGTATCATTTATAGCCCATTCAGTTGTTTCCTATTGCAAAATGAATCCCGCGTGTGCTATTTATGGCAGGGGGGCTGAAGAAATAGATACAGAAATAAACAGTGTTAATATAGACAGGCTGAGGAGTAAGAGAAGGCTTCCTAGCCCATAATAGATGAAGCATTTGAGGATATTGTTGACCTGATACATTTGACTGAAGTATTAACCTCAATATTGATGCCTGTTGTCTGAGCTCTACATGCTATGGACAGCATATCGTTTTTAAGAGGAAGTCGAGAAAATTCCTTTAAGTGGAGCCTTTTCAGCAAAGAGACATTCTAGGCTAAGGATTTCCAGTGGGACTATCCTTGAAAAACTGGGGCACATATGAGACATTGCTGCGAAGCGTAACGCTGATATAATCACTGGAAAAAATACAGAGGTGTAAAAAAAAAGAAAGAAAATTTCTTGGTAAAGGAAAAGGTTGAGGATTACAAAAAGGGTGTAAATGTAATACAGTATACTACACATACTTAACCTTTTACACAATAGCCCGGGGAAATCCAAAATATCTTTCTAGCATTTTAGTTTAGCTACGTATAATTCTGCTTCAACAAAATGCACCTATAAATAAATATATATATATATATATATATTTATTTTTTTTTTATTTTTTTTTATTAGGTTCAGTGCTTAACGTTTTAATCAGATAAGGGCAAACAATTATCTATATCTAATCTATATTCAAACAAAGCTTCTGTCCAGGCTAATGCTGGGAATACATGAGGCATCTTGCGGCTGGTCGAGAGTAATTGGACGATTATTTCCGACTCGTCTGATCTTTTTCTGATCGATAAAGGATCGATTTTGTGAAGTTATAATCAGAAAATCGATCCCTTTATCGATCAGGAGCAGGTTGGTTTATATATATATATATATATATATATATATATATATATATATATATATATATGTATATATATATATATATATATATATATATATATATATATATTCAATACTTATACAATATATTTATATATACACACACACACACGCACACGATACAACTTCCTTCAGATGACCCATTGATCAGATGGGAAATTGCATTGTGTCTTCCCAGCATTAAATTTGTATTAAACTAATGGGTCGTTTCACTTCACAACATGTGAAAGCCTATAACAACCTTCATAAATACACTATGTTAATTTTGTTGTAAAGAAATTGGGGGACAACAAGTAGCAGCAGTGACCAGCACTGTTCATTTTCTTTTTTCTTTTAGCGCTGATATGTTGTGTGGCACTTGACAGAGTGAGTGGTTTAGTCAATAACTGTCCCTCAGAGGGGCTCACAGTCTAATCCCTACCATTGTCATGTGTCCCTCATAGTCTAAGTTCCAGTTCTGAGGAAATCCAGTTAATGTATCCGTATGTTAGATGACTAGACTGGAGTGCCCCCCTCCCATGCGAATACAAGTAGAGTGTATGAACTCCATGCAGATAGTCTCCTGATCCAAATCCCCAGGTATTCTCGTGGCTCAGATCCGCACCGGGAACCTAATGCTGCAAGACAAGAGCGCTATGCACTGCCCCACTATGCACGTTTGCCACAAAATAAGTATTTTTTTACTCTTAAAGAGAACCAGAGACGAAGAACCCTCATGTATTTTACCTTATAAATCAGTGGGAATATGACAGTAAACGCCTAATCTGCACTTTGTTTCATTGTTCTCTGTTTAATCTGACTGTTATCACCTCTGATAAGAATCCCCGACTGAGCATTCAGTCTGGCTTTGCTTCGGAATGATTATAGCTGAGTCTGTCTTCTCTGGTGTCTTTTCAAGCCCAAGCCTGCCCCCTTGTGGCCCTGCTATAATCACTCAGCTATAATTATTCCCAGCAAAGCCAGACTGAATGCTCAGTCGGGGATTCTTATCACAGCTGATAATAGACACTTTTAGCAGTGAGGATGAAACGGAGAGCATGGTAAATGTTTTCTCTAATGTTCCCACTGATATATATGGTAAAATACATGAGGGTGCTTCGTCTCTGGTTCACTTTAAACATCTATTGCTAGTCTAGTGGGAGCGGGATGAATTTGCAGAGGTTTCAAGTAACACATGAAATAGATGTGACATTATCGGTCTCATGAGAGCTGCCATCTTGCTGCTGATGTCTGCACTGTGCACAGAGCTAGGAAAATTCACCTTATTTTCACCCTGAAGTGCCAAAGTGTCACCTCAGCATGTAAGCAGAATGCGTTACATGGCAGAGAATGTAATTTTCAAAAGAGAGGCTGGTCCTACGGTAAAAAACAACAACAACTCTTAAAAACCGATTATCTAGTCAGTTCAGCACTGGATGTATACAGTGGTCCTTTCTAACATTTGCTGATTCAGTTTGCTATCATATTTGAAAACTTTTTTTTGTAGTGTAAACTGTACTTTTTAAAAGAAATCTAAGCTAAAAAGAATTTGGAGCCTACCATCATTATATCCTTTTACAGATTCAAAATAAGTGAAAAGATTATTTGTAGTATTTTGTATGTTTCTAATAGAACAACCACTTGAATTCAATAAATATGATAAAACTAAATAAATACTCTAAATATTTCATGCTTCATCTTTAGCTACTGTGCAGAAGTCCAAACAAGCTTAAAAATATTGGATTAAACTTGTCATCCTCATATTAGATTATACCAATGGCCCACAGAACTTACATCCTTCACTTCCTCTCCAAAATAAATAGAATGTTGTATTCTTTGTTTTGGTATTAGAGGATGATTCCAAGCATGCTGGTATTCCTGGGTTTAGGCCAGGGGCGTTCCTGCCATTGGGCACCAGGGGGCGTGGTGCACCGGGTGTCAGACAGGAGGGGGGGTGTCACCAAGACCTCCCCCAGAGCCCTTGAGCAGGAGGGGGAAGCAGCACTGAAGGAGGGGCGGCGGGGACAGCCGTGAGGAATGGGGGGGGGGGGGGTGCACAATTTTCTGTACAATTTCATTGTAAAAATTGCTTTGAAAGATTGCATCTGATGAAAAAAATGTTACAGTTAATGGGCACCTTAAGTTATCTGCAAGCATCTCCCTGAGTATAGCATAAGATCTACAAACCCAGGTTGGAATGGATGAATTAAAAACCGACTACTGTTGGTAGTTAGGACTTGCCTCCCTTACCTGGATCATATCAGATTTTGGACAATGTTGCTGAGAGATTTTGAATTCTGGTTGTGTGACTGCAGTTGCATGCAGCATCTCTAGGAAGAGTTTTTTTTTTTCTATAGCCTGCATGAGACTTTAATCAGTACAACGTCCAATATAAATCATTTCAATTCATTTTTTTTGTGTTGCAATTTACATCTCTGATGCTTTTTTAGAGAGAAGAAGCCTATCCGCCTGGTAGAGCCTGCACAGTGCTGAGAGACCGCTCTAAGCTTGGATGCTGCAGAGAGTTCTATAACATGGATACCTTTAGGGCCCATGCACACTAAGGCGATTAGTGTTTGATTTCCTTTCATCGCAGAAGCACTGGCACTTTTTAAAGCACTAGCGCAATTGTAAACCTATGGCAGTGATCCCACTGCCACAATTACCTCCGATCGTGGACGTTTGGACGGCAATCGCAAACTGTGTTACCTGCAGCATTTTCTCTCAATTATGGAGCGATCGCAATTCAGTGCTTATAAAAGCGCTGATCGTGATCTCTCTGAATAGCGAGAGTGTACAGTGATTTTACCGCGCTAATCGCAGTAAAATGACCCGCGCAAAACGGTTTTGCGACTCACAAGTGTGAATGGGCCCTTAGCCTGACTTTATTATGTTATAGTATAAGATATTATAGTGTAACATAAATTCAGACACTGACACACAAAACAAATCCTCTTACTTTGTCTTGCAGAGGAATTAGAGGTGATTTATCCCTTTTAATGTGCAGTTAATATTTTATTACAGGTGAAATCCCAAAAATTAGAATATTGTGCAAAAGTCAATTTGTTTTAGAATTTCAACATAAAAGGAACTAATCTATGAATTAGGAACCCTTTGCAGGTGTTTTGGATTTATTAGCTGATTAGAGTCTGACACTTTGAGGCTAGAATATTTAAAATTTTCACAATATCCTAATGATCTGAGATTCTGATTTTGGAGTTCTCGTAAGCTGTAAGCCTTAATCATCAAAATGATAACAAATAAAGGCTTGAAATATCTCGCCTTGCATCTAAAGAGTCTGTTTCATATATTAGTTTCACCTTTTAAGTTGAATTACTGAAATAAATGAACTTTTGCACAATATTCCGTTTTTTTGAGTTTTTTACCTGTATGTCAGCTCTATTAAGTTGTTTTTTTTAAAGTTTTATTACAATTTTTTTTAACACAAATGCATAAAAAAAATTAATCAAAATACTGAGGACGTGATTTTTTTTTTTTCTGAATGCCAAATCATAATAATAACTGTTATTGTCTCATTAATTAAAAGGAAATAAAGAAATATAAAAAGTAGAGAACCTAAATGTTTTGTGGTGGGCATTTTTCTATTTCTGTTATTTATAAAATATTTTAGTTCATGATGTTATTTATCTGTCCTATTAAATCTATTTGCAGATTTATATTTTTTTTTCCATGCTTAAACATTTTTACATATTAATTTGTATTATTCTGTTGTTTACCATGCGCCAACATTCATTTGCGTTATATTTCTAATCACTGTGTTTTCATTATTCTCATGCTCCTCTTAATTCCACTTGAAGCCCAATAGTGTGACATACAGCTATGCCTCCACACAATGCCAGGGATTCCCTGTAAGGATGGTTCACCGGGACAGGCTGCTGGCCTTCATGCGTTGAATGGATGTGATGCAGCAGATGTTGTACGCGGCGAGCTTTCCATCGGAAGTCCCAGCTGTATTCAGGCATCAGTTCTGGAATATAGATACATATATTTGTGAATGTATTCTCCAAGCAGCCTAATCAATGTCATACGACTCTCTAATTTAATAGTCACACTAAATTTACCTAATGATGTATCCTCCAAACATCTTTGAGGATGTCCATGTATTATCTGCTTCAGAATAATACCAGGAGATTTTTTTTCTTTTCTCTTCCCCCCCTTATCTAGCTCTGGGAATTGACAGCTGGAATATCGCCCCACAGTGTCTCCGATATCTTCTACAAATGAATTCTTTTATTCCGCAGTCTGAAAAAATCTACTAAATAATTGCATTCAGACTGCTTGCGATGTGCGCGCACATATGCATGTATAAATAGTTATGCACTTATTAAAATGCATTTATATGTGAATTTACAATTCATATGGAAGGCTTTCAACATTGGAAGAAAATGGATGGATTGGATTTCTCTGGGGGTCACATATAAACCTGATGCTGTGTGAGAACAGATGTTTTAAAAAGTAAAAAAAAAAATACAATTTATGATATACCTCAATGTTAAACTGTAATTAAGAACTGAATTTTAAATGGCATTTTAAATGCGTATCTATACATTTGTATAGGAGTGTGTGTATATAGATAGAAAGATGCATATGTTTCTTAACCTTTAAGAATTATTGCTATATTTGCTGAGATGATGTACTCTACTGTGATTCACTGAGGTTTGACCGAATACCCAAGCACCTTGGGGTGACCTAAAACCACTGGAAAAGTATAGGGGATTAAAAGAGACTGACAAGCCTTCCCACTAAAAAGCAACAATGCAATTTGCTTTCTTAAAAATGTATGATATAATGATTTGTATGTGTAGTGTAGCTAAGAAATAAAACATTAGGAGCAGAGACACAAGTCTAATATTGTTTCCAGTACAGGAAGAGTTAAGAAACTCCAGTTGTTATCTATGAAAAAGAACCATTGAGCTCCACGACTTTCAAAGTGGCAGAGAGCTCTGTCTTCTGAAGCTTGTTATCTCAACTGTCAGTCATTGTATTTTCTTTTTCTCTGCAGAGGACAGTTCAAATGTTCAGTAAAATGTTCCTGCTCTGTAAAATAATTTCAAATGCTGAGTATTGCGTAAACTGCAAATATCAGAGAATGATGCAATGTAAAAAAAAACACTATATACCTGAAAATATAAATATGAGACTATTTTCTTTGCTACTAATGTTCTAGTAATTATCCATACTACACAACCAATTCATTATATCAGGGATGTCAAACCGGTCCTACGAGGGCCGAGATCCTCACACATTTTTGATACAGCTCAAATTAATTGATGGGTCTGAATCAGGAAAGGTGTGGTCCATCAGGTAGAACACACGTCTCCCTTTCTCTGTCCATCCTAAACACTGGCATGGATCTGGCCCTCCAGGCCTGGAGCTCGACATATGTGCATTATATCATACATTTTTTTTTCGCGTGTTTCTTTAACTTCTTGCTAACCGCTCCACGCCAATTGGCGTTAACGCGGCGGCAGCCTCCCCGTTTACTGCCTTCTATGGGGCTAGCAGGAGATGCCTGCGCATTACCCGTCTAATATACCTGTACAGCGCTGCAATCTAAGGCAGCGCTGTAATGGGGACACAGAAGCAATCAGCGGTAATAGGCTAAAGCCTATCACAGCCGATCGCAGTGATAGGCTGACTGGGGGAGGGAAAATTATTTTAAAAAATTCACATTTTTATAAAAAAAATAATAATAATAAAAATAGTTGTAAAAAATAAATAAACATTGGGGGGGGGCGATCAGACCCCACCCACAGAGAGCTCTGTTGGTGGGTAGAAAAGGGGGGGAGGAATCACTTGTGTGCTGAGTTGTACATCCCTGCAGCGAGCCCTTAAAGCTGCAATGGCCCATTTTATGAAAAATGGCCTGGTTTTTAGGGGGGGTTTAACACTGCGGTCCAATCGGCGTGGATCGGTCGGCAAGTCGTTTTTAAGCTTCTCTTATTGGCCACCTGTTACTAGACCGATGCCCAGTAATCCTGTTACCAATATCACATAGCTGGACAGTTGACCAATGAGAGCAGCTTAGTTAGGGACAAAGGGGAGGGGCACAATTTATGGTTTAGGCCTAAAGCTCACTCAGCATGACACAGACTCACTTCAATTACAAATAATTCACTAACCCATCAGTAACTTTTGCTTTTGTATGGTATCTCCCATGCGTGGGTAATAATGCACTGCCACAAAAATGTATGAATTCTAAGGCCCTTCTGCAATTCACTTTTTCTCCCGAGTTTTCTCCTAAGAAGTAAGTTTTCATCTTCTCTTTCATATAACGTTTAAGCACTCTGCTATTGAAAAAGTATCAAAAAGTAGGTGAAAAAAGTACTGTAAAAATTATTTCCTTGCACGATGGTGGTTTAAAGGGCATTTAAATGATAAAGCATGAAAATATCATCTAGGAGAAAACTTAAGAGAAAATGTGGATTGAATAAGAGCCTAAGGCCCATATGCAATTAACTTTTTCACCTGAGTTTTCTCCTAGGAGATAATTTTTCATCTTCAATTTAAAATAACTTTCCAGCACCTTTCAACTAAAAAAATACTAAAAAGTCATTGGAAAAGTACTATCAAATGTATTTTGAGTATTCTCTTGCTTTCTGGTAGCTTAACCACTTGAGGACCGCAGTGTCAAACCCCCTAAAGACCAGCCTGTTTTTTCCCTAATTGGCCACTGCAGCTTTAAGGCCAAGCTGCAGGACCGCACAGCACTCGAGTGATTCCCCACCCCCCGCCTCTTCCCCCGATTGCCGCTCGGAGACTGAAGGCGCACAATCTCCTTCAGTAGCTGGCTCCAAGACCTGACGCCAATTGGGGTTAGGTGGTCCTGGGGCTGCCACCACGTCCACGCCCATTGGCGTGGGGCGGTCTTTAGGTAGTTAACCCCCTTGGCGGTATGAAAAATACCGCCAGGGGGCAGCGCAGCAGTTTTTTTTTCATTTTTTTTTTTTAAATCATGTAGCGAGCCCAGGGCTCGCTACATGATAGCCACTGCTCAGCGGCATCCCCCCAGCCTCCGGCGATAGGCGATCAGGAAATCCCGTTCAAAGAACGGGATTTCCTGGAGGGCTTCCCCCGTCGCCATGGCGACGAGGCGGGATGACGTCACCGACGTCAGCGACGTCGGGACGTCATTGGGAGACCCGATCCACCCCTTGGCGCTGCCTGGCACTGATTGGCCAGGCAGCGCAGGGGTCTGGGGGGGGGCCGCGCGCCGCACCGGATAGCGGCGATCGGGCGCGCGTCGGCGGCGATCGGGGTGCTGGCGCAGCTAGCAAGGTGCTAGCTGCGTCCAGCAAAAAAAAAATTATGAAAATCGGCCCAGCAGGGCCTGAACGGCACCCTTCGGCGGCTTACCCCGTGTCCAGCACGGGGTTACCGCTAAGGAGGTTAAAATGCATTTTATTGACAAGTTTAAAAATATCACCTAGAAGAAAACTCAAGAGAAAAAGATAATTGCATATGGACCTGAGTGTCTAAATATACATTTTTCCCTTCTCTTTTTTTCTCACTCCATCGCTCTCTTTCTGGTCTTTATAAAATGTCTGATATTGATTAGTTATTAATTATATACACCTATGTTTAAAGTAATTATTATTTAATATTTATATAGCGTCAACATCTTCTGCAGCACTGTACAGAGTATATTGTCTTGTCACTTAACTGTCCCTCAGAGGGGCTCACAATCTAATCCCTACCTACTATGTATCGTGTAGTGTTTGTATCATAGTCTAGGGCCAATTTATGGGGAAACCAAGTAACTTATCTGTATGTTTTTGGGATGAGAGAGGAAAGCGGAGTGCATGGAGGAAACCCACACAGGCATGGGTAGAACATACAAATTCAGATAGTGCCCTGGCTGGTATTCGAACCGTGGACTGCAAGGTGAGAACACTAACCACTACGCCACCGAAGAATGTTATCCTTGAGCAAGGATAACATTCATAAGTATCTACTGTATAATGGTCAAAGGGTTGGAGTAAGTACTGCTAAAGATTATTTCACCCTCAGAAATTAATAACTTTTCTTTTGCTATAAACTATTATCTAGTGAGGTGTATTAATAATATATTTACTTTCTTATGATGCTTCAAAATACCACTAGGGTTTGGCTGATTTTACGCTTTGGCGAGTCACTGGAGAATTCATCCTGCCTGTTTTGATAATACATTTAATTGGCCTTTTCACACATAGGTGTTACAAAGCAAAAAGAGGCTACAAATAATCATCTGTATCATAAAAACAAAATGTATTATTTATAAGCATTTAATAAGCAAATAACATTTTAAAAAGTACATAAACATTTCAGAAATAAAGGTATTCTTAGCAGTAAATCCCATAGCTCAATAGTGTTGTCTCATTATTTCTTTTCATGTGACCAAGCTAAAAATGCAATAGCAAATTAGAAAGTGTTTTCTTTCTATCCAAAAACTTTGATGCACAAATTGCTCAACTGCTGTATGTTTTGTCCTCCTGCCTGACTTGCATTCTTCTTCATCAATCCATTTACTGGTTTGGGTCATGGAAAATGATTATCTAGGCTCTTACCTTTTGTGCGTCGAAACAACCTGCTCCGCATTTTCTGCTGTCACATTCCTCTTTTTGCTCTTGATCTTTCCCTGCAGGAAGGGTCTTCTCCAATAAGTCCTGCCTTCTCATTGTGTGTCCAAAGTAATTCAGCTTCGTCTTCAGCATTGCTACTTCCAATACACAGTCGGTTAATTTCTTTAAGGATTGACTGGTCGGATCTTCTTGCAGTCCAAGGGACTCTCAAAAGTCTTCTCCAGCACCACAATTCGACGGCATACCTTCTTCAGCGTCCAGCCTTCCATATGGTCCAACTCTCACAACCATACATTACTACTGGAAAAACCATGGCTTTGATTATACAAACCTTTGTTGACAAGGTGGCATCTTGCTTTTTATTACACGGTCCAACTTTGTCGTTGCTTTCCTTCCAAGGAGTAAACGCCTTTTAATTTAATGTCTGCATTGATCTTTGAGCCCAAGAACACAAAGGCCTCAATTCACTAAGATGATGCTGGAGATAATAAGGCAAGAGAAAACTTACCTCCACATAGTGAGAGAGTTATCTTATCTCTTCATTCCTTAAGTTACCTCTTCTGTAGTTAATTTACCTCCTCTGTAGTTATTTTCACACACAGTTAATTAACAGCCTGTCTTTAACTCTGGAGTTATTTTAAGGATTGGAGAGTTAACTTAAAGACAGAAGAGTTAACTTTAGGCTTGCCTGAGGTAAAATGTTTCCTGAATACTACATGCCTTATCACCATGGTAACAACTCTAGAAGAGTTATTAAAGACAGGAGATAAGCTTAGTGAATTGAGGCCATAGTCTGGTAGCGCTTCAATTTCTCCCCTTCTATGTACCAAGAAGGCATAGGTCTTGATGCCACTATCTTAGTTTTTTTTTTTTTTTTTTGAATAATGGCTCATTATTAAAAAAAAAATGATATACAAATTGACCGAACAGTTCTCCCGCAATTAGTTCCTGGTGATCATTGGTCGTTCACCTGTCAGCGAACAGATTGTGAAGTTTGATCCGCCCCCATACGTTTGTATGAAGCTTAAAATGTACCCCTCACCCCAGACTCAGAGGACACATTTCAGCCAATGAGGTAGCTCTCATGACCTTCATGACCACCACCCCTCTGTAACAATGAAAGCACAGCAGCCATTTTACATTCTGCCTGTGTGCTGTGGTGGGTAGAATAGAGAGAGAGCTCTGCTGAGTGAGGGATGGCGTAGGTAGCAGTTGCTCTGACAGGGACTTAACCTCCTTAGTGGTAACCCCGATTCAGGCTAGGGCCAAAAATCCACAGCTCAGAGCGGTACTCCCGACCCTGACCTGTGGTAGCTGCCAGAAGGTATGGATAGACGATGCAGCTTGGTGGCATTTCAAATCACATTCCCCGGGATCCAGACACTGGCAGCCATTCTTCTTCCGGTCCTCAGGCTCTCCATCCCTCTGGTGAGATCTCACTATAGGAGTAGACTGCCACCCGGTGGACGGAGGGAGAATTGCAGTACTGGATCCAGGGGAGGCGAGTAATATTCGGGGTTGCTGCAGACTTCTCTAGCTGCATGATTTTGTTTTCCTGCTTTTAGGGTCTAAAAGCATGTGAAAAATGTTACTGCTTTTAGACCCTAAAATCCAGATGTAATCCTATCACTAAGGAGGTTAAAGAGGAACTGTATCGTCATAAAGTAGAATGCAGTAAATTATTCAGGATACCCACTTTTACGGAAACACTTCCTGCATCTATATATTGTGGTATAAGTATGTAGCCCTGCTGTAATGATCGGTGTCAACACGCAGAGAGAATCTGATTATTGGTAATCTGCAGAATCACCAATAATCCAGGTATGTCTAACCTCTGGACACCTGAGATATGAGTGTCTGGAATCACAGTAACACTTTGAGCGAGGACCACCAGAGGAACTGGAGGTAGTACGATGAAGGGAATTCACACCAGACTGTGGGTGAATCCCTATAGGCCAAAGGCTCCCTAGGAGAGGGGCCTGGGCTAGGTTGCAGGAAGCCCTGCTGCTAAATGAACAAACTTGCCCTACTGGATGAGAGATCCTGGCTCTCTACACCCTAGTGGCGGGCTAAAGTAATACAGATCCTCAGTGCTAGTCTTGGGTGTGAGGTTTGTAGTTACAGCACCCTGGAACTAGCATACATAACACTGATACAGTTTCCTAGTCTTGAGTGTGAGGTCCGTAGTCATAACACCCCGGAACTAGTCTATAACATAGCATTGACACTGTTTCCTAGGCTTGGGTGTGAGGTCCGTAGTCACAACACCCTGGAACTAGTCTATAGCATAACATAGCATTGACACAGTTTCCTAGGCTTGGGTGTGAGGTCCGTAGTCACAACACCCTGGAACTAGTCTATAGCATAACATGACATGCGAGAGTAATCTAGCTCAGTGTTATTTCCCAGGTCCGTCCTGGTTCTAACACACTGTAGGATCTGACTGAGGTCTGTGTGCTAACACATAAAGCATTTGCAACGGCTGACAACGTGAGACTGAGGGACGAGTGGTTATATAGTGCAGCGCTGATCAGCGCCGCCCAGTCCCTTCCAGCCAATCAGCATCCATCCTGGGATCAGCTGACCAGAGGAGTCAGCTGATCCCTCTCTGCTTCCCATAAAGCTTCTGTCTCTCCGCACGCGTGCGTGTATTCCTCAGCCTATGTGCACAGGAAGGCTGTATCACATCAGACACATGTCGCCGCGCGTAGACCGCCTGGCTGGACGCGGAAGTAGCCGCCACGCCGTCAGAGCATGCGGCGGCTATTCCACAATCCTTCACACCTGCCCTCCCAGTGATGTTTAGCCTACGCTGAGTTCTCCCCTCAGAGCATTCTGGGAGACCAGGTATATTTTCTACTGGCTTTAGAACTCTCAGTAACCAAACCTTCTGCAGAGATGGCCTGAGTAAGGATGTCACTACCTGTGATAAGCAATGGGCAAACACCGACTAGGTAACTAATTTATAAATTAATATTGAAAAAAAAAATAGAGCAATTTTATTCATTATGTTATTTTCACTACAGTTTCTCTTTAATAAAATACAACTCCCCACCCCCGTTGTGTCCTTCCAATCTTGTCAGGTCAGGTAGATACTAGTTTTTAAATATCAGTTTTTATAAGGCAAATTGTAGAGAATAAAAAAAAAAAAAAAAACACTGACAGATGGTAACATCAATACATACATTATTCATGGGTATGATATTTTAGATTTCAGAGATATTGTTAGTAGTCTCTTAATAACAGCCTGGCTTTGTTTTCTGATATGACCCAGGTGATGGCTACAAGCTGTTGACATTTAATAGAAGACTAATGAAAAGCAAACAAAAATACGAAGTTTAATCTCACCTACTAAAGTTTCCCATTACAAAGACTCAGCGATTCATCATCCAGTCGCTTTCTTGCTGGACGATCACGGACAAAACTTGGCCAGGAAAGATTCCCACTTGGTTTGGTACAGCAAATGAGAAGGGACGTTCATGGTAGCCAGCAAGTCTACAACCAGGATATGGTGTGCCAATGTGTAGAGATGGCTCGAACCTCCAATGTTCGGTTCGCGCACCTCGAACGCGAACCTCCGCAAAAAGTTTAGTTCGCGCAAACTTTTCGAACCGCAATTGACTTCAATGGGGAGGCGAACTTCAAAAACTAGAAACATTTATGCTGGCCACAAAAGTGATGGAAAAGATGTTTCAAGGGGTCTAATATCTGAGTTTTTGCAAGGCGGAGTGGGATACACGCCAAAAGTCCCGGGGAAAAATCTGGATTTGATGCACAGCAGCATTTTAAGGGCAGAATTCACATTGCATGCTAAATTGGAGGCCTAAAGTACTTTAAAACATCTTGCATGTGTATACATCAATCAGAGTGTATACATCAATTAGAGTACTGCTTCACACTGACAGACCAAACTCACCGTGTAATGCACCGCAAACAGCTGTTTGTGTAGTGACGGCCGTGCTGGACTGGTGCGCACCATGACGAGAGTGCAGGCCATGGCAGTTATCCAGCCCATATGGTTGGAGTGTGGTCCTTTATACCGTGAAGGATCAAAACACAGTCCTCTTTTGGGGCAATCCACCTTGCCCACCAAAAAGTATTTGTTACTTTAGAAAAGGACTTATAAAGTTAATGCAATCTCAAAAATACAAAAAACTTTGTGAAAAAGCTTTATTGACACATGTAGAAAAAAAGAGTATAAAAACAGGGTTCTTCAATTTCAACTAGTGGGTCTTCATATACTCAAGAACACAAGAACAAAATCTGGTTTGGTTTAACAAGCGGTTGCAGCTTTAAGGGTATTTAATTTCAAGGCAACGACACATGTTCGTTTCGGGCTTTTGTATAAATTTGTATGCGCCCTTCGTCAGGCCATGATACCCAGCTCTACAGATAAAAACAATAAACAACAACACATTAAAATCACAGGATACATTACCTCAAAAATGAAAAAGGTAATCACAGGAGAGGAATCCACCACCAAATAGGGTTTATGGCATGTACAACAGGTCCAATCCAAGGACCTACACGCCTGAAAACCCTGAATAACATACACACCCGGAAATAGAATTTGAATACACAGGATACAACCCAGAAGTTATGATACCTTGAAAATGTGTCAAGATGAAGATTAGATCAGCAGAAGGAATAAATGCTCTGGATAGGCCCAAGAGGAGACACATTATGAAGACTAGTAAATATCAGTCCTCATGTTCACCGATTGGTCCTCAGAGAAAAGAATATACAAAGTATACAGAAAGTTATTAGACTAGAGATCACAATAAAGAAAAAGAAATTCTGCAAACCTGTGTGGCTCAACCAGAAGGAGAAAACCAAATAGGAATCAAGAACCATATATTGGGTGGCGTCTGAGCTCACCAGACGCACAAAATGACCTAAAATAAAAATTAATATACATATAAAGAAGGCCTATCCCAATATCACATAGTGCCCAAGCATGTAACACACAAAAAGTCTCCTATAGAGCAATCAAAAGCGACCCCCATAGCGATAATAGCAATATTTCCAAACCTCAGCGGCTATGACCAGACTTTAACTGCCCCACAATAGTGCCTAATATGTAAATACATGTATGGAAGCATACATATCTAATCTATACCATGCCAACATACATATATACAAAAGCATAGGGGCCCCTACAGCACCTATACCCAACTAGAATAGTAACATTCATAAGGGTGTATATATACCTATATGGGAAACTCAATCCCTACAATATACAGCAGCGAACAATATTGGTTTAATAGTAAAAAGGCAGGACTCTCCACAAAAGTACAATCGATATGGTAGAGATAGTCCTATAACTCAATGATGCAAATAGGCGGCAAAACATAAATGCTTCAAATTAGTACAGAAGAAGTTTCCTAACTGGCGCAAAAAATATGAAATCTACCAAACATGAATCAAAGCTTACCTTCCCAACGGCGATAGATAGGCGCTGCTAGGTAGGAACCCAGTTAGAAATGGCGTCAAGCGTCATTTAAATATCCCACCAAGCACTGCCGTCTAAGAGGTCATCCAATCCGGAGCTGGCTATGACGGAACCACGCTGGGACGCATCCCTTACCCGGACATAAAGTCCGTGCGGGGAAGCCAGCTCTCCTGATTTGCGGAGATCACTTAAGAAGGCGTCACCTCCAACTGGAGGTGATGTCAGACCCCACGGGCACCAATGTGGAAGCGTGGCTCAGCGCATTACTAAAAATAGGAAGCGCGTAACCACGCTGGAGCGCAAGGAAAGGTGTGTATCCACAAAGGGCGTCTCCTATATCAGATGTAGACAACTATACAGGATGGAAACAATTAAAAGCACTCAAGAAGGGATATTAAAAAATAATGTTTATGGACATGGGTATAAATAAGGTCAGGCGCGGAACTCTCCACTAAAAAACATAAAAATCACCAATTAAGATGGAAAAAGGGCACTACTAAAGGGCAGATCACTAAATAAGATAAAAAAGGAGGTCACTATTCAAAAACAGATATTAACATCAACAAGGGGACATTTCAGAGAGAACGCAGTCCACCTACATAAAAGTTACTACAGTGGAGACAGAACTACAAAAGAAATAAAAAAGGACATTTTATGCTCAAATAAACAAAATAGCCTATTGTGGTCTATACTCAATATTGAGTCCAGCTGGAGTCAGTGTTTGTAAGAATCTGATCCAGCGGGCCTCTTTATGTAGCAAAATTGATTCTCTATTGCCACCCCTTCTCGGGGGAGGGACTATATCTAAAACACAAATCTCAGCTGATTCGCCGAATGGCCCATTGAAACAAAATGCTGGGCCACCGGGTAATCAACCTGGGACGGATCCAGACCACGTCTCAAAGCCACATTAATTCTGGACCTGTACTCAATGATACGCTCCTTCACAGCTCTAGTCGTTTCACCTATATACATTTTACCACAGGGACACTTGATACCATAGACCACATATTCAGTATACATGTGGCATAGTGAGAATATTTAACTGGAAATCCTTTCATAGGGTGATCAATACTTTTCCCTTTTAGAACTAATTGACAACATGAACAGTGTAGGCAAGGAAACGTACCCTTGCGCACAGGTTCCAAATGTCTTTGGGCCCCAGTTTTACAGGATCCCATATCTGCCTTGATCAAGTGATCTCGTATCGACTGTGCCCTCTTATAGGCAACCATAGGTACCTGTCTAAATGCCGATATCTCCGTACTAATAGAGCGCAGGATAGGCCAATGTTGCTTGTCCACATCTGTAACCCTGGACGACAATGTGCTAAAAGATGTAGCTAAAATCATATGATCCTGATTATTATTTCCCGTTTTTTTTCGGGATTTCTTTAACAAATCTGTTCTCTCACGTTTCATAACATCTCTTTTAATGCGTTCGACTAACTTTTTGGGATAGTGCCTGTCTACAAATTTAGATGTCATCCCAGACATACGTCTTTCCACCTGCTGTTCATCACTAACAATTCGACGCACTCGCATGAGCTGTGATTTAGGTAATGACTCTCGTGGGGACCTAGGGTGAAAACTATTAAAATCCAAAAGAGTATTACGGTCCGTGGGTTTAGAGAACAGGTCAAACGACAGTAACCGGCCTCTCCTGTATACATTTACATCAAGGAATGCGATTTGTAACATAACACTAAAGGTGAACTTCAAGGCAGCGGAAGCACCCTGGAGTTCTTCGTAGAAGAGGTCAAAGGAGGACCGGGACCCCGCCCAGACCAAAAAGATATCATCAATATATCTTCGCCAAATACAGGTGTGTTTTTTAAAAAGGTCATTGCGATAAACCCAGTCCTCCTCGAACCTCTCCACAAATAGATTGGCATACACAGGAGCCACATTAGAACCCATCGAGGATCCCCTCTGTTGGAGATAGGTGTCCTGGAAGAGGAAAAAATTCCTCTCGAGCACCAACTCTAAGAGGGACATGATGACTTCAACCTGTAATCCACTAACCGTTAAATCACCCAAAAGGGATTGTCGGACTGCTGCCTGTCCCTCAGTATGTGGGATGCATGTATAGAGTGACTCAATATCCAGTGTGATCAATAAACAATCTTCATGGGGCAAAACTAACTCACTCATTTGGTTGATAAAATCTGATGTATCTCTAATGTATGATTTCTGGTTGAGCATGTATTTTCTAAGAACTTTATGTAAAAAAATGGCAGTGTGGCTAAACACTGAATCACACCCAGCCACTATAGGTCTCCCAGGTGGCTGATCAAGTCTCTTGTGGATCTTGGGCAAACAATAAATGACCGGTGTTACAGGTTTATCATTGTATAAATACTCAAAAGTTTTTGGTCAATAATATTGCTGTCCAATGCATCACACAAGATTACTTTAAGTTCTTCCAGAAACATACATGTTGGATTCACATCCAATTTCTTATATACAGTATCGTCACTAAGCTGTCGCAGAATTTCTGATATGTAGTCACCCCTGTTCATAACCACAACCGCCCCACCCTTATCTGCTGGTTTAACTACAATAGACGGATTTTTCTTAAGATTAAACGAAGCATCCTTCTCAGTTCGACTAAGATTATGTTTAACATAAGGCATAAGGCCTCTTTTAAATTCCACCTCTAGCTTAGCGATGTCACGTTTAACTGATTTAATGTACGCCTCTACTTGTTCATTACCTTCAGGTGCTCTATTACCTGTGGGGGAAAAAGGTTAAGTTCCTTTGCATCATACAGAGCTAAGTTTGGAGTACATCTTGGAATAGTAGACTGTTTAGAGAAGAAACTTTTCCATCTAAGTTGGTTAAAGAATTTTTCAAACTCAATATCCAAGGAGAAAAAGTCAGGGGTGGCCGTGGGGCTGAACGAAAGTCCCTTTGATAATACAGATAATTCATCAGGAGTCAGTTGATGGTCAGAGATATTGATCACTGGTGAGAGATCAGATTTCCTGGTTGGTGATTCAGAGGCTATGTCCGGTCCCGGATTTCCAGTTAAGTTTTCTCACTATGCCACATGTGATACTGAATATGTGGTCTATGGTATCAAGTGTCCCTGTGGTAAAATGTATATAGGTGAAACGACTAGAGCTGTCAAGGAGCGTATCATTGAGCACAGGTCCAGAATTAATGTGGCTTTGAGACGTGGTCTGGATCCGTCCCAGGTTGATTCCCCGGTGGCCCAGCATTTTGTTTCAATGGGCCATTCGGCGAATCAGCTGAGATTTTGTGTTTTAGATATAGTCCCTCCCCCGAGAAGGGGTGGCAATAGAGAATCAATTTTGCTACATAAAGAGGCCCGCTGGATCAGATTCTTACAAACACTGACTCCAGCTGGACTCAATAATGAGTATAGACCACAATAGGTTATCTTGTTTATTTGAGCATAAAATGTCCTTTTTTATTTCTTTTGTAGTTCTCTTCATTTGAGGAGACATCTTGCGAATCTTCGTGTTGGATGACGACTACTACTGCTGCTGTGTGGCTCATACCAACGTTTGGAATCCTGGTACCTTTTTTTAAACATGGTGTCTTAGCATGTGACATACTGTATGCTTTATATTGGCTGTCCCCCTTATGTTTGCTACATTGGGGATTTATACATTCTAGGGGATTGTCTCCACTGTAGTAACTTTTATGTAGGTGGACTCCGTTCTCTCTGAAATGTCCCCTTGTTGATGTTAATATCTGTTTTTGAATAGTGACCTCCTTTTTTATCTTATTTAGTGATCTGCCCTTTAGTAGTGCCCTTTTTCCATCTTAATTGGTGATGTTTATGTTTTTTTAGTGGAGAGTTCCGCGCCTGACATTATTTACACCCATGTCCATAAACATTTTTTTTTAATATCCCTTCTTGAGTGCTTTTAATTGTTTCCATCCTGTATAGTTGTCTACATCTGATATAGGAGACGCCCTTTGTGGATACACACCTTTCCTTGCACTCCAGCTTGGTTACGCGCTTCCTATTTTTAGTAATGCGCTGAGCCAAGCTTCCACATTGGTGCCCGTGGGGTCTGACGTCACCTCCGGTTGGAGGTGATGCCTTCTTAAGTGATCTCCGCAAATCAGGAGAGCTGGCTTCCCCGCACGGACTTTATGTCCGGGTAAGGGATGCGTCCCAGCGTGGTTCCGTCATAGCCAGCGTCGGATTGGATGACCTCTTAGACGGCAGTGCTTGGTGGGATATTTAAATGACGCTTGACGCCATTTCTAACTGGGTTCCCACCTAGCAGCGCCTATCTATCGCCGTTGGGAAGGTAAGCTTTGATTCATGTTTGGTAGATTTCATATTTTTTGCGCCAGTTAGGAAACTTCTTCTGTACTAATTTGAAGCATTTATGTTTTGCCGCCTATTTGCATCATTGAGTTATAGGACTATCTCTACCATATCGATTGTACTTTTGTGGAGAGTCCTGCCTTTTACTATTAAACCAATATTGTTCGCTGCTGTATATTGTAGGGATTGAGTTCCCCATATAGGTATATATACACCCTTATGAATGTTACTATTCTAGTTGGGTATAGGTGCTGTAGGGGCCCCTATGCTTTTGTATATATGTATGTTGGCATGGTATAGATGAGATATGTATGCTTCCATACATGTATTTACATATTAGGCACTATTGTGGGGCAGTTAAAGTCTGGTCATAGCCGCTGAGGTTTGGAAATATTGCTATTATCGCTATAGATCTCTAGTCTAATAACTTTCTGTATACTTTGTATATTCTTTTCTCTGAGGACCAATCGGTAAACATGAGGACTGATATTTACTAGTCTTCATAATGTGTCTCCTCTTGGGCCTATCTAGAGCATTTATTCCTTCTGCTGATCTAATCTTCATCTTGACACATTTTCAAGGTATCATAACTTCTGGGTTGTATCCTGTGTATTCAAATTCTATTTCCGGGTGTGTATGTTATTCAGGGTTTTCAGGCGTGTAGGTCCTTGGATTGGACCTGTTGTACATGCCATAAACCCTATTTGGTGGTGGATTCCTCTCCTGTGATTACCTTTTTCATTTTTGAGGTAATGTATCTAGAGATGAGCGTAATGACGTAATTACGATTTCGCGAAATTTCGCGTAATTAGTGAAATTACGATTATGGCCGTAAGTACATAATCGTAATGAAGAAGGATTTCGCGAAATTTCGCGTAAGCGTAATTTTCGCGTAATTTTCGCATTACTATGGGTATTTGTTCATGCCGTAATTTCGCATTAAACGCTACCGTAATTTCGCCTTAAACCGTAACGCTCCGTATAATATAAAAAAGCCGCCGACTTTAAGGGTTAATAGCAAAGCCCCCTTAAATGCTAAGAGCCTCAAATTTGGAGAATATATTAAGGAGATCAGAAGGAATAAGAGGAAAAATTTTTTTTCAAAAAGACCTTATAGTTTTTGAGAAAATCGATGTTAAAGTTTCAAAGTAAAAATGTATACATTTAAAAACCCGCCGACTTTAACGGTTAATAGCAAAGCCTGCTTAAAGTTTAGGAACACCAAATTCCTAGGGTATATTAAGGTGATCAGTGGGAATAAGAAGAAACATTTTTTTTTCAAAAAGACCTTATAGTTTTTGAGAAAATCGATTTTTAAGTTTCAAGGGCAAAAATGTCTTTTAAATGCGGAAAATGTCAGGTTTTTTTGCACAGGTAACAATAGTGTATTATTTTCATAGATTCCCCCAAGTGGGAAGAGTTTTACTTACTTCGTTCTGAGTGTGGGAAATATAAAAAAAAAACGACGTGGGGTCCCCCCTCCCAGACCTCTTTAACCCCTTGTCCCCCATGCAGGCTGGGATAGCCAGAATGCGGAGCACCGGCCGCGTGGGGCTCCGCACCCCGACTATACCAGCCCGCATGTTCCATGGATTGGGGGGTCTCGGAAGGGGAGGGGCAGCCAAGCTTTCCCCTCCCCCTCCGAGCCCTTGTCCAATCCAAGGACAAGGGGCTCTTCTCCACCTCCGATGGGCGGTGGAGGTGGAGGCCGCGATTTCCTGGGGGGGGGTTTCATGGTGGAATCTGGGAGTCCCCTTTAAAAAGGGGTCCCCCAGATGCCCACCCCCCCCTCCCAGGAGAAATGAGTATAGAGGTACTTGTACCCCTTAACCATTTCCTTTAAGAGTTAAAAGTAAATAAACACACAAACACTTAGAAAAAGTATTTTAATTGAACAAAAAACATAACCACGAAAAAAGTCCTTTAATATTCTTAATTAACCATTAATACTTACCTGTCCCTTTAAATAAATGATCCCTCGAAATAGCCTCGGAAATGTTCTATCAGTTACAATGTAACAAAGTTATTACAATGTAACAACTTTGTTACATTGTAACTACGCCGCACCCGACGTCACTCACCGCTCAGCCGCCGCATACGCGTCTGCGCTGCACAGACCCGACAGAGCTCTGAGCTATATAGCTCAGAGCTCTCTAAGCATCTTTGAATTTGGGCTCCAAGGAGCCCCATTGGTCCTTAGCAGACCAATGGGGTTCCTTCAAATCAGAAGGAACCCCATTGGTCTGCTAAGGACCAATGGGGCTCCTTGGAGCCCAAATTCAAAGATGCTTAGAGAGCTCTGAGCTATATAGCTCAGAGCTCTGTCGGGTCTGTGCAGCGCAGACGCGTATGCGGCGGCTGAGCGGCGAGTGACGTCGGGTGCGGCGTAGTTACAATGTAACAAAGTTGTTACATTGTAATAACTTTGTTACATTGTAACTGATAGAACATTTCCGAGGCTATTTCGAGGGATCATTTATTTAAAGGGACAGGTAAGTATTAATGGTTAATTAAGAATATTAAAGGACTTTTTTCGTGGTTATGTTTTTTGTTCAATTAAAATACTTTTTCTAAGTGTTTGTGTTTATTTTCTTTTAACTCTTAAAGGAAATGGGTAAGGGGTACAAGTACCTCTATACTCATTTCTCCTGGGAGGGGGGGTGGGCATCTGGGGGACCCCTTTTTAAAGGGGACTCCCAGATTCCACCATGAACCCCCCCCCCCCAGGAAATCGCGGCCTCCACCTCCACCGCCCATCGGAGGTGGAGAAGAGCCCCTTGTCCTTGGATTGGACAAGGGCTCGGAGGGGGAGGGGAAAGCTTGGCTGCCCCTCCCCTTCCGAGACCCCCCAATCCATGGACCATGCGGGCTGGTATAGTCAGGGTGCGGAGCCCCACGCGGCCGGTGCTCCGCATTCTGGCTATCCCAGCCTGCATGGGGGACAAGGGGTTAAAGAGGTCTGGGAGGGGGGACCCCACGTCGTTTTTTTTTATATTTCCCACACTCAGAACTAAGTAAGTAAAACTCTTCCCACTTGGGGGAATCTATGAAAATAGTACACTATTGTTACCTGTGCAAAAAAAACTGACATTTTCCGCATTTAAAAGACATTTTCGCCCTTGAAACTTAAAAATCGATTTTCTCAAAAACTATAAGGTCTTTTTGAAAAAAAAAATTTTCCTCTTATTCCCACTGATCCCCTTAATATACCCTGGGAATTTGGTGTTCCTAAACTTTAAGCAGGCTTTGCTATTAACCGTTAAAGTCGGCGGGTTTTTAAATGTTTACATTTTTCCTTTGAAACTTTAACATCGATTTTCTCAAAAACTATAAGGTCTTTTTGAAAAAAAATTTTTTTCCTCTTATTCCTTCTGATCTCCTTAATATATTCTCCAAATTTGAGGCTCTTGGCATTTAAGGGGGCTTTGCTATTAACCCTTAAATTCGGCGGCTTTTTTACATTATACGGAGCGTTATGGTTTAACGCGAAATTACGGTAACGTTTAATGCGAAATTACGGCATGAACGAAACGCGAAATTACGCGTTGAAAATTACGATTACGGTATTTTCAATTATGATTTTAATGGCAATTACGCTACCGTAATTTTGCATCGTAATCGCAAATTTTGCATGCGTAATTATAGTAATGCGAAATTACGAAAATTTCGGCTCAACTCTAAATGTATCCTGTGATTTTAATGTGTTGTTGTTTATTGTTTTTATCTGTAGAGCTGGGTATCACGGCCTGACGAAGGGCGCATACAAATTTATACAAAAGCCCGAAACGAACATGTGTCGTTGCCTTGAAATTAAATACCCTTAAAGCTGCAACCGCTTGTTAAACCAAACCAGATTTTGTTCTTGTGTTCTTGAGTATATGAAGACCCACTATTTGAAATTGAAGAACCCTGTTTTTATACTCTTTTTTTCTACATGTGTCAATAAAGCTTTTTCACAAAGTTTTTTGTATTTTTGAGATTGCATTAACTTTATAAGTCCTTTTCTAAAGTCACAATGAAGCAACGACCTTATTATCTTGGGTGTGCCCCTCCCCCGAGACACTCATATAGCCGGCGGTCATTGCTTCATTGTGATACGCAATCCCCTTCACCGCGGCAAGGTAATGATCATGAAGGGGAATTGACACATGTACATGCCTTTTGTTTTGTTGTTGCAACTGCAGTGCAGCCAGAAAAATTAGGCAAAAATTGTTATAGCGGCCGCTGCTAGCAGTGGCCTTAAAAATTCAGGAATCCACCTGGAGTCCTGGACCCTGTTGGTGGTGGCGGAGAAGGCAGTCAAGGCCTGCAGGCAGAGATGCTGTGTGGGGACCGACTTTGTCATGTGGCAGGCAGTCACACGGCGTGCAGGCAGAGATGCTGTGTGTGGGAACTGACTTAGTCTTCGGGCGGGCAGTAGCCCTCCAGAATCCATGCCTCATTCATTTTGATAAAGATGAGGTACTGAACACTTTTGTGACCTAGGCGACTTCTATTCTCAGTGACAATGCCTCCAGCTGCGCTGAAGGTCCTTTCTGACAGGACGCTTGATGCAGGGCAAGACAGAAGTTGTATGGAAAATTCTGACAGCTCTGGCCACACGTCAAGCCTGCGCACCCTGTAGTCCAGGGGTTCATCTCTGCTCACAGTGTCTACATCCACACTTAAGGCCAGGTAGTCGGCTACCTGCTGGTCGAGGGTGGATCCGGAAGGGCTAAGGCGAGACGTCGGACTAAAGAATGTCCGCATGTCCGACATCACCATGAGATCGCTAGAGCGTCCTGTCCTTGCCTGCGTGGACATGGGAGGGAGGAGGATTACTGGCAGTGGCACCCTTATTCCATTGTGCTGTAACATCACCCTTAAAGAGAGTCTGAAGCGAGAATAGATCTCGCTTCAGACCTCATATATAGCAGGGGCACTTGTGCCCCTGCTAAACCGCCGCTATCCAGCGGCTTAACGGGGGTCCCTGTCCCCCCAAATCCCCTCCGTAATGCGGGGGAGCGCTTACGCATTGGGGCAGGGCTAGCCGCCTCAGCCCTGCCCCACGCGCGTCTGTCAGACGCGTATCTCTGCCTCTCCCCTGCCCCTCTCAGTCTTCCTTCACTGAGAAGGGCGGGGGAGAGGCGGCGATGCGCGTCTGATAGACGCGACTGGAGGCAGGGCTGCAGCCGTTAGCCCTGCCTCCAGGAAGGGAAATTCTACGACCAGCCTAGCGACCAACTTTTGCGGGGGGTGGGTTGGGGGTGAAGGGACCCCCGTTTAGCCGCGGGATAGCGGCGTTTTAGCAGGGGCACACGTGCCCCTGCTATATATGAGAGCTGAAGCGAGATTTAGTCTCGCTTCAGTGTCTCTTTAAACACACTGTAAAGCAGAGTTGCCAGCTTGTTCTGCAAGTGCTGCATCCTTTCTGCCTTCTGGTGATTTGGAAACATCTCCGCCACTTTGTGCTTATACCGAGGGTCTAGTAGCGTGGCCACCCAGTACAGCTCATTCCCCTTGAGTTTTTTTTATACGGGCTGGACAGCATGGCTCAACAGGCTGGACAGCATGAAAGACGCCACAAATTTGCATGCAGATGTACTATCCATCTCCTCTTGCTCTTCCTCATTGATGTCAGCTAAGTTCTCCTCCTCCTCCCAGCCACAAACAATACCACGGGAAAGTTGAGCAGCACAAGCCCCCTGCGACACCTGCTGCAGTTGTTCTTCCGCCGCCTCCTCCTCCAAAACAACACCTTCCTCATCATCTGACTCCTCTTCCCCATACGACTCTTCCTCCTCCTCCTCCCCCCTCTGTGCTGCCGCAGGTGTTGAGGAATCATCTGCTTCTACTGAGAATTGATCCCACAACTCTTCCTCCTGTTCCTGTTCACGCTCCTCCACAGCTTGATCCACCACTCTACGCACGGAACGCTCTAGGAAGAAAGCATATGGGATCAAGTCGCTGATGGCGCCTTCACTGCGACTCACCAGGTTTGTCACCTCCTCAAACGGCCGCATGAGCCTGCAGGCATTTCGCATGAGTGTCCAGTACTTCGGCCAGAACATCCCCATCTCCCCAGAGCATGTCCTTTGACTGTGGTTGTAGAGATACTGTTTGTCGGCTTTCTCCTGTTGTAGCAGGCGGTTGAAAATCAGGAGCGTTGAATTCCAGCGAGTCAGGCTATCGCAGATCAAGCGACTCATCGGCAATTTGTTTCTCCGCTGAATATCGGCAAAGCGTGCCATGGCCCTGTAAGACCGCCTGAAATGCCCACACACCTTCCTGGACTGCTTCAGGACGTCCTGTAAGCCTGGGTACTTAGACACAAATCTCTGAATTATTAGATTCAGCACATTTGCCATGCAGGGTACATGTGTCAACTTTCCCAAATTCAAAGCCGAAATGAGATTGCTGCCGTTGTCACCCACCACGTTGCCGATCTCCAGTTGGTTCGGGGTCAGCCACTGATCCACCTGTTTGTTCAGAGCAGCCAGGAGAGCTGCTCCAGTGTGACTCTCTCTGCTTTGAGGCAAGACATGTCTAAGATGGCGTGACACCGTCGTACCTGGCATGCAGCATAGGCCCTGGGGGGCTGGGGCTGTGTAGCTGGAGAGGAGATCGCAGCACCAGTAGAGTTGAACTGCCACTCAGCCAAGGAGGAGGAGGACGATGACAGTGAAGAGGATGTAGCAGGAGGAGAGGAAGTGGCAGCAGGCCTGCCTGCAAGCCGTGGAGGTGTCACAACTAGGTCTGCTGCACAACCACGTACTCCCAGCTTGCCAGCGGTCACCAGGTTGACACTATAGGCTGTGTAAGTAATGTACCTGCCCTGACCGTGCTTGGCAGACCAGGCATCCGTGGTCAGATGGACCCTTAACCCAATGCTGTGTGCCAGAGATGACACCACTTGCCTTTCAACTTCACGGTACAGTTTGGGTATCGCCTTTTTTGAGAAATAACTGTGGCCTGGTATCTTCCACTGTGGTGTCCCAATGGCCACAAATTTTCAGAAGGCTTTAGAGTCCACCAGCTGGTATGGTAACAGCTGGTGAGCTAACAGTTCCACTAAGCCAGCTTTCAGACGCCGGGCAAGGGGGTGACTGGCAGACATTGGCTTCTTCCGCTCAAAGATTTCCCTCACGGACACCTGGCTGCTGCTGTGTGCAGAGGAGCAGGAACCGCTCAAGTTGAGAGGCGGAGTGGAGGAGGGTGGCTGTGATTGTGATGGTGCAAGGGAGAAAGCAGCTGAAGATGATGTACCTGAAGGAGGAAGAGGAAAAGGAGAGTGGCTTTGCTTTTGTGTGCTGCTTTTCCTCAGGTGGTCTTCCCATTGCAATTTGTGCCTTTTCTCCATGTGCCTTCGTAAGGCAGTTGTCCCTACGCGGCTGTTGGCCTTTCCATGGCTCAATTTTTGGCGGCAGAGAAAACAGATGGCATTGCTCTGATCTAAGGCAGACACAAAAAAATTTCCAAACCACTGAGCCCCCCTGGGGTGATGGCACTATGGTGGCATCAGCAGCTGATGTTGAAGGACATGTTGGCTGGCTGTCAATAGGTGGCGATACATGGCGCCGGACACTGCCACCAGCTGTTTCTGGCAACGAGCTCCCCCTGCTTCTTTCAGGAACTCGTCTCCTCCTACTTCTCTCTGACTCCCCCTCAGTCCCCACACACAGCATCTCTGCCTGCACGCTGTGTAACTGCCTGCCCCATGACTAAGTCGGTCCCCAAACAGCATCGCTGCCTGCAGGCCGCTTGACTGCCTTCTCCGCCACCACCAACAGGGTCCAGGACTCAAGGCGGATTCCTGAATTTGTAAGGCCGCTACAATAATTTTTCTGGTGCGTGTACATGCCTGCCTAATTTGTAGCTGCAACAACAAAACAAAAGGCATGTTCATGTGTCAATTCCCCATCATGATTGTTACCTTGCCGCGGTGAAGGGGCTTGCGTATCACAATGAAGCAATGACCGCTGGCTATATGAGTGTCTCGGGGGGGGAGGGTCTTGGGGTAGGGACGACACACAAGATGATAAGGTTGTTGCTTCATTGTGGACAGACCAAAATCGATCAGCTGGACAGTCACTGTTCTGTCATTGAGCTACCTCAGCCCGGCGACCATATGGGCTGGAAAGCTGTCATCACCTGCACTCTCGTCATGGTCCAGCACGGCCGTCACTACACAAACAACTGTGTGTGGTGCGTTACCCAATGAGTTTGGTCTGACAGTGTGAAGCAGTACACTAATTACACTACCTGATTGATGTATACACATGCAAGATGCTTTAAAGCACTTTAGGCCTCCAATTTAGCATGCCTATGTGATTTCTGCCCTTAAAACGTTGCTGTGCATCAAATCCAGATTTTTCTCTGGGACTTTTGGCGTGTATCCCACTCCCCATGCAAAAACTCAGATGTTAGACCACTTGAAACATCTTTTCCATCACTTTTGTGGCCAGCATAAATGTTTCTAATTTTCGAAGTTCGCCTCCCCATTGATGTTTATTGTGGTTCGCGAAAGTTCACGGGAACCGAACTTTTTTGCGGAGGTTCGCGTTCGAGGTTCGTGAACCGGAAATCTGAGGTTCGAGCCATCTCTGCTTACATTCAGATGCCAACTGGGTTGGGAGTGTAATATTAATTGCTTCTGATTTTGAAAAGTTTATTTTCAAGTTAGAAATCTTGACAAATCATGCCAGCAAATTAGGAATTGATATTGTTGGGTTTCTGATAAAGAACAACAGGTCACCCACGAAGGCAATTACCTTAAATTTCTTCCTTTCTGATGGTTTTTAAAAAGGGCTCAAGTGTAAGAATAAAGAGAAGGGGGGCAAAATGCACCCTGGTACGCTTGATAAGTCCCATTCAATATAGCTAAGGGCTTGGACAGTAGACCATTGGCCTTGACTCTGGCTGAGGGGTAGGTGTACACTGTATAGCACTTGAATCCAGGAAAGCAGTTTCAGGTGAATCTCCAGGTCCTACAACACTGCAAACTTGTAGTCCCATGCAATGCAGTCAAAAGCTTTCTGAGTGCTGGTAGACAGTATCAGACCGCTCACAGAGTGTTTCTGCATATAAGAGATGAGGCTAATCGCTTTTATTGTATTGTCCCATCCCTCCTTTCCTGGAAACAAAATCTGACTGATGTGGTGAGACCAGAGTTGGGATGAAGGGGACAAGTCTGCTGGCTATGTGTTTGGCAAACAGTTTCATATCAGAGTTCGACAGGTAAATCAGTCTGCAGCTAGAGCATTGAGATGGATTCTTCCCCTCCTTGTGAATCACTGTGAAATATGCCTCAAGAAATTGTTTTGAGGGTGTGGTAGAAGGATCTAAGGAATTAAATGCTGAGACAAAGTTAAGTGAGTCACCAGTCACCAGCAGTCCAGCAAAAAATTAGTAGTATTGAATGGTGAACCGATTTCGGGGACTTGGGAGCTGGATTAAACTCCTGGCATTAATTAGACTTGGGTGGCTTCATTAGACTTTGGCTGCTCCTCTGTTGTAGCCTCTGGGTGATGATTGCATAGAGCAGGGGTTCTCAAACTGGGTGCCGCGGCACCCTGGTGTGCCTCGGGCACCTTTCAGGGGTGCCTTGGCATGCATCCCGATCCTTTATGCAATACCATCAGGTAAAGCAAATTGCACATTGATATACAATGTGGCTGCATTACCTGCTAGTTAACCTTTAGTCCCACAACCATGTTTGAAGTTGAACATGAGAGGAATCGCATTGCCTAATAAGCATCATTAGCTACTAGGAGTGGGCCGTCGCTTAATAAGGGTCATAACAGCATTTCGGTAGTTGTTTTTGCCGAGGGGTGCCTTGAAAAAATTTCAAAGCCATCAAGGGTGCCTTCACCAAAAAAAGTTTGGTAACCACTGGCATAGAGAATTGTAGTACTACCTTAAGGGCTTGTTCGTATTGAGCTCAAACGCGGGTCCTGCACCATTTCCTGAGCGTTTGCACTTCAATACAAGGTTTGGGAGATCGAAAAGCGCTTGAAAAAGTGATTTGAAAAGCAATTTGGTGAGCACTTTTTAACAAAAATACATTGTAATTATTCAGTTCCAGGTCAAAGAGTTCACTTCCTGATTGTCTTCAGGAAGAAAAACTCAAATCTCTGGATAAAAGCGCTTAGAAAAGCACAACTCGCTCTGAAAGCGCAAAGCCTAAAGCAGACCTGAATGCAGAACTTCCTCTTTGCTCTAAAAGATAAGCAACAGCATAATGCATTTTAAAGAAAAACATTTATTTGTCACAGCTTACAGTACTCCTGCAATAAATCTGTGCCTAGCGATTTTCTATCTAAAAGTAGCGATTTTGTTGTAGCGATTTTCTATTTTAAATACAGTAGCGCTTTTCAGAGTGATAAAAACAGGGAACACCAAGAGCCTCAATAGTGCAATACGTACTGGATAAGGTGGCAATAAATTTGTATTGCTAGATACTCACAAGTCAGGGTCACCAGCAGGCAACCACTGTAAAAGCAGGTGGGGAGATTGTCCTGACCCCACTCAGGATTAAGAAGTCGCTCTCTGTAGACCGGAAAAAAGGGTAGCAACCCTCCACCAAGGGTGGACTCGAAATTGTATATAATGAACAGAGGCGCCAAATCGCAGTCGTTGTCGTGTCTGCTTGGGCGAGGTAAGACCAACACTTCCTCCTTCGTTTTTGCCAATTAAGTTGATTTTTAAGCTCATTTAATCTAATTTTATACTTTTGGCGCCACTTTCCTATACTTAACATTGATGCTGAATCGCCTCAGAAATCAGCAGAAATGCTGCAGTACCCGCGTTTGCGTTAGGGAAAAAATCACATTGCTGGTGTGCTCCATCACATTCAAAGACTGGTTAGTAATATAATTCTCTGTGTGTAACAATAGGAATGGTCAATGAGATGCAAATACTTTCAAGTTGATGCAACTTTATGCAAATTTTGTATGCAAATTTGTGCAGCTTGAAAATGAACCTATCAAATCCTGCTGAGGTAAAATTTGATCCATTTTAAAGCTGCATACATTTGCATTCAACATTTGCATAATCCTGCATCAACTCAAAATGATTTGCACCTCATTTATCATCCCTATTTTACATATCCTAAAAAGTTATATCAGCTCACATGCTTTGACCCCATTATGTGGGGCGTCTCAATTTTGCATATGTTTGTAATTTATAAACTTTAATAGAATTGTTTGAAACTAAAAAGTTATATCAGATTCAGATATCTGAGTGACAGCGTTGTAATGGTCCTTTTCTTACTAACATTTACATATAGGATCAAAGAACCATAAGCATTATATGCTGGATTTTAACATTCGGATTGTGAATGCCGGGACTGAGGCACTCAAAGGCGGAATTCCGTAAGTATTGTTTTCTTTGTTTAAGACTTCTATTTTTAGAGTGCATCATTTTGTTTATTTCCTAAGCTTTTTTTTTCTCAGTAAATATTGATGTACTGTCTCTTTTTACTTTTCATAATTGATTTAAAAAAATCAATTAGCTATTTCTTCATTCTCTGCAATGCAAATAATTGTATGCTGCTGAAGAAATCTTGTGTGTTTACAACTCTGCCTCATTCCATCAGAAGCAATGCAGCAGATGCTAAACACATTGCTCAAAGGATGTTTGAAGCAAAAGAAAAAGTTAGATACTTTCCTCAGTATTGGGAAGAGTCTGGGTGGTCCAGAGGCTTCCCGGACACTCCAACTGCCCACTGTCCTCAGCACAATCCCACATTTCCAATTATTTAGTTGCTTTAACCACTTCAGCTTGTGGGTTGTTTTAGACAAGGCACCTTCATGTATTTCACCATATATACCAGTGGGAACATGAGAGAAAACACCTGCTCTCTGTTTCATCCTTCACTGCTCAGCCTGCTTGTTTATCAGCCCTGATAAAATCCCTGACTGAGCATTCAGTCTGGCTTTGCTCAGGAATCATTATAACTGAGCCTGTCTTCATTGATGGCTTTTCAAGCCCAAGCCTGCCCCCTTCTGACTCTGCTTTTCTGTTCTGTATATTCAAAGCATCACAGAGAACAGTGATGAGATGGGAGGAGCTGCTAATGTAAGGGTATATTGAAAAACTTTTTTTTAATCTATATTTGTTAGTCATAAGAGGTTTTTAGAAATGGGGATTTCATTTTTGCACAAAGCCCACGAAATAATATGCTTTTTTGATGAACTGTATTTTGCATGGAGTTAGTAAAAAAAACACAAACGTCGGCACACCAGAGCGGCCAAATTCCAGGTATAGTATTTATTTTGCAAAATCTATCAGGGGATATGTCTATTTTGTGCGAAAGCGTTCATCTCTGGTTTCCATTAAGGATGGAAGTCATTTTCCCGTCAGCACTCCTCCCATTCATTCACCAATAACTTTACCACTACTTATATATCATAACTAAAGAATCTATGTCTTGTTTTTTTCAACACAAATTAGGCTTTTCGGGCGTGATACATGTTTTTAGTAATTATTTTAGTTTCTATGCATTTCATAGGGAAATAAATTTAAAAAATGAAAAAAAAACACATAATTTCTCCAATTCCATCCCCTATAGTTTTAAAATAAACAATTCTACTATAAATAAAACCCACACATTTGATCTGCTTATTTGTCCCCGCTATCACAACATTTAAGTTATGTTCCAAGTACAATGTTTGGCAACAATATGTTTTTATGTATCCTATCAATAATTACAAGTACTTATTTGCTAAAATAACAGTAATATATCCTCATTAAATACATGTAATGGCACAAGCACACTTGCGCCAGCAACACTGGACGAGTATACGTGTCCAGAGAGACTTAGACCGGCTCCTTTTGGACGACTTTAGTTCTAAAGGACACCCGAGGTGAAAATACACTAATGAAATAAACAACTGTATCTATCCTCCTCCTAAAATCGACTTTTTTAAGATATTCCACAGTTTTCTTTTATATTTAAATCTACTTTTTAAGTTTTTACTGTTTTATTGTTTTTGCTCAATTACACATTCATTGAGGTAGGCCAGAGCTAAAATGTATGAACTATTGACTTTTTTTAATCTCTTTCCTGCTCTCAGAAGTCATTTTCTGCTAGGAAAGTGTTTTATAGTTGTAATTTCTTATCAGTGAGGATCACACTGTAGTCTGACCCAGTCCTGACTAAGACAGGAACTGCCACTTACATACCTGAAGTTTAACTCTTTCAGGCAGAGAAAGAAAAAAAAGGAACACAACATAGTTATTTGTGTGCTAGGCACTATACATACACATGTCTATTTCATCCTGTCACATGTCAACTCGGGTATCCTTTAAAGTAGTTAATACAATAATAATACAATAACATTTGTAAAGCGCTTTTCTCCCATAGGACTCAAAGCGCATAGCTGTGTCTCAGATTAATACAGGGTTTCAGGCTGGGTTGTGTTACAGAGGAGATAGTCAGATGTTCATGAATGCCAGACTGAAAAGGTAGGTTTTCAGTTTAGACTTAAATGCTTCCAGGGATGGGGCTGTCCTGATTGGGTGTGGCAGGGAGTTCCAAAGTGTAGGGGCAGCATGACAAAAGGCTCTGTCTCCAAAGGTTTTGAGGTGGACTCTGGGGGTGACCAAGGTGTTACGTCCTTTTGATCTAAGATTGTGGGGGGTGTGATGTAGTTGCAACAAGTCCTTCAGGTATCCAGGGCCCAGATTGTGCAAGGATTTGAATGTCAGTAAGCCAATCTTAAACAGAATTCTCCATTTTATCGGTAGCCAGTGGAGTGAGCTCAGGGTTGGTGTTAAAGGATACAATTACTGCTGGGCTGGTGTGGGTCACTCTTCCACTGAAAGCACATGGTGGCAGATATCTGTACGTATGTGTGGTCACAGTTGAGCAGTTTAGTTTACATAGCCTGTGATGCTGCACTCATTCACTTAGATTGCTGTCCTGAACACTTGGAAACCTATGTGCAGGTTGAGAATATAATACTCACATCTGTGTCAGTACAGATTTGAATTTTTTTCTATAGTACTCTTTTACATTTTCGATTTTACACATATATATTTGGCTTTGTCACTTTGAGTCACAATCCTAGAACAAAACAGAAATTTGCCTTCTGTAAACAGAAGGTATTTGTGATTATAAAAATAATAACAATAATTACTCAGGTTGGAGTGAGCATAGGGTTCACCATGAGCTTGCTCGGTAATCTGTAACACCTAGAACAAGTATACAGCCAGTGCAGATGGGTCAGATTCTGATCGCCTGATCTGCATACTTGTTCTAGGTTAGCATTTCACAAAAATTCTAAAAAAGGTGAATTACCCATGGTGCCATCCATAATTGTTTACTTGCATCTGGGTAAGTTCCTCTTTGGCACTGAATGGAAGATTTTTCTTACCAACAAGACCCAGGTGATAATGGTACATTAAAGTAAACCCGAGGCGCTAATAAAGAAAAACAGATACATACTTACTACCTTCAGACCATAGCCACTGCCTGGGACCGCCTTGAAGCAGGCACGGCACGTCTGCGCTCTTCATGCTCGAGCGCAGCCGTGCCTGCTCAGTAACATGGCGCCACTTGTACACAAGCAGCTCTTTGCTATCATGGACATGAAGAGGTGCCCTGGTTGTATAAAAGCTTCCAAAAACAGTTTAAAAACCAAAAAGGACAACGAGGTGTCTTACCTCAATGACGAAATCTTTGTAAATTACAAAAGATTTTTATTTAGCAATTTTTTTTGGTCTCCTGTGCCTTTCTCTACAGGGTGTCAAGACACCCCCACCCCATTTTGCTATTATGAAGGCGCAGCCAAACTCACTCCGGCATAGTCTGGCCCCTCTCCGGCATGAAGAGGAGCACCACCATGTGACATCACCATCAAGCTCTTGCCTGGAATGTTCCAGGGGGGTCCATATGCGGCAATGATGTAGGCAAGGAGGACGTGTGAAGCATCTGTAGGATCCAGAGGCTTCATTTTTAGATAAGTATTTCATTTTTTAACCTCCCAGGCTGTATCCCTAAGTCAGGCTTAGGGCGGAAACAGCAGCTCAGAGCGATAACCCCAAGCCTGACTCCTGGTAGCTGCTGGGAGGTCTATGCAGAGTGCTATGCACAGTGGGCGTTTCAACTCCCCTCCCCCAGGATCCAGATGCTGCCAGCCATTCTCCTTCCTGTCTTCGGAGGCTCTGCATCCCTTTGGTGATATTGCCGTTTATCATCATGGTGTCAGACGGCGACCTCACTACAGGGTTACAGCGCCACCCAGAGGATGGAGGAAGAATTGATGCACTGGGAGGTGAGTAAGTGCTGGCCTGCTGCAGATCTCTCTAACTGCATGATTTTTTTCGTGGTTTAGGGTTTGAAAACTTGCAAAATAATTGCACCACTTTTGGACCCTAAAATCCAGAAATAATCATACCATCAGGGAGGTTAAAGGACCACTATCGTGAAAAAATAGTAAGATTTTAAAATACATGAAAACACATTAATAAAAAGTACATTTCTCCCAGAGTACAATGTGCTATAAATTACTTTTCTCCTATTTTGCTGTTACTTACAGTAGGTAGTAGAAATCTGACAGATCTGACAGGTTTTGGACTAGCCCATCTTCTTACGGGGGATCCTCAGGGTTTTCCTGATTTTCAAAAGCACTTAATGAATGGCAGTTGCTCAGTCCAACTCCCAGAATAGTGCGCAAACGCGTAAGGGGACGGCCTGCATCTTTATATAGATTTTTTTGTTTTGTTCCAGGGAGTGCTTTTGTAAAGAATAAATCATATACTGAGATTCCTCCCCCCCCCCCACCCCCATGAAGAGATGGACTAGGCAAAAACCTCTCAGTTTAGTCAGATTTCTACTACCTACTGTAAGTGACAGCAACATAGAAGAAAAGTAATTTATAACTCATTTTACTCTGGAAGAAGCATACTTCTTATATTTATATGTTTACATGTACTTTAAATGTTAACATTTTTCGCGATAGTGGTCCATTAAATACCAGATCGGGTACAGAGGGCTTGCTGTACATGGATGTTACACTGTTACTCAGAGGGGGCTGCACATGGAATGTGTGTGTGTGTGTGTGTGGGGGGGGGGGGGGCTGCTGCAAATGGAAGAGGAGCAACAAAAAATTGGCCCAGGGGTGGGTAAAGTAAAAACTCAGCCTTGCAGAGACAATTCGAGAATTGATTGTACATTTCCAAAGCTCTAGATCATTTTTGTATGTACTGCAGGTCTTTATCCACAAACACTAATCAGATGCTAGTTTTAGTTTAGAGACAAAAGATCTGCCCCAAAGCAACCATGGTTCATACAAAAAAACAGCCATGGATCGTACCAAAAAGCCTTCCCATAAATGATGGGGCACGTGTGCTTTACATGTAGAGCTGGAAGTCATTATAATGGTAATAAAGCTCCGAAATTCTCGAAGTCTTTCTAAGAAACATTTCACTAAATTCCCAGGAAAATAAGCTCTCCATTCTGTCTAGTTTAAGAAACAATTAGAGTCACGAAGAAAAATGTTAATTCCTCAGTGTCATCAACTGCTTTGGCTTCAAACACCTCTTTAAATAAATGCTTCCTGTCACTTATTCGGTGACAAATGCATCGTTCATACTCCTCAGGGCTCCGTGAAATCCCAGCACCTGAAGCCTGACAATTGATCATTTCATTTCATGTTTTATTTACATTTCTAATTATTTTTCTAAAAAATTAAAAAAACAACTATTTGTCCCTAAACTAATCTTTTGTAGAGTTTAACATTTACATTTGGTATTCCAGTTATTTAGGGTAGCATATAAAACACCCCATCACAGTAATAATTTAATAAGCGGATAAATCAGCTGTCATTTCTTATTACGGTAACGGCAAATTTTAAAGATTATTTTCGCACCATAATAAAATATTCTTGAATAAAATGATTAAGATCTATTCACGCATTCTAAATTCTTTCACTCCTCTCCTTTCCTTCCCCCAACTAATGCTAAAGTGGTTCCCCCTCTTCCCCAATTTTACAAACCTGAGGCAAATATCCAGCAATGATGTCATGCTGGGGCTTCTGACCAGGTTTCCCTTCTCTCATGGAGGCAGGCTGCTCACTCATCACAGTGGCCTGACCTCCAGCTTTCATGGCCGGGAGGAGGTGACCCTACCTTGTCGGCCACAAAATCACATTTCATTTACCCACTGCTTTGTGTTTATTATGTAAATGTTTCTGCTGTAATGAATTTTATATCAGTCTACCTAGCACCTTTCTGGTACATTGCCAGGGAGAGGTTGAAGCTTGTCATCTCTCCTCCCACATTCCTGCTCCTCACTGATATTGGCTGAGGGCAGTTCAGTAGGACACGAGGCTGAGAAGGGAAAAGCTGCCGGAATCCAATGTATGCTGAGCTCACATGTGTGTTTACAAAACATGCTAGATCTGACAGTGCAGTTTCTTGGTAGAAAAAAAAGAGTAAAGAAGGAAATACATCAGGATTGGCTTCAGTCAGAGGCAGTAATTATGGGAGATGCCTGGAACAATTTTCTCTTTATTTACTAAAATAAAATTTCCTGAAATCAGAATGTGGACAGTACAATACATATATTATGAAAGTAAATCAAGACTTATGTTTTTATACATTATAAATTATTGTTATATTTTATAATATATACAGTGGCTTGCAAAAGTATTCGGCCCCCTTGAAGTTTTCCACATTTTGTCATATTACTGCCACAAACATGAATCAATTTTATTGGAATTCCACATGAATGACCAATACAAAGTGTTGTACACGTGGTATTCGTGGTAATGCAAGCATGGTGCTTTGTGATGGCATTCTTTTATCTCTCCACCAATGCAGAGGTCAGAGCACTGTCACATGGGAGGAGGAGGCAGGTCAGGATTTCTGAGAATCTTCTACTCTCTGCTGCTCTGGGGTCTAGTGAGCTACACTGCAGTATTATTTTAAAGTTTACCCGGGCTGAAAATAAACTGATGAGATAACAATTGTATCTATCCTCCTACTCCTAAAGATGACTTTTTTAGGTATCCCATAGTTTAATTTTATGTTTAAACATGCACAACGTAGTCGATTTAATGTCTCATTGTCACTGCTCAATGGCAGAGAAAAATTTAATTGAATAGAGGCCATTATCAGTAAAATTCTCTTTAAAGAGAGTCTGAAGGGAGAATAAATCTCGCTTCAGACCTCATAGTTAGCAGGGGCATGTGTGCCCCTGCTAAAACGCCGCTATCCCTTCACCCCCAAATCCTTTCGGTGCAGCGGGGGAGCGCTTCCTGGTTGGGGCAGGGCTAACCGCCGCAGCCCTGCCCCACGTGCGTCTGTCAGACGCGTATCTCCGCCTCTCCCCCGCCCCTCTCAGTCTTCCTTCACTGAGAGGGGCGGGGGAGAGGCGGCGATGCGCGTCTGATAGACGCGACTGGAGGCAGGGCTGCAGCCGTTAACCCTGCCTCCAGGAAGAAGAAGATTGTCGACCAACTTGCGACCAAGTCTTGCGGGGGTGGGTTTGGGGGTGAAGGGACCCCCGTTTAGCCGCGGGATAGCAGCGTTTTAGCAGGGGCACACATGCCCCTGCTAACTATGAGCTCTGAAGCGAGATTTATTCTCGCTTCAGAGTCTCTTTAAGCCACCAGCAAGAAAGAAAAAACTCAGAACTTTCACAGTACATTTTCACCTGTTCTTTGGTACTTTTTCAATTGCCGAGTGCTATAAAAAGTTATTTTAAACAGAAGATAAAAAATTATATCATGTGGAAAATGTAGTAAAAAAAGTGATTGAATGAAGGCCATTTTGGGTTAAATCCCAACTGCAATAAATTTGCCATGATATGGGTTTGCCATTGGTCAGCTTCCATCGTATCCCAGCCTAGCATGGCTTCTAACCTGAAGTCAACTGGCCAGTGACATTCATGAACCTGAGTGGCCGCAGTGAATCCCTAGTGCACATTGTAAGCATACGCTTTGGGCATCCAGTTTGCTCCAATATACCACTATCAGTTTGACTCATGGGTTAGGCCCGGTTTACATTAGCGTTCGCTGTCCGGATTCGCCGGGCCGTATCCGGACCATATACTGTACAAACGGAACGGACGTTTGGCATAGCAATGCAAAGTCTATGCGACCGTACACACGCGTCCGTTCCGTACGGACCAGATCCGGACTCCGGACACTTTTCCAACATGCGCTATTTTTAAGGTCCGGATCAATCCGGCCCACGCACCCGGACCGGAGCCTGACTGCACCGTCCGGTAATAGAAACCAGTGGGAAACGGAAAGTACAGAACACACTGGCTATAAAAGCCGGACGTTCTACCCCACTTCCTATGCGTTTTCTAGCGGCCATTTTGGATGGGGACACATGGGCACAGCATTTCTGGAGTGGAGCAGCAGTGACTTTGTGCTGGAGCTGTTTGGCAGTATGTCGGATGTGGAGGTGAGGCCTACAGCGGAGGACCTGATTCTACAGGTGCAGCTTCTGCTGACCTCCCAGACCTCACAGACCCCAGGAATTGATATAGTGTGTTATCTCTTTAAAAAAAAACGGATCCGGATCGCAGCCGTATTCATACCTGATTGAAAACGTATGCAAACGGACCGGATCCGGATAGGAACCGTACGGGTCCGGTCCGGATCCGGTCCGGACATCCGGTTCGTTTTTCCCAAAAACGCAAATGTGAACGGGGCCTTAGGCCCCTGTTCACTTAGGTTTTCTCCTGAGTTTTCTCCCATCTAGCCTACAAAATAACTTTTCAGCACCCAAGAAATGAAAACATATTAACAATTAAGGAAAAAGTCATATCAAACTTATTTTGAGCATTTTCGGGAGGTTTGCTGGAGGTTTTAAAAAAAATGTTTCATTGATAAAGTGTGAAAATATCTCATGTGAGCAGTGGCGTCCCTACCATAGTGCGCAGGGGGGCGGGGCGCACCGGGTGTCAGACACCCAGGGGGGTGTCACCACGACCCTCCCACAGCAGCACAGCAGGAGGGAGAATCAGGGCTAGAAGGAAGGGCAGTGGGGGCATCGGTGGGGAGGGGGGAAATATCCCCCCCCCTCCCTCACCTGGGACCCCTCCTTCTGCCTCTCTCCCCCTCCAGAATAGCGGCGACAAGTGCGGGGCGGCCGGAGGCGTATGAACAATTACTCACCTGATTTCCGCGTTCCAAGCGTGGAGCGCAGCGTCATGACGTCACAGGTCTCTGTCTTCAATGCCGCCCACTGTGCTTCCTGATTAGTGGAAGCACAGTGGGCGGCATTGGAGGCGGAGACCTGTAACGTCATGACGCTGGGAACGCGGAGATTAGGTGAGTAATTGTCTATATACGCCTCCGGCCGCCCCGCACTTGTCGCAGCTATTCTGGAGGGGGAGAGAGAGGCAGAAGGAGGGGTCCCAAGTGAGGGAGGGGGGGATATTTCCCCCCTCCCCACCGCTGCCCCTTCTTCTAGCGCTGCTTCTCCCCCTCCTGGCCATCTTTACTGGGGGGGGGGGGGGGGAACTGTACTAGCTATACTGGGGGCAGCTATACTAGGGGCAACTATACCAGCTATACTGGGGGCAACTATACCAGCTATACTGGGGGCAGCTATACTGGGGGCAACTATACCAGCTATACTGGGGGCAACTATACCAGCTATACTGGGGGCAACTATACCAGCTATACTGGGGGCAACTATACTGGGGGCAGCTATACTGGGGGCAGCTATACTGGGGGCAACTATACTGGGGGCAACTAAACTAGCTATACTGGGGGGGCAACTAAACTAGCTATACTGGGGGGCAACTATACTAGCTATACTGGGGGCAACTAAACTAGCTATACTGGGGGCAACTATACCAGCTATACTGGGGGCAACTATACCAGCTATGCTGGGGGCAACTATACCAGCTATACTGGGGGCAACTATACCAGCTATACTGGGGGCAACTATACCAGCTATACTGGGGGCAACTATACCATCTATACTGGGGGCAACTATACCAGCTATACTGGGGGCAACTATACTAGCTATACTGGGGGCAACTATACCAGCTATACTGGGGGCAGCTATACTGGGGGCAACTAAACTAGCTATACTGGGGGCAACTAAACTAGCTATACTGGGGGCAGGTATACTAGCTATACTGGGGGCAGCTATACTGGGGGCAGGTATACTAGCTATACTGGGGGCAGCTATACTGGGGGCAACTAAACTAGCTATACTGGGGGCAACTAAACTAGCTATACTGGGGGGCAACTAAACTAGCTATACTGGGGGGCAACTAAACTAGCTATACTGAGGGCAGGTATACTAGCTATACTGGGGGCAACTAAACTAGCTATACTGGGGCAACTAAACCAGCTATACTGGGACAACTAAACCAGCTATACTGGGGGCAACTATACTAGCTATACTGGGGGCAACTAGTTTTACTGGGGGCAACTATACTGTCTGGGGGAAACTACTAGCTATACTGGGGCAACTATACTAGCTAATACTTTAAATTACAGTTAGCTCCGCCCTCATCCGGTCATGACCACGCCCATTTTTTGCCGCGAAGCACGCCGCAGGTTGTGGCCATGCCCATTTTTTTAGGGGGGGGGGGTGTCTTTTAATACCCAGCACCGGGTGCCAAATGCCCTAGGTACGCCACTGCATGTGAGTGAGAAAACTCAGAAAAAACGTTTATTGAATCAGGGCCACAGTGTTCTATCTCTGTTTTTAATACAGGTTTCCAGTGGTTAATACAGGTTTCCAGTGGTGGTTGGTGTATATATATATATATATAGATAGATAGATAGATAGATAGATAGATAGATAGATAGATAAATAGATAGATAAATATATATATATATAGATATAGATATATAAATATATATATATATATATATATATATATATATATATATATATATATATATATATATATATATCCACCGGCATACCTACCGGGGATGCGACCCCATCAGCCGCAGGGGGCCCGGGGCCGCTCTAGGGCCCACTCACTGTGCGCGGGGGACCGCCCGCCCGATTCTGGACCCCACACAAGGTGCTCAACTGGCCGCAGCGTCTAATAGACGCTGCGCCAGTTCATTCCACGCAGCCCCGCTCCAGCAGCCTGCATATTCCTCCGGCAGGCAGAGCAGGGCTACGGCAAGATGGCTGCCGAAGAAGCCCTGCACTGGGGACTATTTGTGTCTCCAGTACAGGGCTTCGGCAGCCATCTTGCCGTAGCCCTGCACTCTGCCTGTCAGCGCGGGAGATGTGCTGCAGTGCACAGGAGGATCATCGGGGAGCTGCACACCAGAGGCCAGGAGAGACTCCTGACAGGTAAGTGAATTGTTTTTCTTTTTACAGGGGCATTTTTTTCTGGTGCCTGCTGCCCACATTACGATTTTCTAGTGCCTGCTGCCCACAATACGATTTTCTAGTGCCTGCTGCCCACATTGCGATTTTCTGGTGACTGCTGCCCACATTGCGATTTTCTGGTGACTGCTGCCCACATTAGGATTTTCTGGTGACTGCTGCCCACATTGCGATTTTCTGGTGACTGCTGCCCACATTGCGATTTTCTGGTGAACTCTGCCCACATTACGATTTTCTGGCCCACATTACGATTTTCTGGTGAACACTGCCCACGTTACGATTGTCTGGTGAATGCTGTCCACGTTACGATTTTCTGGTGAACTCTGCCCACATTACGATTTTCTGGCCCACATTACGATATTCTGGTGAACGCTGCCCACATTACAATTGACTGGTGAATGCTGTCCACGTTACAACTTTCTGGTGACTGCTGCCCACGTTACAATTTTCTGGTGACTGCTGCCCACGTTACAATTCTCTGGTGACTGCTGCCCACGTTACAATTTTCTGGTAACTGCTGCCCACATTACGATTTTCTGGTGATTTTCGCCTTCCTCTGGATCAACAGGGAAATGTGAGGGAGCAGGCTGGAGTTGTACTTTGTACTGGTTGAACTCGATGGACGTATGTCTTTTTTCAACCAAAATAACTATGTAACTATGTAACTCTGCCCACATTATGATTTTCTGGCCCACATTACGATTTTCTGGTGAACTCTGCCCACATTACGATTTTCTGGCCCACATTACGATTGTCTGGTGAAATGCTGCCCACTTTACAATTAATTTACAGTGAAACGCTGCCCCATTACGATTATTTGGCACCTATGGGGGGGGCCATCCAAATATTCGCAGGGGGGCCCAGTGATTTCTAGTTACACCCCTGTATATATCATAATAAGGATCTGCCTGAGGCAAGTTTTACTCTGGCCACATATAGTGATTGCCAATGAAATTAAAAGAATTCTGAGTTCTTGCAAAAATATGCAATTTTTTAATACAAATTGCATACATTTGCATAGAATTTTGGAATAATCCGGCATCAACAATTATTTTCAGCTCAATGACTATCTCTAGTTACATAGTAGTAAAAGCTTGACAGAGGGGCTCTAATTCTGCTCTACTCTATAAAAAAAATGGTGCAAAAATGATCTACCAGTGAGTACCTAGCAGTAAGTACTAAGTAAATACCATAGTATGCCAGTTTTAGTGATGTGCTTAGTAAAAGTTAAAGTGGACCCAAATTAAAAATACAAGATTTCAGAAATAAAATCTATTTTCTAAATTATAATAATAAATAGCAGCCTTTTTTCAGCTGCATGATGACAAATATAAAATATTTTACATTTATTGGAGGAACTCCTCCCTTTCTTTCAAATTGCCGGGATTTTTCCGCCAAACTGGTGGAGTAGATGGTGTCCGGCAATGGAGGAATTGCTAATGGCTGCCCCCAGTATAACCCTAGCTATAAAAAGAGAAGGGTGAAAAACATGCACTGAAATGATCATAGACTTGAAGGAGTGTTTATTTATCTTTGTATGTGTCAGAGTGGTGCAACTAAATAGTCTGAATTAAAAAAAATTGGTTTGGGTCCACTTTAAATCAAAGATAACTTTATTAGCATCACCAAGAATCATACAAGCATTGCCATGGGGGACATAGAACAGGGTGCAGTATGGGTACAGTGGGTTAGCAGTTCATGGGCCTTTTTAGGTTTACAGTTCATTTATGCTTTTCTCAGTCTGTGGCATTCTGTGACATAGTGTGCAGCGATCATCACTGTGGATTCCTCTTCTCCCAGTAGAATGTATAGTTTTCTCTCATCCTTTAATATGTGAAAGTCTGGAAATAGTTCCATCAATTTCTTAAAGATAATCTGTACTCTAAAATGTTTACAGCAAAAAGCATACCATTCTATTCATTATGTTCTCCTGGGCCCCTCTGTGCTGTTTCTGCCACTCTCTGCTGCAATCCTGGCTTGTAATTAACAGTTTTAGGCAGTGTTTACAAACAAACTAACCAGCTTGTGATAGGCTCACATAAGCAGAGTGTGTGAGTCATACAGAGCCTGCAGGGGGCCTGCAGAGGGTGTGTATCGCTTCTATCCAATCACAAGCAGCCCTGCACATTCCACACATCCCAGCCTTAACCCGACAGAGCCGACAGAAGAAAACAGATTAGATCATATAACAGAGATAACACAGCCACTGTGCAGGAAAGGCTGCAGTAAGCCAGAGCACATTAGAACAGGCAAAGGAACTTATAGGATAGAAGAATTAAGGCTGAAATTTTGTTACAGAGTCTTTTTAAAGAAGGTTTCCCTGATTGCAGTATATTTGAGACAGTGCAGCAGAAAAAGATTCTCGTCTTCGAGGGTCTTCTGCTCACAGTGTTGGCATAGTCTCTCCTCCCTGGATTTTACTTCTGTCTGTGTCTCCCAGACTCGATTTCGAGGTTGTTTGCACTCAGTCTGTAGACGTTCAGAATTTTCCTGTTCTGAGAGCTTTGGAGAGTTTCCAGGTGTGGGCCCTTTTTGTATTCTCTCTGTAGGGACTGCTATATGGTTAGCTTTTGTGACTGTTTTATTTCACTCCTCCAATTATCTACATAATCCTCTTTGCTGTTGGCTGTGGTGTGCTTTATCTGGGCTCTTGATAGGACTTGTGGATCTGCTTTTGGAGGGAGCAGAGAGTTGACCACTTCTTTCAGGGCACAGGGCTTTTCTTGGTCTTCATTGTGCAACATGGCTTTGTAGTGGGATGAGTCGGGCCTGTTGCTCTGGAGGTGGGACCATTAGGACAGCACTCCTCCGTATCTCAAGACGTAGTGGGAATCTACCCAGATCAGCTCGGCAGGCATTGTTTGAGGTACTCTGATGGACATGGGGAAGGTGTTTGCAGAATTCCAGGTGGAATATTTCTGTAGCTCTTGATTCCAATCCCATTGGTGGATCTGGTTAGGTGATGGGGCCTTATACTTCACTTCTATAGATTGGGATTGGGGTGATTGTACTGTCAAAGACTTTCAGCCAGACCTTCTAACTAAAGTTATATTAAATGAAGCAGTACATCCAAAGCATCCCTGTAAATGCATTCACAAGTGTATTTTTTTTGAATAGGTAAGTGCAGGTGTCTCGTGAATTATGAGTACTGCACATTCCATAAATACATCTGGGGAAAGCAATGAGCCAACTATGTGAGCAGGTAAGTGAGAATCCTGGAAAGTCTTGTGCATGGACTGTTGCCATGTTTGTAAAGAAGATTAGGAATTGTAGCTGAAATGTTTTAGCAGGTTTAAAAAATCACGGAAAATCCTAAATGGGGATAAATCTATGTATTTTTCTTTTAACAAGAACATAATTTGTAATTGACTGAAAGAATCTGTGTAAACGTGAATCGCAGTTCCGTTATAAATAGTAAGCCTCTTTCATTTGTGTTGTAAGAGTTTATTCCTCCAGCGACGTCTCTGGGGGTTTGTAGAGCATTACATTGTTTCAGAGTCCCCCTGACAGACATATTAAGATATATTTCACTGAGAATTTTACATCTGAAAACATCCTGAACAGCTGCACTTCTCACAGAAATTTCATTACTGCAAATCATGTCTAGCAGGACTTTGTCCTTACTGCACAGTGCTAGTGACATAAACCATAGCAGAGAGTAGGGAGAGGTCCATGGACAGACCTGCAGATGCATGGACAGACAGAACCCAGGCCCAGCATATTTCCACAGCACTAAAGGTCCACACAGGTCAAACAGGACTATCTTGTTTTAAAGTATTAGGGAACTTATGCTTAAAGGGGTATTAAACTCTCATGCAATCCTACTAATATTATAAATGGGAAAGTTTGGATGTTTAGATGTTTGGATGTTTGTTACTTGAATGAAATTAGGCACACACATAGTATATTACCTGGAATAACATATAGGATACTTTTTATTCCCATAACCAAAAAGTGGGTGGAGACAAATACAAATCTCACTGAAAAACTTAAACTGCAGCCATTCTTACACTGTTAATGGTAGGGTTCTCTAACTTTGTACAGTTGGTCACTGGGTGACTGGGACTAATATTCAGAATAGTGGGTGGAGCCTAAAAAAGCCAATCAAAATTCACCTATTGATTTTTTAGGGAAAAATGTCATTGCTGCCATTCTTGCACTGGTAATGGCACATGCCCCAAACCGGGTACAGTTGGCCATTGGGTGACTGGGGTTCAAATTCAAAAAGGGGATGGAGCCGCAAACAGCCAATCAGATTTGTTTAATTTCAATGTAAATTATTGATGCCAAAGACTGCAAAGCTCACAAACTTGGTCATTGAGTAATTAAGTACTGTAATTGTGTGTTAAAGAGGAACTCCAGCCTAAACAAACACACTGCCATTAAGTTACATTAGTTATGTTAATTAAAATAGATAGGTAATATAATCTTTTACCCACCCTGTTTTAAAAGAACAGGCAAATGTTTGATTTTATGATGGCAGCCATCTTATTGGTTGAAAGGAGATGACAGGGAGCATGAGACACAGTTCCAACTGTCCTGTGTCCTGAGCACCTCTCCCAGTTGCTAGGCAACGTGAACAACAACATAGGAAATCCCATCATGCTCTGCACAGCATCAGGGAAAAAAAGCTCGGGCTTATTTCTTTGATGGGTGGAGCATAGATAAAAATGCAGCTAAAATGATGCTTTGGTAAGAAAAACAAAGTTCTGATGCTATGAAACTGTTAAAGAAACACCAAGCCTTTTCAGTTCTGCTGAGTAGATTTTTAGTCCGGAGGTTCACTTTAAGGTTAGAAAAAGTTGGCGCAGCCAACACCAGCTAAATACATGCCCGGGCAGTTCCAGGTCATCAGTGGGTGGAGACAAATTCAAAATTTCACTGGGAAAATGTAAACTGCAGCCATTCTTACACTGTTGTAAGTAGGGTTCTCAAACTTTGCACAGTTGGTCAATGGGTGACCGGGATTAATATTCATAAAAGTGGATGGAGTTTACAAAAGCTAATCAAAATTCCCCTATAGATATTTAAAGGGAATATTTCATTGCTGCCATTCTTGCACTGTTAATGGCACAAGCCCCACATCTGGTACAGTTAGTCATTGGGTGACTGGGATTCAAATTCACAAAAGGGGGTGGAGCCACAAACAGCCAATCAGATTTGTTTCATTTCAATGCAGATTATTGATGCCAAAGACCGCAAAGCTACCAAACTTGGTCATTGAGTAATTAAGTAATTGTATATTAGGGTTAGAAAAAGTGGGAGGAGCTACATCAGCCAAATACATACCCAGGCAATGCTGGGTCATCAGTGGGGGGAGACAAATAAAAATTTCACTGGGAAAATGTAAACTGCAGCCATTCTTACACTGTTACGGGTAGGGTTCTCAAACTTTGCACAGTTGGTCACTGGGTGACTGGGATTAATATTTATAAAAGAGGGTGGAGCCGACACTATGGACGTAATGTGTGAGGAGGAGGATGATGAAGTACCTGCTGTTGGTGCAGTTTTTGAGGTGCTTGAGGCAAGCGAAGCTGGGCAGGATGATTATGATGATGACAATGATACAGATCCCACGTATGTTCCCAATAGAGGAGATGAACAGGGGGACAGTTCAGAGGGGGAGTAAGAGAGGAGTAGGAGAAGACGAGTTGCTGAAAGAAGCAGGGGGAGCTCGTCATCAGAAACAGCTGGTGGCAGTGTCCGGTGCCATGTATCGCCACCTATGTACAGCCAGCCAACATGCCCTTCGACATCAGCTGCTGATGCCACCATAGTGCCATCACCCCAGGGGGCTCAGCGGTTTGGAAATTTTTTAATGTGTCTGCCTCAGATCAGAGCAATGCCATCTGTTCTCTCTACCTCCAAAAATTGAGCCAAGGAAAGGCCAAAACTCACGTGGGGACAAGTGTCTTATGAAGGCACATGCAGAAAAGGCACAAACTGCATTGGGAAGAGCACCTGAGCAAAAGCAGCACACAAAAGAAAAGCCACCCTCCTTCTCCTCTTCCTCCTTCAGGTGCAGCATCTTCAGCCGCTTTCTCCCTTGCACCTTCACAGCCACCCTCCTCCACTCCTCCTCTCACATTGAGCGGTTCCTGCTCCTCTGCCCACAGCAGCAGCCAGGTGTCCATGAAGGAAATCTTTGAGCGGAAGAAGCCAATTTCTGCCAGTCACCCCCTTGCCTGGCGTCTGACAGCTGGTGTGGCGGAACTGTTAGCTCGCCAGCTGTTACCATACAAACTGGTGGACTCTGAGGCCTTCTGTAAATTTGTGGACATTGGGACACCGCAGTGGAAGACACCAGGCCACAATTATTTTTCTAAAAAAGCGATACCCAAACTCTACCGTGAAGTTGAGAGGCAAGTGGTGTCATCTCTGCCACACAGCGTTGGGTCAAGGGTCCACCTGACCACGGATGCCTGGTCTGCCAAGCACAGTCAGGGCAGGTACATAAATTACACAGCCCATTGGGTTGTGACATCTCCACAGCTTGCAGGCAGGCCTCCTGCCACCTCCTCTCCTCCTGCTACATCCTCTTCGCTATCGTCATCCTCCTCCTCCTTAGCTGAGTGGCACTTCAACTATACTGGTGCTGCAATCTCCTCTCCAGCTACACAGCCCCACCTCCCCAGGGCCTATGCTGCATGCCAGGTACCACGGTTTCACGCCATATTAGACATGTCTTGCCTCAAAGTGGAGAGTCACACTGGACCAGCTCTCCTGGCTGCTCTTAACAAACATGTGGATCAGTAGCTGACCGCTCACCAGCTAGAGATCGGCAACGTGGTGTGTGACAACAGCAGCAATCTCATTTCCGCGTTGAATTTGGGAAAGCTGACACATGTACCCTGCATGGCACATGTGCTGAATCTAGTCATTCAAAGATTTGTGTCAAAGTACCCAGGCTTAGAGGACGTCCTGAAGCAGGCCAGGAAGTTGTGTGGGCATTTCAGGTGGTCTTACACGGCCATGGCACACTTTGTGGACATTCAGCGGAGAAACAACTTGCCGGTGAGACGCTTGATATGTGTTAGCCCAACTCGCTGGAATTCGACCCTGGTCATGTTCTCTCGCCTGCTAGAAATCAACCAGTACCTGTACAATTACAGTAGAAGGACACAATCTGGGGAGATGGGGATGTTCTGGCCCCCAAACTGGACACTGATGTGAAATGCATGCAGGCTCATGCAGCCGTTTGAGGAGGTGACCAACCTGGTGAGTCGCAGTGAAGGCACCATCAGCGACTTGATCCCATACGCTTACTTCCTAGAGCGTGCCGTGCGTAGAGTGGTGGATCAAGCTGTGGAGGAGCGTGAAGAGGAACAGTTATGGCAGGAACAGTTGTGGGAGCAATTTACATCAGAATCAGATGTTTCCTTAACACCTGCAGCAGCACAGAGGGGGAGGAGGAAGAGTCGTGTGGGGAAGAGGAGTCAGACTCGGATGATGAGGAAGGTGTTTCTTTGGAGGAGGAGGCGGCGGCAGAAGAACAACCGCAGCAGGCGTCGCACGGGGCTTGTGCTGCTCGACGTTCCCGTGGTATTGTTCGTGGCTGGGGGGAGGAGGAGGACTTACCTGACGTCACTGCGGAAGAGCAAGAGGAGATGGATAGTACGTCTGCATCCAACTTTGTGCAGATGTCATCTTTCATGCTGTCCAGCTTGTTGAGGGACCTCCGTATAAAAAAACTCAAGGGGAATGAGCTGTACTGGGTGGCCACGTTACTAGACCCTCGGTTTAGGCACAAAGTGGCGGAGATGTTTCCAAATCACCAGAAGGCAGAAAGGATACAGTACTTGCAGAACAAGCTGGCAACTATGCGTTACAATGCGTTTAAGGGTGATGTCACAGCACAACGCAATAAAGGTACCACTGCCAGTAATCCTTCTCCCATGTCCACGCAGGACGCTCCAGCGATCTCATGGTGATGTCGGACATGTGGACATTCTTTAGTCAAACGCCTCACCTTAGCGTTTCCGGATCCACCCTCCACCAACGCCTGGACCGGCAGGTAGCCGACTACCTGGCCTTGAGTTTGGATGTAGACACTGCGAGCAGCGATGAACCCTTGGACTACTGGGTGCGCAGGCTTGACCTGTGGCCAGAGCTGTCCCAATTTGTCATCCAACTTCTGTCTTGCCCCGAACTTTCGCGTTAGGTTCGCGAACTGAAAATCTGAGGTTCGGGCCATCTCTAATTAGGAGTTTCTGCACTTCCAGGGAATGTTTACATTCTTCTCTTGCTGCAATTAAGTAAACACAAAATTATAAGATTATGAATGCTGTTTTTCTTAAAAAAATTGTGTTAGTATATTATATGCTGTCAATAATCTTTTAGAGCAAAGAAGAAATGTAAGGGAAATTCCACTTACTGGAAGAGGAACTGTAGTGAAAATAACTTAATGAATAAAAAAAGTTTTTTTACAACAATATTTATTTAGAAATTATTTTATCAGTGTTTGCCCATAGTAAAATCTTTCCTCACCCTGATTTACGTTCCCATTTATCACAGGTGGGGACATCTTAAGTCCTGTCAGGTGCAGCTCTGCGAAATGTGTGTTTTTGAGAATCCCAAAGCCAGTTAAAATAATGCCTGGTTTCCCAGAATGTGTTGGGAGGAGATTTCCGCATAGTTAGTGTAGGCTAGCAACACTACCGGTAGGCTGTTTTGCTATGCTGAATTGGATACAGAAATATATCGACATAGGAAGTGTTTCTGATGCTGAAACCAGGACCATTACTGTAAAAGTGAATATCCTGAATCATTTACTGCATTCTACTTTGGCACTACAGTGCCTTTTTAAAGCCATTATTCAACCTTAACCTAAATGTTTTGAGAATGGCACAAATACTGTTTTTTATGATGGGAATTTGCATATACTTGTACTCTTTAATGTTATGATTTGTATAGAGTGATCAAATGGATTGCAAAGTCCTACTTTGCCATGAAAATGAACTTAATCCCCAAAAAACTATTTGGACTGCATTTCATCCCTGCCACAAAAAGACCTGCTGAGATCATTTCCGTAATCTTCTCATTAACACAGGTGAGAATTTTGACGAGAACCATGCTGAAGATGCTGATTGAGTTAGGGTAGCAGATTAGATGCTTGAAAAGTGAAGGTGGTGCTTGAAACCATTGTTCTTCTTCTGAACAAAATTGGTAGGTATACTTGGGTGCAGCGCTCAGCGTATATCAGTCTCTCATACGACCACATGCATTGATGGGGACTTCATAAACAAGGGGGGGGGGGGGTGTAAACACAATCCCCCCCAAAGTGGAAGGACTCACCAGATCAGCTGGCCAATTGGGCCCGTCTGCGCAGTAGGGGTATCGGCCACCCCTCAGGCGCGTTGCGTGTGACGTCACCGGACGCGGTGACTATCCATACACGCTTTCCTTACACTTCAGCGTCTGTTGCGGGGATTGGAGCCGAAGCAGCCTTCACAGGCGAGCAGGCTACACAGAGCTGTGCGCTTGCCGGAAGTCCCTTCCCCTTGCGACATCCGATGTTGGACTTTGTTATATATTTTACATTTTATATTTTTAAATAAACGTGGGAAACAATCCCTTACTCTTTTACGCTATGGTGAGGCTTCTCTTTTGGAGGTGACACGGATCGCCAATACAAGTGCCCAGCTGAGGTCTCCTGAGGTGGCTGAGGGGTGGCCGATACCCCTACTGCGCAGACGGGCCCAATTGGCCAGCTGATCTGGTGAGTCCTTCCACTTTGGGGGGGATTGTGTTTACACACACCCCCCTTGTTTATGGAGTCCCCATCAATGCATGTGGTCGTATGAGAGACTGATATACGCTGAGCGCTGCACCCAAGTATACCTACCAATTTTGTTCAGCTTGTCACAGAAAGCAGGGAGCGCTCCACCTGTTACCACTGGTGTTTGCCTATATCAGTGTTGATGCTTGCATCCTTCAATTGACTTTATATAATTTGTGAGCGCTAGTATATAATTTTGTTATTGTTCTTCTTCTGTTAACCATGGTTACCTTCAAGGAAATGTGTAGTCATCATTGAATTGCATAAAAAGGGCTTCACATGGAAGGATATTGCTGCTACTAAGATTGCACCTAAATCAACCATCTATCGGATCATCAAGGATTCAAGGAGAGAGCTTCAGTTGTTGTAAAGAAGAAAGTCCAGAAAGTGCCAGGACCATCTCCTAAAGAGGATTCAGCTGTGGGATCAGGGTGCCACTAGTGCAGAGGTTGCTCAGGAATGGTAGCAGGTAGGTGTGAATCCATCTGCACGCACATTGAGGAAAATTGTTTTGAAGGATGGCCTGGTGACAGGAAGGGCATCAAAGAAGTCACTTCTCTCCAAGAAAAACATCAGGGACAGGCTGATAAACAGTACAGAGACTGGCCTGCTGAGGACTGGGGTAAAGTAATTTTCTCTGATGAAGCCCCTTTCCAAATGTTTAGGGCCAGGACTGGATTTACTATAAGGCACTGTAGGCACATGCCTACAGGTGACTGATGAAGGAAAGACGTCTCACTCCCATCCCATATAGCCTCCTTCCCTCCTTCCCTATGCAGAGTCCCAAGCAGAACGTAAATGAGAGGCTACTCACCCGACTCTCGGCATTCCACTGACGAGATCTCTCTTCAGCCAGGAGCACCACTAGCTACTTAACTACCTAACGACCATGTCACACCAATGGGCGTGACCGCGGTGTCAGCCCCAGGACTGCCTAACACCGATTGGCGCCAAGTGCTGGAGCTGAAGTTTAGCAGGGAACGTGCGCGCGCATGCGCGATCGTTCCCTGCCGGTTAACGTAGCGGAGCTCCATGATCATCCTGCTAGCTGTGATCGCGGCTAGCAGGCCGTTTTCCACCAAAAGGGGAAGTAATTCCCCTTTGTTTACCTTTGTACAGCGCTGCAATCTCCTGCAGCACTGTACAGCTGACACTCGGCTGTCCCCCGCATTGGCTGTTGAATGGAGCCCTTCATAGGCTGATGCCTATGAGAGGAGGAGATGAGTGCCGATCGCCTCCCTATGGCGATTGAACGGCACAGGGAGGAGGGAGGGAGAGGGAGGAAGGAGGCAGGGAGGGAAAAGCCTCCCCTTTCTTATTAAATAAATAAAAAAGATTGCAGCAGCGATCAGATACCTCCGGCAGAGTGTCCTATTAAGGACAACAAAAGGAGGTAAAAATATTGTGTGTGCTAAGTTGCAGGGCTGTGCAGCAGCCTAACCAAGCTGCACAGCCATGTATTGTGAAAAATAGCTATGACAAGCAAGGGAAATAAGGGGGAAGTGACAGCTAGGCTGGCCAGCGTGCTTGTGGTGCAGTTTGGGGGGTTTGTAGGTTCATGGAGGGCGAAGTCTAAGGTGCCAGGATATCTGTGCCTACAGGAGTCTGTGTTTTTAGGGCATCTGACAGAATGATTGTTTGAAGAAGAAAAAGTAAGCATGACCAGCAGTCCTGTCTCATGCCAACAGTAAAGCATCCTGAGACCATTCATGTGTGGGGCTGCTTCTCATCCAAGGGAATGGGCTCATTCACAATTTTGCCTAAGAACACAGCAATAAATAAAGAATGTTGCCAAAACATCCTCCAACATCAACTTTTTCCAACCATCCAAGAACAGTTTGATGAATAAAGATGCCTTTTCCAGCATGATGGAGCACCGTGCCATAAGGTCAAAATGATAACTAAGTGCCTTAAGGAATAAAACATTGACCAGAAAACTTCCCATACCTTATTCTAATTGAGAAGTTAGTCAATCCTCAGGAGATGGGTGGACAAAACAAAAAATCCACAAATTCTCCAAGAATTGACATAAAGATCTAAAAACACAGAAGCATCAAACTGTGAAAAACAGCATTTGTGCCATTCTCAAAAGTTTTGGCCATGATTGTATATTTAAAATATGAGTGGCTTGGTTCTATAACTCTATGTCCTGTTGTCGAAATGCTAGTGTAATTTTATTAGAGACAAAGCTTTGCAAACTCCTCCTCCTATCCCATCATCATCCATATGACACTGGGAAGGGTAGCCTCTTGGGCCTTGCCTTTGTGCCCACCTGACCCTACCAAACTCTCTATTTTGAGCATGTAAGGGGCATACACTCACACAATTTGTAAGGATGGAGACTCGATCCCTCGGGCAACAGTTCAGGACCGAGGTCTGTACAGACATTTCATGAGCCTCTAAGTTTCTGTCGTTATGGAGGGAGCAGAGGGATGGCGACCAGGCACATGATGTAGTGGAAGTGGTAAGGAGGTGAACATTAGATTCAGCCTTTACTTGGCCAGGGAATATGTGGTATTCCACATCTCAGCGATGCATCGGCCCCAATGTATACTCACTACAGTAGATTTGTGCTGGTGGGGAGAGGAGTAGTTGCACTGGGAGGAGGGAGCTGAAACTACTACCATTTCTCCCAGGAACAAATATGCAGACCAGGAACATTAGGAAACTGGAGTTTTGGGAGGTCAGCTCAGTCGGCCTCCACACATCTATCGCACAGTGCGCCCCTTCCATGGAGCAGAGGACATTTGTCTCAGGCTGCAGAATGTCAGGGCAGAGTGAACTAGCATGTTCATGTTGAGCTCTGCCTATTTGTTGCATGTTTACATGGTGTCCCCTTTACCTTCAGTTTGGACACTACAGCGGCGACCTACTGGTCCCCTCTGCCTCTTTCTGCCAGCTTTCCACTGCTGCCCCTGACTGTGTGACAGCATGGCTTTCATATTTGTCTTGCTCTGAATTGGTAAGTTTTCCTAGCCCTTTTTTCCCGTCTTGTTTCTCCCACAGCTCTGCTTAGACCTGTTGTGTAGCTTGCAGATACTGTACATCATCCACATTACATACATGTAAATAATGTTGACACACTTATACATATTACCATATTTTTCAGGCTATAAGATGTTCCTGTCCAACAACAGCACCTAGGCTATGCGGACAAAAACCAGGAGAAAAAAATATATACTAAACCTGGTGCATCCATGCTAAAGGTGCATCTTGTGGATTATGCCCACTTTGTACCTCATGCCCCCTTATACCTATTGCGTTGCAGTTGCATTGAGCAATTTAACCGAAACAGGCCGCTAAGTAAAGAAAAGTCTATGGAAACTTTCATGCTTAATGGGATGCGACATCGTGTATAGAAGTACTCAAATCGCCTGATGCTAAGAAACAGTGCGTTACCACACCTGCTGCATGGATTAAGCGGTAATGCAAGTCTATGGGAACACACTTCCTGTCTAGCAGGAAGTACGTCTCGGAGTCTAAGGGCAGACCTATGCACATTACCCTGTGAGGGCTGTCTACCGCAGGGGATTTGGTGTGGTGTGGTTAATTGAATTCCCCCTAAATTGGCTTTAGACTATGGTGAACATATGGTAGGGATTTGATTGTTAGCTCCTCTGACAGTCAGTTACTGACAAGACTATATACCATATACTTTGTTAAGCACTGTAGAAGATGTCAGTGCTATATAAATACTAAATAGTAATAAGAATAACACATTTTTATAATCATCAAACTGTGATTATCAAGTGAGTGCGTATGAGTGCTAGACAGCCTACACTGGAAATACTTTGGCATTGTCCCGAGAACATTTGGTGAGGGACTGCTTCACACATCATTAGGAGCGACCACACCTAACAGCTAAATTTCCATTACATTGGGAGGGACCAATGTGTGTAAACTCTGAACTTTCTACACATATCATTATTGAAGGTTACTTCTGTACTGCACAGTCTGAGCTTGTATTGTGTAATATATTATTTCATTTGTATGTTCCAGAGAGTGAACACTTACATTTGCTTGTGAACTGCACCTGTCATTAGAAAATCGTGTTTACCTGCAACCACTCAGCAAAACGTTGATTGGGCACCCTAGATTCATTCACACCTCCTTCCCCCATTCCCCCTTCTTCCCCTTTAGCACCTCTCTAATAACTTATTTGCATTTCCTAACTTGAGGTGATGTGCCTGGATTTTTGTGTTTTTTCTTGCAACTGACCCTTGTGGTCAGGGTTTAATCCAGTACACTCTCTCCTCCCCCTGTCTGTGACCATTGTCTTTACACAGGGCTGGCTCTACACTTTTTGCCGCCTGAGGCAAAGTTGTGAGGAATTGCCCTGCCCTCCCCCATGACACACCAATCATCCAGAGCATTGCGTCCCCCACTCTGTTTCACTCCCCGCCTGTCAGATCGCATCCTCCGCTCCATCTATTACAGCAGGGGTACAACAAAATGGCACCGATGTCCACAAAATTGGACCCTGGCAGCCATTTTCTTTTAGCTCTACTCTAATAGACGGAGCGGAGGACAAAATCTGACAAGCAGGGAGGGAAACAGAGCGTGGGATACAACGACACATACACGGAGCTGCCACGGGGGTGTCATTACGGGTGGTCATGCTTCCAGACAGGCGGTAAGGCGTGTGGCGGCAGGCCAAGTGCACTCTTCTCTTCCTGTTTCTGCCTGCAAAGCTCCCACATTTCCGCAGCCTGAGTAAGCTGTGTCACCCCGCGTCATGGGCAGGACGGCCCTGTCTGTGCGCACACAGCTCATGCTGGTGTGTGCATGGCGCACATGGATATATTTTGTTAGCTCCCTTGTGAGTTTAGTTTCATGCACTATCTGTCCCAGGAGAGGATGTCAGGATATGTGCTACTAATCTTTAGATATGTTTGATGTTATGAATGCTTGCATGTCTGCACTACAACACAAAGTAATCAGCGGGCCTCAGGTGTAGTAAATATAGTGTGGGGAGCTCCAGTGGCAAAGAAGGTCATCAAACCTCCAATCCAGTCAATTCCATATACATCCCACAAGGAATTCAACCCTTAGCGGATTCTTATCCAATTATTCACTTTATTTCACATCATATGGCGGTTACACAGCATACCATGACCTGCACCATGTCTGCACTATGTTACAGGGCCACAGTTAGGACACCTACAAATACTGGGGTACCTCTGCGTGGTGTAGGTGACTAAACACGAGAATGTATTCTTTTGCATGAAGACCCCGGCTTTTAACTTAGCTGTAGGGATAGCAGTGGTTCCTGGATGATTGATTTCTGGGAATGCATTTGTATGAAGATGTGCATGCGAGTGTGCAAAAGGTTAACTGTCCATTCCGCATCTGCATACAGGGCTGGTTCTATCTACAATGGGGCCCTAAGGCAAAAGTGACTTGGGGAGGGGGGCTCTGACACCCCCCTTCCAACCAAATCACCACAGGGCTCCTGAGCCAGCTGCCAGGCCCAATTAAATCACCCTCCGTCACACAATATCTTTTGGTGTCCATCACATGTCCCCTAAAAAGCATTTTTGGGGTTTGCATTATTCAACTCCTCCTTTTCATATACAGAGTAAACACACAGTGCCCCTGCTGCCATGGGTCACCATAGCTGCAGGGGAGCAGGGGCCCCCACAGGCTCTGGGGCCCTGGGGCAATTGGTCCCTATGCTTCTATTGAAGAGCTGGCCCTGTCTGCATGATGACCCCCCATGGCCATAAGGATTGTAAGTAGATGGGGCACCCCTTGGCCCTGTGCCCCTTCCCTGCATGTGCAGGAGCTACCTTCCCTATGTAGTTACGCCTCTGATATGTGTCACCATCTTGGATTTCTTCATGTGTCCTTATTTATAGGCCATCACAGTAGTATACAGAGACAACACAAAGGCTGACAACATTGGGCTGTGATGTGACATTACTGAGGATATCTAGTGTGTTTTCCTAGCCTTTTATTATAGTTTTCCTGATGTCATTTATTTACTAAAAAGGTTGTTGATTTCAAACACTCATAATCACCTAGTTATGACTCATTATCACCCATTTAGATGTCCTACCACTTACCCATTTCACAGACTTTGTTAGCACATCGTGCATATGCCAATTAACATGAATGTTAAATGTGGATTTGTGGAGAGCACACATATATCTCACAATAATCTTCCTGCGAATCGGGTTCTTTATGCTCAGGCTGTAGCTCTGACATCTCGGAACACTGGGAATACCGCTGCTTGACTATCCGACGTGCAAGGATTACTAAGCATACAGGAGAAATTATATTTCACTGAGTAGATTTGTGCAGACAGCTGGAAACCTCATTGCTGCAGAAGGCTGGTCACTTGGGGTGCTAATATTTACAGGGGAATGTATAGTGTTTCTCTCGCCTCTTCTTTTTATTTTTAGCAATTATTCAAATGTAAAGGCTACCCGAAGCGTAATGTCCTGATGAAATGGTGGTCAAGAAGTGCGCTACTGTGTATGCACTGGCCCAGCAGTGCAGCGCCTTGATTGCGCTCTACATTAAGCCTAGTAGCTATGAGTGCACATGCTCAGTAGTGTGCGACTTGGCTGACTAGCATGCACTAGCAGGACCTTTTATAGACGAACGTATGGAAACAGCAAGGAAACGGAGGTGCAGTAAGCATGCCTGTAGCCAGGGATGATCGTAAACAGCTAATTACGATTATGCGAAGTTATGCGTACATTCGTAATTACGCATTAATTTACACGTAATTATGTGCCGTCTGTGGCGGTGAATAGCAAAGCCCCCATACATGCTATTGCTACCAAAATTGCTACATATGTGAAGGAGAATAGTGAGTACAAGGTATTTTTCAAAAATACCTTGTAGTTTTTGAGAAAATCGATTTAAAAAATGCAAAGAAAAATGGTTTTCAAACTCTAATAAATGACAGTTTAATATTTACAATTGCATATGAAATTAATTACGCTTTCCCTTGAAATTTCGCATTGCGATTACGATGCGTAATTGGGAATTACGATGCCTAATTACACATAGGCGTAATTTCTGCTCATCCCTACCTGTAGCTGCTATTTCATAAAAACTTTATGCTATGAGGATCTTTAAATTGTACCAGGGATGGTACACTGGCCGTTATTTATACTTACCTGGGGCATCCTCCAGCCCCATGAGCTTCTGTGCATGCCCGGCTTGCCTTCTGCGCATGCGCGGCTTGGCTGGGAGTTTGCCCCTGCTTCTTTCCTGTTCCCTTGAGCACTCCAGGGGACAGGAGTAGAGCGAGGGGTGCGCACACGGCTGAGGCGAGCACACGCAGAAGGCCGAGACTGCCCAGATTACCCCGGTGCTCGGGGGCTAGAGGAAGCCCCAGGTAAGTATAAATAAGGGCTAGGGAACCATCTCTTTTTTTCCCTTAAGACGGGTTGCACACCTAATAGTAGCAAGCACTGCATCGCACCATATAAATGAGCCTTCATATGACCCTGCACCACGGTGCAGCGACACAGTCATATTCATAGCACAGCCCCCCTCCCTGCTGAGCAGGAAGTACATCACTGGGAATCCCATTCGGTCCTTGCATGCGCTCCTGTTGTGCACACTTACTGTGTCGCCCATACTGTGTCGCCCATTGACGCACAACCTTGAGGCAGATGGGCTACAACAGCAGAAGACCCCACCGGATACCACTCATCTCCACTACAAATAGGAAAAAGAGGCTACAATTTGCACGAGCTCACCAAAATTGGACAGTTGTAGACTGGAAAAATGTTGCCTGCTGTGATGAGTCTCGATAGAGGGTGGTGTAATGGTGTGCGGGATGTTTTCTTGGCACACTTTAGGCACCTTAGTACCACCTGGGCATCATTTAATACAGGTTCTCTTTAAAGGTACGTTTGAAGGTTTCCGGGCTTGGAGCATGGCGGACAGGCTGTGCGAGAGAGTTTCAAAGGAGAGGTGACACTCATGAGAAGTCCTGGATTGAGAGTGAGAGGAAGTGGCCAAGCTAGAGGGTCTTGTAGGAGAAGCAAAGGTTAGGTGAGATGGTATGTGGGGATTTATTTAAAAAAAAGTATGGAGGGGACAAAGTATGTAAAACTGTATATGATTGGGTTAGGAATTGATCCTTTAGGTAATTACAGGGGCGTAGCAATAGGGGGTGCAGAGGTAGCGACCGCATCGGGGCCCTTGGGCCAGAGGGGCCCTGAAGGGCCCTCCCTCAACTACAGTATTAGCTCTCTATTGGTCCTGTGCGCCTAATAATCACTTCTATAGATACTTTGAATAGTGGTAATCATTAACAAACTGCTCCCCATCCCCTTCTTGCACCTCTGACACTGTACTTGCAATTGGCAGGTTTTGGTGCGCCGCATCAATTGTTAGGTATAGAGTGCTTGGGGGGGGCCCCATTGTAAAACTTGCATCGGGGCCCACAGCTCCTTAGCTACGCCACTGGGTAATTAGCAGCCAATGAGGGTGCAACATCAGAGGATTGGGAGGAGAGATGGATGAGATGAGCAGCAGAATTCAGAAGGGACTGGAGAAGTGCCAGTCTGTGTTACTGGTAGGCCGCAGAGTAGGGTGTTGTAGTAGTTAGGACAGGACGGAGGTGATAAGACATCTACTGTACTCTACTGTACATGTAAACTGCTGCAGAAGATGTCAGTCAGTGCTATATAAATACATTATTATTATTGATTTTTAAAGTGCCAACATATTCCGTGGTCCATAATAACAATATGTTAGGACATAAGACTATGTCTATGGTAGGGATTAGATTGTGATATTTTATTTGAAAATAATCAAAGAAGAATGCATTAACATACACATAAATAATATTAAAAGTATGCACATCAAAAGGAAATATTACATAAGGATCTTTTCTTTAGAAATACCAATTACATCAAAATTATATTTGGCCCATAGAAAACCCGCCAAGGAGATACCCATACATACTCGATCATACTACACAGGACCTAACCCACCACAACAGAGAGAAAAAAAAAAACAAAACAAAACACAGCACCTACATTACAACAGTCACGCAAATAAAAGCACCTACATAAAGTTACATACACTGCCCATACAGTCAACTACGGAACTTTTACGTCCATAAATTAGAATGCAGAGGACTAAAGACAAACACGGAAACAAGACCAAATCAAGAAAAAAGAATCACATGACAGTGCAAGAAAACCAAATAAAATGAAAAATAATAAAACCTCAACCAAATACATACACGAGGAAACACAAAGGGATAACTCCTCTGTGTTTGCGACCTATCTTCAAAAAATTAACCAAAAAAGTCAATAACTACAGTGGAGTAGTAAGGGACAGAAAAGACCCATCACCAAGAGAGACTCCACCAGGTTAAGGAGGCCTGATATTCTGCCATGCCAGAATCCAAGCCCCTCTTCCCAGCTTACGCCTCTCCAAGTACCGAATTTGCCCAACCTCACCGAGTATGTTGCTCACCACCACCTGGACTAGTGTTGGGCGAACAGTGTTCGCCACTGTTCGGGTTCTGCAGAACATCACCCTGTTCGGGTGATGTTCGAGTTCGGCCGAACACCTGGTGGTGTTCGGCCAAACTGTTCGGGGTTCGCCGAACTACTGAATGCATGGCCGAACAGGGCCCCTGTTCGGCCGAACAGGGCCCTGTTCGGCCGAATACTGCCCCCCATGGGGTCGCAGGCATAAGGGGGGAGCATGCCCCGATCGCGGGGGGGTCGGAAATTCCTCCCACCCCCTCCGCTAGCGCTCCCCCCTCTGCCCGCTTCCCCATACAAAAAGTTTGAAACAAGTTCAATAGTACCTGGGCTGGTGGCACTGGCTGGCAGTGGAGTGAGGAGGAGGAGGAGTCCGAGTAGCAGAGTGACGTTGAGGCCGGGCAGCGGGCGGTTCAGCGCTAGTACCCTTGTGGTACTTCCTCCCTTTCTCTGACCTCACGTCCTCTGCATACGAGGGTACGCATCACGCGTACCCTCGTATGCGTCATCACGCAGAGGACGTGAGGTCAGAGAAAGGGCGGAAGTACCACAAGGGTACTAGCGCTGAACCGCTCGCTGCCCGGCCTCAACGTCACTCTGCTACTCGGACTCCTCCTCCTCCTCACTCCACTGCCAGCCAGTGCCACCAGCCCAGGTACTATTGAACTTGTTTCAAACTTTTTGTATGGGGAAGCGGGCAGAGGGGGGAGCGCTAGCGGAGGGGGTGGGGGGAATTTCCGACCCCCCCCGCGACCGGGGCATGCTCCCCCCTTATGCCTGCGACCCCATGGGGCCCCCAAAATGGGCATGTTCGGGGGTCCCATTGACTCCCATTGAGTTCGGCGTTCGGGCCGAACATGCCGAACATCTGGCCCATGTTCGGCCTGTTCGGCCCGAACCCGAACATCCAGGTGTTCGCCCAACACTAACCTGGACAGGCAAGATTTTTTGTCTAATAGCTAAATCACATCGTGCTAACCAAGTGTAACGCCTAACCACTAAACTGACTATATATAAAGTGCACAAATCATAACCGTGGCTTGGGTTGAAAGCTCCATATGCCCACTCAGCATAACTAAGATGTTTCAGAAATGGGATATTGAGGGCCCCACCCACCTGTTTATACACCTCTATATTGAAAGGACACGACAACAGGAAATGGTCCATGTTCTCCTCAACACTGCACCCTTGTCGAGGGCAAACACGTTCTACCACACTCCTGCACCTCATGTTCCCCCCAACATAAAGCTTGCCTTGGAAAGTAAGCCAGGCCATGTCCCACAATTTATTCGGAATTCGCAATGAGTTAAGCACTTGTAATCCCTCCTCTAAGATTGTGCCTGGGCAATCTCTCAAGGCCAGTGTGTCATGATAGTAAGAATCCATCACCCGTACTAAGAGGGCTTTCCTCTCGGCCGATCTGATATCTTCCACCATCAATCCCCACTGCAATAATTTCTTCATACAAGGCATAACGTAGGCCGGAAGGTAGCCATGGCGTGTTCTCAAATTTTTCACTGGGCCTCCGCTCTTCCAACTTGTAAGGAAAGGCTCACACCAGGTTTGAAAAATACTAACCCAACTAGGCGGGCTCTCTGTAAGTATATTACCAACATTGTACTTAATGAAAATCAGAGAGAAAAACACAATCGGGTTGACCATCCCTAGGCCACCCTCCCGCCTAGTTTTGAAAGTAATATTTCTGCGTACATGGTTCAGCTTGTTCCCCCAGAGCATCTGGAAGAACAAGCCATTGATCCTGGTATACAGGGATGCTGGCAAAATTGCAACGTAGCTGACGTATAACATGATTAGAACCAGATAGGTTTTGATCAAGTCGACCTTTTCTCTAAGAGTTAAACTCCAACTCTTCCAACGTACTACTTTTGCGCTGACATCCTCCAGTTTGCTTTCCCAATTTCGCAGGCCATAATCGCCTGGGCCGAATCTGATGCCAAGAATTTTTATTTCGGACTGAGGCACAGGGAAGGAACCAGGAAGTTCAAAGGATTCTCCATCCTTTCCCATCCAGAAAGTTTCACTTTTATCTGGATTGATCTTTGAACCTGATGCTAACGAGTACCGAGCGATCTCTTCGACAACCACCATCGCCTCCTCTGCCCCCGAGATCACTACAGTAACATCGTCAGCATACGCCAACACCTTCAGAGGTAAGACACCAGGGACACCCACCGGCACTCCACCAAGCGTGCCGCCATCTAGCCTCCTTACGAAAGGGTCAATGGCAAACACATATAGTAGAGAACTCAGAGGGCAACCCTGGCGGAACCCAGAACTCACCTCAAAAGGCTGGCTGACCCATCCATTGATGAGCATGAAACTTTCAGCCCCTTTGTACAGTGTCTGTAGCCAGTTAACAAACCTACCCGGCAAACCGTAAACGCAAAGCAGACGCCACAGATACTTATGATTGACTCGATCAAAAGCCTTTGACTGATCCAAAGTCAGCAAGTACTTTCCCCAACCTTCAGCCTTGCACCGTTCCAGGACTTCCCGGACAGCTAATAGTGCTGAGAGTGTGCTCCTACCTGAAATAGAACAGTGCTGATGGCGGGAAAGCATATTCGTTACCTGGGACTGACGCCAGAATAAAATTTTTGCCAGTATCTTCCTGTCGATGTTGAGAAGGCTGATGGGACGCCAATTCTCAATCATCTCAGGATCACGACCTTTTGACAAGAGAATAACCGCAGATTGTCTCGTGGAGGGCGGTAGCTGGCCCTCAGCAAGACAGTCGTTAAAAACGCCAGCTAATTGAGGAGCCAGGATGGGTGTGAAAGCCTTGTAAAATTCAGCCGTCAACCCATCTGGACCCGGTGTCTTTTTCGGTGCGAGACCACCAATGGCCTTCGCGACTTCCTCCACAGTAATTTCTCCTGTCAAATTTGTAGCAGAAACATTCACATTTCCCAAACCCGGTGTGGAAGCCAAGAAATCTTCCATCCTCGTTTGGTCAAGTGGCTTCTCTCCAAGCAGATCAGCGTATAACTCTCTTGCGATGGATAAGATCCCCGACCTGGACTTTGCCAGAGACCCCGATCCATCTCTGAGACCGTTGACCGTTTTAAGTGCTGAACTCTGTTTGTAATTCTGGTAAGGGTCAGGCGAGTGCTATTTACCATGATCCCTCTCCAGAATCAAAGAAGTCAGCCGGTCGTATTGCTGCTGCCTGAGGCGAAGTTTGACCTCAGAGATCTCCCCCGGATCTCCGCCTTCAGAAACGAGAACGTTCAACCTCTTCCTTAGTTGATGGTAAGCAGTGTTTTTATCAATACTTCTACTTAATGCTAGACCCTTGAAAAATTTAATCACACGTCTTTTGACCAGTTCCCACCACTCAGACCTACTGTTAAAACAGTCCAGGATGGAAACCTGTGCATGAAAAAATTCCTCAAAGGATTGTCTTACTTTCCTTTCCAACAGCAGGGACGAATTCATCCTCCAAATACCTCTACCTCTGGGAGGAGCATCTGCAGTATTCAAGCACACCGATAGAATAAGGTGATCCAAGAATTCCACCGCCAGCAGCCTTGGGGCTGAAGTAGTGAGACCCTCAGAAACAAAAAAACCTATCTACTCTACTTCTATGACTACCTCTAATAAACGTGAAACCCGTGAGATCTGGTGAATGTCGAATATGTACATCCACCAGATCAGCCTCACTAACCAGTCTAACTAAATACCTACTATCAATGTCTACCCTGGTACTGGTACTTGACCTGTCCCTAGCCCTAGTAACGGTGTTAAAATCACCACCAAGGATAACCGGGTAGGCACAAAAAAGAAAAGGCCTGATCTGTGTGAAAAGGCGTTTTCTCTCCCCCCTGGATTGAGGGTGGGCATAGATGTTGATAAGCCTGAGATTCTGCCCCCTCACACAGACGTCTAAGACCAAACACCTCCCGCAAGAGACCAGAAACTCAGACCAGCCCTCCAGTCCCTCTCAGCCAGCCAGTGAGCTCCTCTGAGGACAGTCAGTGACATGACTATGTACTCTGTAAACTGCTGCAGATGTCAGTGCTATACAAATACATAATAATAATATGGTAGGATATTAGACTAGGGTTATAGTAGGGATTAGATTGTGAGCTCCTCTGAAGACAGTCAGTGACATGACTATGTACTCTGTAAAGTGCTGCAGAAGATGTCAGTGCTATAAATACATAATAATAATATGGCAGGACATTAGACTATGACTATGGTAGGGATTAGATTGTGAGCTCCTCTGAAGACAGTCAGTGACATGACTATGTACTTTGTAAAGTGCTGCAGAAGATGTCAGTGCTATAAATACATACTAATAATATGGCAGGACATTAGACTTCTAGCATGTACAAGCATTTTAGTAGCCTCTTGTGAAAGGAGAGCACAAATTATATACCACAATTTAGTTTCTTGTATTGTACTGTAAGTTGCACTTACTGGTGATGGCGGATAGTTATTTTATTAAGAATGAGATGGGAGCTAAGAAACTGTGATCTCAGGCTACTGTGGGACGCAGAGCTTTTTCCTCCCCACCTAAACCATATATAAACTAAAAAAAAAAAAAACTTATATCAAATCAATTTGCCTTTTAAACCAGAGGAATTAATAGAATTAAAAAGGCTAGTACCTTTAAAACTAAGCCCCTTCATGCAGATCTTGCTAATCGACTGTTCTCCATAAAACGTTATAATATTTATTAAAAGTTACGTTTGAATTATATTAGTTCCTCTTATACTGGATTACAATAATATTGTGGATTGCCATCTATGAAAAAGGGGTTCTTAACAGTAAGAGTGATTAAAATGTGGAATATATTAGAACAAGAAGTAGTTAAGGCAAATTTTATATCTGCATGTATGTAAAGAGGACTTGAATGCTTTCCTTGCGTTGAAGAATATCCACAGCTATAATTAGTAGGTAATTCCCAGCGGTGTTGATCCTGTGATTTTATCTGACAGCCATATGTAATTGGGAAGGAATTTTTTCCCCTTTTAAAGCTGGCCATACACTATACATTTTTATTTTTGCTCAATAAACATGTAACTGGGCAAAAATTGTGCTTTACATTGGCACTACAATTGACCCGTGATCGGTATTTAGAACGACATCACGAGAACCGCAATGGCCGTCCTTGGTGATGTCTCTGTAATGTCTATTGCAGCACCAATCGAAAATACAGTCGTATAGTGTATGGCTCGCTTTAGGCTAAATGACTCAAGTCTTCTAAGAAAGAGGAGGGCCACAAGATACCAGGGAAATGTAAAGGGGAGGAAGGAGGGCCACTAGACACCAGGGAACTGAATAGGGGTAGGAGGGCCACAAGACACCAGGGAACTATATAGGAAACGGAAATTCGATACCAGGGACCTGTATAGGGGAGGGAGGAGGGCCACTAGACACCAGGGAACAGAATAGGGGTAGGAGGGCAACTAGACACCAGTAAACTGCATAGAGGAGGGAGGGGTGCCATTAGACACCAGGGAACTGTATAGGAAAGGGGCATTTGATAACAGAGAACTGTATAGGGAAGGGAGGAGGGCCACTAGACACCAGGGAGCTGCATAGGGGTAGGAGAGCCACAAGACACCAGGGAACTGTATAGGAAAGGGACATTCGATACCAGGGACCTGTATAGGGAAGGGAGGTGGGCCACTAGACACCAGGGAACACTTCGGGGTAGGAGGACCACAAAACACCAGGGAACTGTAAAGGGGAGGAAGGTGGACCCTTAAACACTAGGTAACTCTATAAGGGAGGGAGGTGGCAACTAGACATTAACGTTGGTCCCAATGTACAATTTCGACCCACTTTGTATTCGCATTTCCCACCCCTGCTCTAACCTCACACTAACCTAAACCTAGTTAGTAACCTATCATACTTTCCATATGGGTGATGAGAGTAACAGTAGAACACAGACGAAATTAATGGTGCTCGGACCAGCTGTGCTGAGAGCTACTACTGCTCCTTGCAATGCATCACCTTCAGCTGAAATCTCTCCGCTTCTGCTAGCCTCCCAATCCTTTACATATTCACTCATGAATGCCGGTTCAAACTAATTATAAAGACATAAAATTAGAAAAATGCGTAATTTTGGATCACTGAAGCCTTAAGCAGAGGTAGTGATGTTTTATTTTTCTAACACCTCACACAACAAAGCTTCCCAGCTTAATGATGCACAGGTGAATTTTATCTAATTGACTGGGCCATTAATTATCTTACACATCTCAGTGGGTCAGTAATTATCGTGCATCTCCCAATGGACGAGTAATTTTGGAAAATGCTCTCACACAGGGGAATCCGTGCTTAGTGACATTTTGGGGGTAAGTGAGGAGAGGTTTGAGAACACATGCTACAAAGAATATCCAGCAGGGTCATTTACAGGGAAAATTGCTGTCAGTGGACCCCGCAAACACCACACTTGTAAATCATGGACGTCAGACATTCCGTGTTCCATGTGTGGCACAACACATTCAGCGAGAGCCCCCCCCCCCCCCCGTCTGATTATTATTATTATTGATTTATAAAGCGCCACCATATTCCAATATCATTATTATGGTTATTGGAACTGATATCCGCATGGACATCTGGGTAAAGGCCCCTAATACGCAGTTGTACTACAGTAGCTGGTGAGAGATTTGTAAGGTGCCGGTTCACACGAACGTCTGAGGAGGTCTGTCATTTCTGGCCTTTCAAACGCTGAACACTCACCGACACCATGCAGTTTACTCAAGTCGTTTGTAAGCGGTTAACAGCATTTGTTCACCATTTAAGCTGCCTGGACATGATTGTCACGTACAGGCGGCTTCTGCTGTGCTTCTGCGCGCTCCCGTGCAAGTCCCCGTGCCGCCCCCGGTAGCCCGGAGATCACTGAATGGGAACATAGTTCCCTTTCATTGATCTAAGTCCCTGGCAGAAAAACCGACACTTCTTTTCAGAGGCCGCGGTCTTTCTGACAAAAAATAAATTCCCGCTCCCCTTATGCTTCCTAGAAGCAAGCACTTTGCTTCCAGGGCTTAAACAAAATCCCACTGTTGCCATCTTGTGGCCAAATAGTAAAATTACATCTACATACATTTTTTTTTATAAAATAAACCCACATTATTACACTGTTTAACTCCCACACCAAAAATTACCCAAATAAAATTTTTAATGGAAAAAAAAATTACAATAAAAAAACATAAATAGCTACCTAAGGGTCTGAACTTTTTTAATATGCATGTGAAGAGTATATATTGTGAACATTTTTAAATTATAAGCTTGTAAATAGTGATGGACGCAAAACTGAAAAATGCACCTTTATTTCCAAATAAAATATTGGCACCATACATTGTGATAGGGACATAATTTAAATGGTGTAATAACTGGGACAAATGGGCAAATAAAATACATAGGTTTTAGTTAAGGTGGCATGTATTATTTTAAAGCTATAATGGCCGAAACTGAGAAATAATGCATTTTTTCCATTTTTTTCTTAATATTCCTGTTAAAATGCATTTAGAAAAAAATAATTCTTAGCAAAATATACCACTTAAAGAAAGCCTAATTAGTGGTGGAAAAAACAAGATATAGATCATTTTATTGTGACAATTAGTGATAAAGTTATTGGCGAATGAATGGGAGGTGAAAATTGCTCGGATGCATAAGGTGAAAAATACCTGGGGGCTGAAATGGTTAAAGAGTGTCTGAAGCCTTTCAAGATATCAGTTTTTATGCTGCAGGCCGCTTCATCATTATAATAACCCAAGCTGGTTTACCGCAGGGATGTGGCAGAACAAGGTCTTTACCCCATGAAACCCCAGGGCAAAATTCCACGACTTTCCAGGTCATGGATTTTGCTGCCCCGGGGAGGCAGAGCTTCGCGTTGTAGCTCTGCCTCCAGTCAGTCTCCGCCGATCTCCGCCTCTCCCCACTCCTCTCAGTGAAAGAAGACTGATAGGGGTGGGGAGAGGTGGAGATTGATGCTAGTAGAGGCAGAGCTACTGCGCAAAGCTCTGCCTCCACCCGAAAGGAGCCCCAAATTTTGCCCCGGGAATTTCAGGGGGATTAAGACCTCGTTCTGCCGCGTCCCCACAGCGAATCAGCTTGGGTTATAATGATGAAGCGGCCTGGCTGCAAAATAAAAACAGGTATTTTGAAAGGCTTCAGATTCTCTTCAAAGCGTTTGAAAAGCTTTTTATGGCGATTTTTTTGGCCCAGAGGATTATGGTCTAATTTCTGTCCTCTCCGTCTTGAGAATTGTGGTCCACTTCCTGTCAGCTGCATACCTCCAGGAAACTTTGAAAAGACAACCAGAGCTCTAGTTGGCTTTGGAAGGTAACTGCCAGCGGTTTCTATTGTTGCTGATGACTCTAGAGCGGTGACGACTCCAGAAGCCGCATGCAGCTTTTGGAGAAGTTGATCAGCCGCAACGCTTTTGAAAATGATTGTCAATGCTGTCAATGGTAAACACAAAAATGCTCCCATTATAGCCTATTGGAATCGGTATAAACAACGCAATAAATGACAATAAAAAACTGCAGACAGTCGTCCATGTGTACTGGCTCTAAGTCTGTGCAGCAAGTGTTTTGATTTGCATGCCTCTACCAGACTACATGGCCCGGCATTTGACCTATTTCGTGTGCATGAAAAAAAGGACCCGGCTGGATAACAAAATGGCGCCGGTGGATAACAAAATCTCAATAACAAGAAACATCATTAACAAAATTGGTTAAAGATAAATACAGTTTTAAAGGGAATGTCCAAGCAAAATAAAAAAATGAGTTTCACTTACCTGGGGCTTCTACCAGCCCCATGCAGCCATCCTGTGCCCTCGTAGTCACTCACTGCTGCTCCAGTCCCCCGCTGGCAGCTTGCCGACCTCGGAGGTCGGCGGGACGCATTGCATACATTTTTACGCATTCCCGCTAAAGCAGGAACATTAACACATACATTTTTACGCATTACTGGTTCAATGCGTAAAAATGTACGCATTGAACCAGTAACGCGTAAAAATGTATGTGTTAATGTTCCTGCACTAGCGGGAATGCGTAAAAACGTACGCAATGCGGCCCCCGACCACCGAGGTCGGCAAGCTGCCAGCGGGGGACTGGAGCAGCAGTGAGTGACAGCGAGGGCACAGGATGGCTGCATGGGGCTGGTAGAAGCCCCAGGTAAGTGAAACTCATTTTTTTTATTTTGCTTGAACCTTCCCTTTAAAACAGATGGGAGTTGATAACGAAAATATATTAACATAAAAAATTGTAATGTAATTCAACAGTAAAGCTTAAACCAACCCTACTCTAACACAGAACCCTCTCCTGGTGGTGCCTAAAATTAACCACTCCCCTGGTGGTCCTTAGACCTAACCACCCCCTGGTGGTGCCTAACTCTAACCACTCCCCTGGTGGAGCCTAACCCTAACCACCAGGAAAGCTGCAGCCGACCCCCCACCCCTCCCCCCCCCCCCCCACACACACACACACACACCATTTTGGGCTCACATACGCATGTAGAAATTTTGCTATATATATATATATATATATATATATATATATATATATATATATATATATATATTTAACAATAGATTATGGTCGGGAATAGATTGTGAGCACTTCTGAGGACAGTCCACAACAGCAGCAAAAATAAATGGGTGTCACCACACACTGGAACATAGGCATAGTCATGATGGGTCATGGGCAGACTTAAAAATACACATTATAAGTAGCAGTGTTACAATGAACAAAATAAATAGCCAGGTGCATCAAAATAAAATAATTTAGTAGCCAAATGGGCCCTATATACATAAATTAAGTAGCCATGTTCCCCCAAAACAAATGTGGTCAAATGCCCATATATATCAGTATTAGGTAGCCAGTGTTGGCTGGGGAGGGCTGGGTGCTTTGCTGGGTGGCCTTAGAGTACGCAGGGCCAGGGCCTGAGGCAAGTGTCATATGAAGGGCCTAGAGCCTAAGTACAGTTGTCCCCAGTATAGGTAGCCAGCTATAAGTGTCCCAAGTATAGGTAGCAAGTTATAAGTGTCCCCAGTATAGGTAGCCAGGTCTATAGGTGTCCCCAGTATGGGTAGCCAGGTCTATAGGTCTCCCTGAGGCACTACACCTGCTACTGCTGGAATACTGGAGTTTTGTCCCCACTTTATTGCCTGATGAAGCGGACTCGGCCTGCGAAACGCGTTGCACTTTTGGGGTACCATATAATAAATGTGATTGCTACTTTTCAGACAGTCTTTCATGTCTGCTTTATAGAGGTAAGTCCGCCACTTCCTAAAAGCAAATTTTAAAGGTTTTATCCACTTTTATTCTGCTGGCGCCTCTGTTCTCCTACTGCAAAAAGGTCTATAGGTGTCCCCAGTTTAGGTAGGCAGGTCTATAAGTGTCCCCAGTATAGTGGCCAGCCAGGTCTATAGGTGGCCCCAGCCTGGAAGGGGGGACAGTGGACACAGAGCAGCAGGGAAGGGGGGAATCCTCCCCCCACCTCACCTGGGGCCCCCTCTTCTACACTCCCGCCTCCAGAATTGCAGCCAGCCAGTCAGCGGCAGCGAGCAGCTATCACTTACCAAGTGCCAGAGAGCTCTGCGTGCCCCTGCTGGTCTGGTCTTCTGCACTGTCCAATCACGCTCTCACAGGAAGTACAGTGAGAGTGTGATTGGACAGTGCAGACGATCAAACCAGCGGCACGCAGAGCTCTCTGGCTCTCGGTAAGCCGTTCCCCGCTGCTGCCACTGGCTGGCTGCAATTCTGGAGGTGGGAGCGCGGAAGGGGGGGGGCCCAGGTGAGGGAGGGGGGATGCTTCCCCCGCTCCCCACTTCAAGGTGCCCACTGCCCCCCCTTCCTGCGCTGTGCCCCCTACTCTTCAGCACTGGGCTCCCGGGGGCAAGAAAATTCCCGAGTTCCTGCCGGCCATGTCTGACCCTGCACTTATGCGACGTTCACAGTGTGCCCGGTGCAGTGTGCTATAACTAGGTGCATGCAGCATCATAACTAGAGGAGATCATGGAGGTGCAAATAATTCCGAGTTAAATTCTGGACACAAATATATGCAGCTTGAAAATGGACCAATCAATTTAAACCTCAGTGGGACTTTATTGGTCAATTTTCAAGCTGCATAAATTTGCATACAAAATGTGCATAATCCTGCGTGAATTTGAAATTACTCGCCAGTAACTAAAGCTATTTTTTAGCTAAAGCAGGAATGGGGGAAACCCCTGGTAGAATGGACCGCTTCATGTAAAATTACCTCTAGTGAAGTGAACCGAAGGTGAGAGGGATATGGAGGCTGCCATATTTATTTCCGTTTAAGATATACCAGTTGCCTGGCTGTGCTGCTGATCCTCTGCCTCTAATACTTTCATCCATAGACCCTAAACAAGGGTGCAGCATATCAGGTGTTTCTGACATTATTGCCATTACGGACTTGTTTCTGGTGTAATATAGACACTACTGCAGCCAAATCAGCAGGGCTGCCAGGCAACTAGTATTTTTTTAAAGGAAATAAATATGGCACCCTCCCTATCACTCTCACTTCATAAACCCTTTGGGATCAGAAGTGTGCCATTCTATGGCAATTCATTCACTGTCCTAAAAGAGTGTGAGGGTGGGGTTTAGAGAGGAGCTGGTGAAATTGACAAATTTAGTTTCTCAGTGAATCTGGCTGACCCTTGTGTAGGGAAAATTTTGCAAAATGGCAGCCATCTTTTCACATTTCCATTGAAGTATATGGGGCCGTTTTTCACAGTTGGTTCCTTCATACATGATGACACCAAATTTGGTGTGCATATCAAGGCTAACCCTGGAAACAGGTCAAGTTCTTTTAAGACCTTGACATTTTTGATAAACTTGATTTTAACATTATTGTGGAAGAAAGTGCGTTTTAAAACCTGTGCAATTTTGGATTACGACAGATTGTCTCATTAATTTCGTCATGCTTAAGGCAGGGTTCACACCTATCAAAAATCGCATGTGGATTGACTATTATCAGCTACTATGAAAAAAAAACTGGCAAGAAAAAGCAGACAAAGCACAGTGTCTGGAAAATGTGCATGCCAAAAAACCTTTGCAGTTACTGCATTAATAAGTGTGAACCCTGCCTTAAAGAAGCACTATAGTGAAAATGACATAATGAATAAAAATTATTTTTACTTACAATAATTATTTATAGATTTAGTCAGTAATCAATATGAAGAACGTAAAGTCTGGCACTGCATTCACTTTCCATAAAATGAGCTTTATTGTGCTCTGCTCATGATAGTACAAAACTCATCATATAAAGTTCTCTATAAAAGGTGCACATACCCATTTGGAGAGTGAGTCGGATTGTGGGGCATTGTGGCGGCTGTTGCTCGCCTAACGACCGTTTCACTAGGTTTAGCTTCTTCAGAAGCATGTGACACAATGCCCCACAACCTGACCCACTCTCCAAATGGGTATGTGCACCTTTTATAGAGAACTTTATATGATGAGTTTTGTACTATCATGAACAGAGGACAATAAAGCTCATTTGAAGGATACCCGAAGTGACATGTGACATGATGAGATAGACATGTGTATGTACAATGCCTAGCACACACATAACTATGCTGTGTTCCTTTTTTTCTTTCTCTCCCTGAAAGAGTTAAATATCGGGTATGTAAGTGGCTGACTCAGTCCTGACTCAGACAGGAAGTGACTATAGTGTGACCCTCACTGATAAGAAATTCCTCTTTTTATCTATTTCTTGCTCTCAGAAGCCATTTTCTGCAAGGAAAGTATTTTATAGTTGGAATTTCTTATCAGTGAGGGTCACACTGTAGTCACTTCCTGTCTGAGTCAGGACTGAGTCACCCATTTACATACCCGATATTTAACTCTTTCAGGCAGAGAAAGAAAAAAAGGAACACAGCATAGTTATTTGTGTGCTAGGCACTGTACATACACATGTCTATCTTATCATGTCACATGTCAGTTCGGGTATCCTTTAATGGAAAGTGAATGCAGTGCCAGACTTTACGTTCTTCATATTGATTATTGGATGCTTTTTCTAGTCTGGAGCACGCTACAATCTGTCCAGCATTATACCCAAGGAATCTGATTGTAAAGATTGGATCTGTTTGTTTATTGCACGTTGCCATACTGCCTGCCACTGTTGTTTCTCCTCTGCTGCTAGATTTAGTCAGTGTTTGCCCATTGTAAAATCTTCCCTTTCCCTTATTCACATTCTGAAATGTATCACTGGTGGTGACATCTTTAGTCCTGCCAGGTGATCTGTACGGAATTATCGTTACTCAGAGTTCTATCCAAAGATGGAAATATTGCTTGTTTGGCAGTTGGAAAAAGCCATTATGCAACGAGGTTCACAGACAGTAAACTGTCAGGGCCATTGTCATGACATCACATTGTGGGAGGGGTTTTACCACAATATCAGCCACACAGACCCCCCTGATGATCTATTCGGAAAAAAAAAGCTACTGTTTGGAATGAAGTTTAGTCTTTGGTTAAAGTTCCTCTTTAAATCTGTAAAAGATTTTTTTCCTGAGTCCTAAATCTCCATGTTAAGCCTTGATTTACATTCCACTTTATACATACAAATTGGTGTCAATATCATGTATGGCGGCTTTACAATCGAGTGAAACATTTGGCCCCATAGACCTCAATGCAGAATGGCAAACATTTTGTAAAAAGTACCCTAAACAGGTTTGGGCAAAACCGCTCATCCTTAGTTGGGTTAGAAATAGAATATTGCAGAATTGCAACAGGCAAACCTGTAGAGAGTGTAGATGGCCATGTGTGATTGGGGGCCAACAGGAAAGTTGAGGGTCTGTTCTGCTTGTCCATTGGTTCGTTCTGGTAAACAACAGTTCTGGCAGCCTCCCATAAGGCATTGCATGGTATATGTACAAACACATTTCTGGACGTGTGAACATTTTTGTTGTGTATTTTCACAACCTGTCCACTTTCTCATAAAATAATCAGGTTTCTATGAAAGTTCTTGGGTTTCCCCAGAAAGCATGTCTCCAGCTGGTTATGACATTTGATCTGTGGTTGCGTGTAATCCAATCCTAATTCCTCCTGCAGATCTGAGATCCTGTTTCTCTGATAAAAAAACAGGAGGCCACATCCTGCCATGTTAGCAGATAATATAGAGAGCTGTTAGGCCCCGTTCACACTTGCGGTTGTTTGCCAAACGGACCGGATGACCTGACCGGATCCGGACCGGATCCGGATCGGAACCGTACGGTTCTGATCCGGATCCGATCCGGATCCGGTCAGGTTGCATCAGGTGTTCATCAGGATGCGATCCGGATCCGTTTGGCAAAAGTAACGTAAAAAACAAAAAAAAATGTTGGGGTCTGGAAGGTCAGCAGAAGGGGGACCTGTGGAATCAGGCCCTCTGCTGTTTAGCACTCACCTCCACCTGCGACATGCTGCCAACATCTCCGGATCCGGATCCAGCTGTGCTGCTCCACTCCAAAATGCTTGCCCACGTGTCCCCATCCAATATCGCTGCAACAATCCGCATAGGAAGTGGGGTAGAACATCCGGATTTCTCAGCCAGTGTGTTGTGCGCTCTCCGGTTCCCATTGGTTTGTATTGGCCGGATGGTGCAGTCCGGCTCCGCCCCGGATACGGCTGCCGGAGTTGCCGGATCAAAAAATAGCGCATGTTGGAACGGAGGCCGGAGTCCGGATCCGGCCCGGATCCGGTCCGGCTCCGGTCCGGCAGAACGGACGCATGTGAACGGACGCATAGGCTTTCATTGCTATGCCGTGCGTCCGTTCCGTCCGTTCTGCAAGCGGTGCGGCTCCGGCACGGCGATTCCGGACGGCCACCGCTAATGTGAACCGGGCCTTACTCTCTGGCTTATAAAGCAGAGAATGTAGTGCAAACCCATTGTGAAAAGCTGCACAGAGCATACAGAATGCTGGGAGCTCCATTCATCTGAATGAAGTTATTATTTAGTATTTATATAGTGCTGATGCCTTCCGCATCGCTGTACAGAGTATATGGTCATGTCAGTTAACTGTCCTTCTGAGGCGCTCACAGACTAATCCCTACCATAGACATGTGTCCATCGTAGTCTAGGGCCAATTTATGAGGAAGCCAATTAACTTTTCTGTATGTTTTTGGGATGTGGGAGGAAACCGGAGTGCCCGGAGGAAACCCAAACTGACACGTAGAGAACATACACACTCCGTGCAGATAGTGCCCTGGATGGTATTCCAACCAAGGACCCAGTGCTGCAAGGTGAGAGTGTTATCCACTACAGTGACCCTAGGTTCTCAACGTATGGTACGTGTACCCAGGGGGTACTTCTGATGGTTTCAGGGGGTACTTGGGCTTGATATACTTTTTTTTTTCAACAATACATTTTTATTGAATCAGATGCAAAGGCTTGACATAGGAACTTTAACATACGGTATTGGAATATACAAATGTTCAAGCAAGTCTAGATTGAAACATAAAAGTAATCATGAGTAACATGAGATTAATTATTATGATAAATAACATCAGTCTAAGAATCTATGATCTTGGATTGAATGGTGCTGGGTGAAGACAAGTCTTAGAAGTCCCATCCAGTCAATTGCTAACCTTGAAGGCTGACTGGCAGGAGGGCCTTCCCTCAGCTATGTTGTTCGGTTGACCCAGTGGTCCATAGGCCAGTCAATCGAATTTCGATTAATTGGTAGTCCTCTTAAGGTAAACAAGCCTAGATCTTTGATTCCTAACTTTGGTACATGACATTGCTAATAAGATAGTGAGACACTTGATAGAATATTGGGTTACTATTCAGGTACTTATTATTAGCGTATTGCAGCCATTTTTATGAAAATATCTAATAAATGAAAGGGTTGCCTGTAATTCTTAATAAGAAAAGGAGGAGGTATTAAAGGAAATAATAAAACAAAAACTTGTGGTCTCACTTATTCTCTATGGTGGGCTTATAAATGCGATGGTGATCAATTCACTATACGTATCTGCTTATTTTCCTAAGTACATTAAATAATCAGATGTTTAAGGAACAACCTGGCCTTAGATATTTTTCCATTGTGATGGTGATCTTGCGCTTATACATTGCTTATGAGAGTGGCAAAGTCTATTTTGTCTGTAGATTTCCAGTTGGTAGGGCTTGATTTACTTAACCAAGTATATAAGAATAACAAATTTTGAGTTTTAGAAAATGATAAGTCTTACTTAAACAACACCAAATTAATGTTTGAGCTAATTAAAAGCAATAGATTAGAAATGCTTGGAAATTGTTTAGAACCAATTATCATGTACTATGATTTAATATATATTTGTCAAGGGGTACTTGTGATGTTTACTATGCTAGGGGGTACTTGGTGAGTACAGGGTTTTAAAAGGGGTACATACTAATATAATGTTGAGAAACACTGTACTCTACACCACCGTGCTGTCCATCATGAAGTGATCTTGGTGCTGAGGAGGCTAGGGATGGTCGGAAGTTCTTATTTCCGAATCTGTGGAAATTCTGATTTATGCCAATTACCGATTCCGAAGTATTCGGATCGCTCAGAGAATGCAGAAGTTAATCACAGTATTCAGAATACCATGGAAATTTTAGGCCAATCACAACACTTGGGCATATTGCAAGTATCCAAGCCATGTGATTAGTCTAAAATTTACAGCGGTAATCCGATTTTGATGAAAAAATTCTGCATTCTCTGATTGGTCCAATGCTTCCAAGTTCTGCGATTAGGCTAAAAATACCCAGTTGCGATAATGCCGTATTTCTGCACAAATATGATTTTCGTTTTCCGATCAGAAATGCTGAAATGTAATTTCTGCAGAATCCGAATGAGCATTCCTAGATGAGGCCAGGCTAAAGGATATGAAGTGTTGCTATTTCACATTATAACACATTAAGGGTTTTTGAGGTGTCACCTCCTAGGAGATTGCCTAGTTTCCCGAAAACAATATTGTCTCACTTATGGTGTCCATACATGGTAAAAAAAAAAAAAATTATTATTAGATAGTTTCATTCGATTATTCCATTGAATTGAATATAAAGATTTTTCCAACTGGATTTTAATTGGATAATCGTTTATTTTTCTTGATCGAAAAAAAAGTGCAAGTACATGACTTTGTAAGTAGGATAGAGTTGACATCCGGAGCAGCCCTGTCTACAGACCATGAGCAAAAGAGAATCACATGTTTTGGCTGTTGTGTTTGTTCTCCATACCTGAGATGCCTCCTCCTCCCCTCTCTGCTGATAGACGCTCCCTCTTATCTCAGGAGTGTCATGTAATCCCAGGATATCTGTGCAATGTTAGAATGCTCAGCTTCCGAGATCTCTTGTCACCACTAATTCTCCCTTTTATTTTCCTGAGCTCTTCCTGATAAAGGCTGGTTCACAGGGTTCTGCTGTTTAACCTTAACCTGCTAACTAAACACTGTTTTAGTCCTCTAATCAGTTTGCATGCCAAGGGAAGGTGTTGGATTTATGGTGCGCATTATAAGCGGACCACAACTGTTCCTTAACGTATGCTAGACCTGCACTCATTCTAGTGCTAAGCCTAGGGACAAAACATTGTGGGGCCTTCAGTAAAACTATGATGGAGCCTCTGCTTACCCCTTTCTCCCAGTGAACCCTACAGCCAAGGGGCTTATCTACTATGGGTTATATACTAAGTGTGACCACTGACAACAATATTGCTCTGGAGGAGGACCTGTCCTGGAGGGCATTCAGGTTATAAGTTGGAACCATGTCTCTGACCCCCCTGCAGCTGCAGGTGTTGCTATCCCCTATTAACCATATAAATGGGGTTCTGCTGCTCCCATAAGCATTTAAAGGTTAATTGGGAGGTCCTTAGGAGGTCCTTACTCCCAATTGGGGTAAACAGTTGAGGTGGGACCTAGCGCCAGAAAGCAGAAGCCTGTTTGTATAAAGGTGCTTGAAGAGGAGACAAAAACAAAGGAAGACCGGGAGCCCAATCTGGTGTATTACCGTAGATTCGTGAAGTAGATGTATTGATGTGATAAAAATATACTCATAAAGTTGCAGAACGAGGCAACCACTCTGAAATAGCAGGTGGGGAAGTGCCATCCCCACTCGGCCTTTATAAAATGTTGGGTGAAAGTCGCAGCTCCTTAGAAGACCACCTGAGGTGGGAAACGGGCCCCTGGTAGGGGGCCGTGAGTATTTAGCATAATACAATACAATACAACAACATTTGTAAAGTGCTTTTCTCCCATAGGACTCAAAGCGCATAGCTGTGTCTCAGATTAATACAGGGTTTCAGGCTGGGTTGTGTTACAGAGGAGATAGTCAGATGTTCATGAATGCCAGACTGAAAAGGTAGGTTTTCAGTTTAGACTTAAATGTTTCCAGGGATGGGGCTGTCCTGATTGAGTGTGGCAGGGAGTTCCAAAGTGTAGGGGCAGCATGACAAAAGGCTCTGTCTCCAAAGGTTTTGAGGTGGACTCTGGGGGTGACCAAGGTGTTACGTCCTTTTGATCTAAGATTGTGGGGGGTGTGATGTAGTTGCAACAAGTCCTTCAGGTATCCAGGGCCCAGATTGTGCAAGGATTTGAATGTCAGTAAGCCAATCTTAAACAGAATTCTCCATTTTATCGGTAGCCAGTGGAGTGAGCTCAGGGTTGGTGTTATGTGGCAATGGCGGGGTTGGCTCGTTAACAGCCTTGCGGCGGCATTCTGTACTAATTGCAGGCGGCGTACGTCTTTCTTATGCAGGCCTGTGTAAAGGATGTTGCAATAGTCTAACCTTGATGTGACGAAGGCATGAACTAGGGTTGGAAGATCCTCTGAAGGAATTAGGTGTTTAATCCTTGCAATATTCCTTAGGTGAAAGAAGGAATGTTTCACAACAGCTGAGATTTGATTCCTGAAGCTTAATTTCCCATCAATCAGTACTCCCAGGCTGCGCACACAGTCTGAGTTGTTCAGGTCTGAGCATAATGATAGGAGGCGCCTAAAATTTGGAAAGTTTAAATAGAATGAAGCTTCATTCATTCATTCTTCATTTCTTCATTCTATTTAAACTTTCCAAATTTTAGCGGCGACCTTAACAGGCGCCCAGGGACTAAGAATATGTGCTATTAAGGCACTGTAATCGACCTGAGGAAGTGGATGAAGCCGTAAAACGTGTTGTCATTTTTAGAAAGTGTCCAATATATTTTCTTTTACCACTACTAAGGCCTACTGAATCTTTAAGGTAGGACCCTACTTCTTATGTTATATTGTTATTTCTATAGAGCTATTTACACTTCTATTAACTGTATATACATTGGAGCTACCTGGGCACCTCCTATCACTACCCTGTTTGTATAAGGTACTTTCAGGAATTCACACCCTTCTCAGGTATGGGTGTAACCATAGCCCTCCTGAATGCAGAGGAGCCCAGGGGCTAAGGGGGCCTGTCACTCGCGCTCCACTCTTTATGCAGAGCAGCAATGCCGTGTGCACATACAGTACTTGTTTCGGCATTAATCTGTTTTCTCCTGTCCACTCTACAGTGGGCACCAGTGTTCCTCCGTAAGGTTCCAATGCATGTCACATGACATCAGGGCCTTACGGAGCAACGTTGCTGCATTGCAATAATTTTACTAAAGTTTTTCCATTCAACCTTATCTTATACATAGGTAGGGGTTTACAAATTACCCTCTTTACCTAGGAGGGGACAGACAACTGCAGGTCCTCATATAAGTAAAGGGGGCTCCCAGACTGCAACATATGACTTTCCCCAGGACCTAAATGCACATGGGTGGTGTAGTAACCCCCTCGTCTCAGATGCCAAAATGGGGATGAGCCCCTTTTTCTTTACATGGTCAGGACTTTACAAGAAGGTGACAGAGGGCTAAATCTTTTTAATTGAAAATAGTTTAGCAAGTGATGTGTGGGGCTGAAGTCAGCTTGAAGAGACACTGAAGCGAAAAAAAATAATTATGATACAAAGATTTGTATGTGTAGTACAGCTAAGAAATAAAACATTAGGATCAGAAACACAAGTTTAATTTTTTCCAGTACAGGAAGAGTTAAGAAACTCCAGTTGCTATCTCTATGCAAAAAAGCCATTAAGCTCTAAAACTTTCAAAGTCATGGAGAGGGCTGTCTTCTGAAATTCATTATCTCAACTGTCAGTGAAGAATTTTTTTTTCTCTGCCAGAGGACAGGTCGATAGCTCACAAGACTGCTCTGAAAAAATCATTTAGAATGCTGAGTGGTGTGTAACCTGCAAATATTAAAGAATTATGCAATGTTATAAAACACACTATATAACTATCATAAAAATATGAAAATATTTTCTTTGCTACTAATGTTCTAGTAATTATCCGTACTACACAACCAATTAATTATATCATATATTTTTTTCGCTTCAGTGTCTCTTTAACACCTAGCATCTCAGGCCTCGTTCACATCTACTGCGCTGAAAAACGTGTTAAAGCGCATGATAAAAAACGCATGCGCTTGTGCGCGCTTTAGTGTGCGTTTCTGTGCGTTGCGCTGCGCTTCTTTAAAGCACGTTTTGCTTACTGTAGCAGCAGCAGTTGTCAATAAAACTTTGTTTTTGTATGTAAATGTATTTTTTTCTCCAATTAGGGGTAAAAAACGCATGCGCTTCTATGCGTTTGTACGCGCTTCTATGCGCTAAAAAAGCGGACCCATTCACTTGCATTGCTGTGCGCTTTACAGCTCAGCGCACAGAAATGCATGCAACACTACGTTTTTGTATCGCTGCTCAGCGCAGCGCATAGATGTGAACCAGCTACATTTAAATGGAAAAATCAATACCTTGCTGATCGCACAGGGCAGTGCGCTGTGAAAAGCGCACAGAAACGTCCCTAATGTGAACGAGGCCTCACTCAGGAATTGCCCAGTATCAGTACCCACTTACAGGATATCCAAGATATCTAAGGTGATAACAGTGTATACAGCTTTACTTAACTGGAGTCAGCCATGTAATTGTGATATATAAATATATATAGGAGTCTGGCTGTCTATATTGTATGTTACAGTCATTCTAAATGAGTATTTTTTGGGGAAAAAACGACCATTTCCCTATTAAGAAACCAATCTATAGAATCAGAACAAAAGATAATCCAAGTTTAGCTTTTTATGGATTAATCCTCTCCCCAACCCCCACTCCCCCCCCCCCCCCCCCCACACAAGATTGTGCTCCAGAGGGTATTATGAACAGCAGGGGTTAACAGGTATCAACAGATGAAGCTGCCTCCCCAAGGAGATTCTGTAGATACCTTCAATGGTTTCATTTGAACACATCCGGCCCACTCTCTCCATGTCAAGATAAGATCTGACATGCTTCAAGTATCAGTGAGGTTTCAATGCAGCACTAGGACCTGGGATGCTCTACTGGCCAAGAAAGAGGTTTGGCAGCAGTTTAATTGTCACATTAAAGCAGTAGGATCAGCCATACTATGCCAGGGACAAAAACACATATATTAGTAGATAAATAATTGATCTACTTACATAACATGTATTATACTGTCCACGTTTTGATTTCAGTGAATGTTATATAGTAAATTACGAGAATTCTGTTCCTGGTGGGGGCCATGTCTTTTGCCCACAGTTAAGGCTAACTTGTGATGTCATTTCTGCCCTTTACTTTTTTCTTGTCTCCTCCAATCGCTGAGTCGCCTCAGCCTTGCTTGTAAACACAAGTGAGTAGGGGATTAGGTTTCAGATAAGAAGCTGGCAGGGAAATAAAGGGAAGAGGAGGAATAGATTATAGATAAAAAGAACCCCCAGCATGCAATTCTTTGGCACGACTACTAAAGGGCCAGTGTTGCCTTAATTATGTGATAACTCCAAATCATAACAGCAGAAAAAGTTTTGAAAGTTTTGAAAGCAGGCTTAGCATCTTTATCACTTAATACACTCAGACCAGTTGCTGTTGAAATTTGATTTTTATGGTGACGATACCACTTTAAGAAACATTTAGAGCTCAGTGTGTTTGTAAAACTAGATGCGGAGAAGATGCCCATCCATACAGAATATCTGGGGTAAATTCATCATGATTCCTAATTTTCCTTTGTAACAGCAAGTTATGGGAGGGTCCTTACGTTGCGAATGTAAAAGTCTAGTCAATTTTTGTCTCAATTTTTTTTATGTTCTGAAATATCAGTCATTTGACAATTAGCATTGTTCTTCCTAGTCCATGGACCGCAATGCATAGCATCATGCTTTGTAACCCATACTTTGTAATACCCTTATTATCTTTAGTTTGTATTTATATGGCGCTGACAACTTCTGTAACACTTTACACAGTACATAGTTTTGTCACCGACGGTCTTTTAGAGGGGCTCATAATGTAATTGCTACCATAGGCACATGTCATAGTCTAGGGCCAATTTTGGGGGAAGCCGATTAACTTATCTATAGGTTTTTGAGATGTGGGAGAAAACCCAAGCAGACACGGGAAGAAGTAACAACATTCCCTAAAAACCCATACTCAAGCTGAAAAAACGACGGCCATGGGGGAGAATTGGGCATTACACCAGCTTGTACACAACGGCTGCACCACAATCACTAAACATCTGGCTTGTCAGAGCTTTAGCAATGCCGGCGCCAAGCAACTCGTCATCCCTCCGCCTCCCTGCATAGCAACAGATGTGTCGTCAGCCAGTGGGTGATGACGCCTCTGTACAGCATTGTTAGTGCTCTGTCAACAGGCAAAGATCAGTACCCAATCCCTTGGGTGACAGAGATCCAGCAGATTCTCGGCAGGTGAGTATGTACTTTTAAGTCTGATACACACAATGCAATTTTCACGTCAGATAGACTGATCATTCGATAATTTCCATCATGCTCGATCTGTTTCCTATCGAGAAAAAGATTAATTTTGAGACCAGTACTGCACAAAATCGACCCCTTTCTCAGTGGGAAGCAGATCGGACTTCCTGGAAATTATGAACGATCGGTCTATCTGACGAAAGCATTGCATCCTGTATACCCAGTGTTAGAGATGTATCTCGTGGACACTGCTTAGGGACTTCTGCCACTGGAAAGTTCAACACTGCTTTCTTGTGGGTGTGAGTTGGAAGTTGAAGGGGACTATTTCCATGCACAAAATTCCACTAGGCACTTGTATTAAATTCTAAACAATTTAGTAAGCCAATTAAATTTGAAACTAAACTATTTTTTTGTCAAATTGTAGTACTGCTTCAAATCTTTATACACTGATCCATATGTCCTACCATTACCAGTGAAGGTGCTGGTAGTGGGTGCTGGGCACAGAAGGGTAGCCTGATGACCGTTTCGCGCGGGGGTGCATATTCTGAGGGTAACCCACTGCCAGCACCCTCACTTGTTATGGTAGGACATATGCAACTCTGCTGAATGTTGCATTATATGTACATCATGCACTGAATGTCACTACTGAAATAAACGCCTCAATTTGCACTACACTACCAGACTTTGCTTTTAGATTGATTTAGCAGTCCGTAAGTTGTTAATCACTTTGACTAGGGCTGTTTCCCTTGAGCGACTGGGGGCGGAAGCAGAGGCAGAACTGCCAATCATGGGTCCCCCTACAACATGTATTTTTCATATAAAATAAGACATTATTTGGATGGTAATTGGTGTTAGTTGTTCAAAAGTTGTTCTTATCAAGTAATAAAAACGACGTTCGCTCTATTCAATAACCTTCTGTGTGGCTAGCGACTCACTTCCGGCTCCTCCTCAGTTTAGTACTTCCGCTGTCTATCCAGTCAGTAGACCATCATTGTGCCAACCTTGTATTCTAATGTGCTCAAATGTCATTTGTTCATTGCAAACCATCAGGGATCACTTTTTTATGCCATAGGTGATCGAGCGTGTGTATGAAGCTTGACTTAAAGGGACACCGAGCACTTGGTAAAAATCAAATATTGACTTACCAGGGGCTTCCTCCAGCCCAGCGTCCCCCGGCGTCCTCCTCTCCCGGGCCAGGCTGGTGGATCCGCTATCATACGACTTTGGGTCGCCTGGTTCCCTCTTCCGCAATTAGCTCAGCGTCTTCACGCCGGCCGGCATGAGAGTCCTGCACATGCGCGGTTCAGTATTAGAGAACCGCCCATGTGCAGGACTCTCACACCAGCGGGCATGATGACGCGGAGCCGGCCGGTGTGATGTCGCTAATTGCGGAAGAGGGAACCAGTTGACTTAAGTCCGAAGTCGTCTGATAGCGGATCCACCAGCTGGCACCGGGAGAGGAGCCAGGAGGAAGCCCCCGGTAAGTAAATATTTGATTTTTAGCAAGTGCTCGGTGCCCCTTTAAAGACTATAAAAGACTATTTATTTAAAATTATCCAGGTCACAGATTGGCTATGGAAAATGGCATGCATGATTGATGAGGGCACATTAGATATTCACTATGGTATTCCTGGTAATGACATGGTGGCACCCTCACCTGGTAGTGCTGGGTCCCAGGTTTGAATTTCAGCCAGGACACTATCTGCGCAGAGTTTCTATGTACTTACTTCTGTGTTTGTGCGGGTTTCCTCACACATCCCTAACACATATGAGTAATTTAATTGGTGTCCTCCCAAAGCTGGCTGGTGATTAGGGATTGGTAGTGGGCAGTAGCTGAAGTACAAAAACTTTAAGGACTTGTTCACACCTAGAGTGTTTTGAGTTTTTTAAAGCGCCAGCGATTTTTAAAATCGCCCTAAAAGCGCTTGTGCAATGATTTTTAAAATCACCTTAAAAGTGACTGTGCAATGATTCCCTATGAGAGTGTTGACATATGAGTGGTTCGATTGCGATCCGCTCAGCAAAGCGATGCCTGTACCATTTTTGGGGCGATTTGCCTCAATGGAAGGTGTAGGGAAATCGCAAAGCGCTTTAAAAAGTGCTTTGTATAGCGACTTCCCCAGCACTTTCATGAATAAATACATTGGCCTCAATTCTGCTAGGGTTATCAAACAAATTACCTCATGTGAGGTAATTTACCTCATGAGGTAATGACATTTAGCAATTCTGGTAAGTTTTAGTCATGTTTTACCTCATAAGGTAAATTATGAGGTAATTCATCATGAGTGTAAGGCTTGGTGGTGTATTCTCCACAGTCAGCATGCAACGCATGAGCTGGCGTGGAGGAGGTACACACACTAGCACAAGGAAACAGGCTATCCCTAGTATAGTGGAGGGGAGGACTGACTCCAATAGGAGATTGTGGCGCACAGAGCCGGTGCAGATCTGACAGCCACAAACAATGCTTTCGTTATAACGTCTCAGCGCAAAGTAGCGCTGAGCGCATAAACCAGAACTGAGGAGATCAGGACAGGTAGACAGAATGAACGCTTGTTAGCTAGCGGCTACTTAGCGACAGCAAGCGTCCAAAACAAGACAGACTGGAATGAGGCAGCCAATGCGATTGCAGCGATGGCGTGCCTCACAAAGACAGGACAGGATAGTCAGGAAATAGCAGGATCAAGATAGATGAACGTAACACAGACAAATATACAAGAAGTATGTTTTCCTAGCGTATTACAATTACAGCTATCAATGAAACTATTTGTAACGTCTGACTAACATATGTATATATCGGCAATGAACCGATATATGACATAAGCAGGAACACTGACTAAGACTGGAGTAATACAGGGAACAGGACTCAGAAGGATTCGCTATCTCTTCGCAGAGATGAACGCAATCCACTAACGGTAACAGAACAGGATTCAGAAGGATTCGTTATCTCTTCGCAGAGATGAACGCAATCCACAAACAGTAACAGAACAGGATTCAGAAGGATTCGTTATCTCTTCGCAGAGATGAACGCAATCCACAAACAGTAACAGAACAGGATTCAGAAGGATTCGTTATCTCTTCGCAGAGATGAACACAATCCACGAACAGGACCAGGAGCAGGATACTAGCTCAGCACGGGTGCTCACGATACGCGCAAACTACCAAAACGTGCTGGAAAGCTGACTAACTGCATACAGGATATAAACAGTTCGTGTACGTATACATCAGCGACACTGATGTATCAACGTAACACGAATACAAGGAAAATAATAAACGTGCTGGTATGCATATATATGGGCAATGAACCAATATATGATGCAAAACCAGCAAAGTATCTTTTAGAACAAGAAACACGATCGGGGGCTGAAGCGACAGCAAGACAGGCTTAAACTGAAGCTATGAAAACCCAAGGAAACCCTGCAGGAAGCAGATCTTTATACTGAGGTCATCCAATGGGAGCAGACATGCAGATTCCCACACAGGTGAATGATAATCAGTCACAAGCTGACAGCAGGGAAAGGCCGACAAAGCTATGCAGCTTGCATGAAAAGAGATCAGAACTACCTGAGCTGCAGCACTACTACTTCCAGCAATGCCTGCTGCAGCAGCGATCATTACAGTACCCCCGCCCTTAAAAGCGGATTCCAGACGCTTTTCAAAACTGAAATTCCCAACAAAACAGTCTGACTGATAATTCATGATGACCGGGACAGCCCGGCAAGACCGAATTCCAGAATCAGTCCCCACAAGACTGGACCCATCAGAACCAGAACCTACAGAACCATGCCCATCAGTACTACAAGCCCCAGTGTGACACCCATCAGAACCATGATTTCCAGAAGAAAGCCCTCCGAAACTCCCTGAGCGATACCCACCGCCTTCCAGGAACTGTTCAAAAACGCCAAAGCCTTTGCAATGCCCACCGGGACTGTCTTTACCAACACAAAACCCACTGTTGAACCAGTCCAAGGCACCAGGACAAGTTTTCTCAGAGACCTCCCAGAACACCTTGAAGCTCCAAAGAGATCCCCATAGGTCAGAACGCCCCTTAGGCTCACATGGAGAACTATCAAAAACCCCTATGGAACCTAGGGCAATTCCCGAGTCAGGGCCACAAGGACAAACATCAAGATCAGGGCTTTCAGGGACCAGAACCATCTCTGGGCATGCAGGCAGACTGGCAACATCAGAACATGTTCCCACTAAGGAAGCATCAGAGCACGCTAACACCTTAGACACACTTGGGCATTCTGGCACACAAAGAACATCTGGGCACACTGGCACAAGAGAAACCTCTGGGCATGTCAAGGAACTGTGAGCCTCAGGGTCAGCCAAGACAGGACCAAAACGAGGACTGGTAAAAAAAAAATCATCATGACTAGACTTCGCAACTACTGGACTTTTACACGAGAATGCAGGATCAGACTTAGATGTCGCTGATTCCAGAAAAGTCAGTAACAAATCAGATTCAGGGGCACTACAAGACAGGACAAATCTTCTGATGTATGCACTGAACCAGATAGGGACTCCACAACTACCTCTGGACTGGACAGAGACTCATCTAATACACTGGATTGGAGCTCATGAGGTGCTGCAGAACAAGTCAGTATTGCAGCAGCCCCCACTGGACTAGGCAAAACTGAGGAATTCCCTGGACAGGAAGGGGACTCTGGAACCTCTGCCACAGCGGCCAGAGAACCAGAATCTTTCAGGATACAGGGCTGGGTTTCAGGAACACTCATCAGACCGGACTGAAATTCTGAGATTTTTATTATTTTGACCAGAGAATCAGAATTATCCATGTTACAGGGCAAGACTTCTGAAACATTCAGAGGACAGGGCTGGAGTTCCTCGGCTGTTACAACACTGGAGAGGGACTCAACAACATTGGTTAAATCAGACTGTGTACAGGGCAAGGTATCTAACACACTTGCTGACGAGGACAATATTTCAATGGCTTCTGCTTTGCTGGGCAGAAATTCATCAAGTTTTATTAGAGCAGACTGTAATTCCAAAACAGCTGCTAGACAAGTGAATATTACTGCAACACCAACTGAGGTAAGCAGTGCCTCAGACTCCTCTGCTAGAGGGTTTGAAGTATCCAAAGTACTGGGTGAAGCATAAGACTCTGCGACCACAGCTTCACTGGACAGGATCACTGAACAGTCCATATTGCAGGGCAAAACCATGGAAGCACCTGCTGGACAGCATAATGATTCTGTGACCTGAGTTTCATTGGAGAGATCTACTGCACAATTCATGGTACAGGGCAAATTTACTGGAACATTTTCTGAACAAGGTAATAATTCTACGATTTCAGGTTCACATAGCAGATGCTCTGAGCTATTCACGAAACTAGAGCGAGGTGTAGAAACAGGAAGATCAAGACAATGTTTGCGCATCTGAATCACCATTCATTTGTAAAATTGGAAAATTCAGATGCTGGGGTTCTGAGGTTTCTAGACAGGATTGCTGGGACTCGGAAACTGATGTAGTGCATCTATTGGCATCTGCTGGATCAGACAGGAGTTGAACTTTATTAACACAGGTAATTTCTGCAGAAGTGTTTGCAGAGGCAGGCAAGATTTTTCTGGTGTCTGTTTCACTGAACAAAGAATCATGAGTACTGGCTAGGCTGGACTCGGAAGTCAGCAGGACCTCTGGATTCTCTGCTGAGAAATTTGCGCAGGGCAAGGTTAAGAATGTATCAGTGGCTTCTGTTTTACTGGTAAGTAACACTGAGTTATCCATGGTACAGGGTGGAATTGCAGGAACTTCAATTTCACACAAAAAGAGCTCCGAATCACCTGCTGAATCAGCCAAAGGTGCTGAAGCAGGCGGGTCAGAACGCCAAATTTGCGAATTCGGAGTCACATAAAAATCATCCAAAATCAGTTCCCACACATCAATCAATGGAGCCACAAAGTCATATCCACACACACCAGTTTTTATTAGGTTATAGGCAGACTTAATGCATGCATTCAATACTAATTCGCTTTTTGCACTGTAAAATTGACAAAATGAACTTGAATCATTCTTCCATTCATTGACCAGAGCTTCCATCTCTCCTTTCTCAAATGGAGGATTCCAAGCATACTTAACAGGCAGATCATGGTTTGCAGATATGATTGTAGCAGGGACATATATTGGGTTAATTAGCAGGTGATTGGCAGATTCCTTATTCCTAAGAATCTCCAATACCTGTAGCAAGTGCTGAACTGTAGTGTATGCAAACTTTCCTTGCTTCACAAATAAGTTGATTTGTTCAATACTCTGTAATATCTCCTCATAATCATACTCAGATAATTATTTTAAACAAAAATCTTTATTTTCCCTAGCCAGGGAGGAAAGTTCATTAGTAGTTTCATAAGTCCATTTAACTCCCCTGAAAGACAATTGCATTTCATTATCTGTTAATGGCAGAATCTCATTATAGGTCTCAGTCGCTAAGGATAACGACTCTGTAGATCGGACACGTTTCTTAGAACGTTTGCGTTTTGCCTTAGACCCTGCTGTTTTTGGTGATTTATTCAAGGCTGCAGGAAAATTATCAGTAACACTTTCTGCTTGCTGAACATTTTTGCAAGCAATTGAAGGAGAAGCTGATTGGCCTGCTGCCAGGAGTTCATTAAGAGGAAAAGGCAATGGATCTATGCGCAACCAGTTATGGATCACAAACGCTAGAAATTCCAGCGGTCTCTCATTTTCAAATCGGAATGATTGAGAACATCAAATGCCCACTGGAATAATTCCCCTTTAAACAAAATATAACTTAGTTGGAGTGCCCAGGTTGAAACAGGAGTCGCTTGGAGATCGAGATTGGCCAGGAACCTGGCACATTCAGAGAAAAACTCATTTTCTGTTTCAGAGTTAAGTTCTTCAAATTTCTTAAAGGAACAGGAACCATAATTAACAGTGTCATACTTTCTGGGAATCCCCCCCACAATGGGGATTGGTAATGGGGTTTTCATAATGTAAGGCTTGGTGGTGTATTCTCCACAGTCAGCATGCAACGCATGAGCTGGCGTGGAGGAGGTACACACACTAGCACAAGGAAACAGGCTATCCCTAGTATAGTGGAGGGGAGGACTGACTCCAATAGGAGATTGTGGCGCACAGAGCCGGTGCAGGTCTGACAGCCACAAACAATGCTTTCGTTATAACGTCTCAGCGCAAAGTAGCGCTGAGCGCATAAACTCGAACTGAGGAGATCAGGACAGGTAGACAGAATGAACGCTTGCTAGCTAGTGGCTACTTAGCGACAGCAAGCGTCCAAAACAAGACAGACTGGAATGAGGCAGCCAATGCGATTGCAGCGATGGCGTGCCTCACAAAGACAGGACAGGATAGTCAGGAAATAGCAGGATCAAGATAGATGAACGTAACACAGACAAATATACAAGAAGTATGTTTTCCTAGCGTATTACAATTACAGCTATCAATGAAACTATTTGTAACGTCTGACTAACATATGTATATATCGGCAATGAACCGATATATGACATAAGCAGGAACACTGACTAAGACTGGAGTAATACAGGGAACAGGACTCAGAAGGATTCGCTATCTCTTCGCAGAGATGAACGCAATCCACTAACGGTAACAGAACAGGATTCAGAAGGATTCGTTATCTCTTCGCAGAGATGAACGCAATCCACAAACAGTAACAGAACAGGATTCAGAAGGATTCGTTATCTCTTCGCAGAGATGAACGCAATCCACGAACAGGACCAGGAGCAGGATACTAGCTCAGCACGGGTGCTCACGATACGCGCAAACTACCAAAACGTGCTGGAAAGCTGACTAACTGCACACAGGATATAAACAGTTCGTGTACGTATACATCAGCGACACTGATGTATCAACGTAACATGAATACAAGGAAAATAATAAACGTGCTGGTATGCATATATATGGGCAATGAACCAATATATGATGCAAAACCAGCAAAGTATCTTTTAGAACAAGAAACACGATCGGGGGCTGAAGCGACAGCAAGACAGGCTTAAACTGAAGCTATGAAAACCCAAGGAAACCCTGCAGGAAGCAGATCTTTATACTGAGGTCATCCAATGGGAGCAGACATGCAGATTCCCACACAGGTGAATGATAATCAGTCACAAGCTGACAGCAGGGAAAGGCCGACAAAGCTATGCAGCTTGCATGAAAAGAGATCAGAACTACCTGAGCTGCAGCACTACTACTTCCAGCAATGCCTGCTGCAGCAGCGATCATTACAATGAGGTAATTTACCAAAAATAGCTATTCTCATGGAAATTAGGGGGCATGTTAGCACATAATTTAAATATCAGTTTAAGACCTGCCTGTACCTGGAGGTAAAGTCAATTTGTATGCATTTTGCAGTTTTTAGTGGAATTCCTATTGCTGTTTTAGTGCCGTTCCTATTCAGGCTGTGTAATAGAAAAGATTAGTAGAAATTAAACTCCAATTATGTTTATGTTTACCTCACATAGGTATCAGAATTGAGGCCATTGTATTTATTCATTTCCGGGTGAAAGAATGAAAAAACGAATCTCTCTGCAAAAGCGCTTAGAAAAGCGATTTACAAAAAATCGATAACGTGCAGGTAAGGGTCGGGAGGCGTTCAAAAAAAATCATGCGCAAAACGCAAGGCGAGCGTTGGCGTTTTATGATGTGAACAAGGCCTAAGAAACTGTACTTCAAATGTTTACTACCTTTATAGTTTATCCATTCTGTCGGTTCATGCTTCTTTCTTTCTGTATGAAATTTTGTCCAAAAAGTGGAAATTTTCTCATTAAAGGGGTCTCTTGCACTGTATGGGCTTGTAGGTGTAGCTTTATCTCATTAGTGGAGGCAAATAGTTTGCATACTGTCAAGTAAAATAGATTATGCTCATATTTGCAGCGTGGATGTGTGGCCAGTGTAAAGGTTGCCTCTCATCTCTGGGGGCTGAAAATCGTGCTGAAATAACAATCACTATTTAATTTAGCATTACCTAAGAATACGCTTATGCCTGGAATACTACAAAGCACACATAGCTGGCTCATATGGAAGGCACGGCTCTGTTACCTGTACATGTGACTTACATATAGAACAGATTGCAGCGAGGGGAGATTCCCTGGAGAGCCTGATCTGCCCACAATAGTAACAAGGAAGATGTCGCATTTTTAATTGTTGTAACATATGAGGGGCGAAAAACACAGTTTTTATAGGGTATATATATATATTTAGATTGAGTGTGTATTTCTTCTTTTTAAAGAGGATCTGTAGTGAGAATAAGATAATGAATAAAATTCCTTGGTTTTTTTACAGTATTCATTTATAGATTATTTAGTCAGTGTTTGCCTATTGTAAGATATTTCCTCTCCCTGATTTACATTCTGGAATGTATATTACTAGGGGTGACATTAGTTCTGCCAGGTGATCAGTACAGAATGTTCGTCACTGAGAGTTCTGTGCATAGAGGGAGATACTGCTCGCTTGGCAGTTGGAAAAAGCTGTTATTTCCCACAATGCAACAAGGTTCATGGACAGGAAACTGTCAGGACCATGGTCATGACATCACACTGTGGGAAGGGTTTCACCACAATATCAGCCATACAGACCCCCCTGATGATCTATTTGAGAAAGGGTAAAGATTTCTCGAGGGAAAGGGGGTATCAGCTACCGATTGGGATGATGTTCAATCCTTGGTTAAAGTTCTTCTTTAACAAGGCTGAATATTCAGTAGAAACAACAAATGTCATTGATATCTTTTACAATATTTTGTTATTCAGAAGCTACCAGCTTAAAGTATGATATAATGATTTGTATGTGTAGTACAGCTAAGAAATAAAACATTAGGAGCAGAGACATAAGTCGAATAATGTTTCCAGTACAGGAAGAGTTAAGAAACTCTAGTTGTTATTTATGCAAAAGAGCCATTTAGCTCCACGACTTGAAAGTGGCAGAGTGATCTGTCTTCTGAAGCTTGTTATCAACTGTCAGTCACTGTATCTTCTCTTTCTCTGCAAAGAACAGGTCAATAGTTCACTGGCCTGCTCTGTAAAATCATTTAGAATGCTGAGTAGTGTGAACTGCAAATATTAGAGAATGATACAATGTTATAAAAAACACTATATAACTGAAAATAAAAATATGAGTATTTTTTCTTTGCTACTAATGTTCTAGTAATTATCCGTACAACACAACAAATTCATAATATCATAATTTTTTTTCCGCTTTAGTGTCTTGAGGACCATGCCACTTGAGGACCATGGGCTTAAACCCCCCTACAGACCAGGCCATTTTTTACAAAATGGGCCACTGCAGCTTTAAGGCTTCGCTGCAGAGCCGCACAACTCAGCACACAAGTGAATTCCCCCTCCTTTTCTCCCCACCAACAGAGCTCTCTGTTGGTGGGGTCTGATCGCTCCCCCAATGTTTATTTTTGTAATAGAAATATTTATTTATTTTGTAATACATTTCCTTTTTTTAATTATTTTTTTTTATTCCCACCCGCCAGCCAATCAGCGTGATCGGCTGTCATAGGCTTCAGCGCGATCTCCTGCAAATCCCCACCCCAGGACTTGACGCGTTAGGTGGTCCTGGGGCTGCTGCCTTGATCACGCCCAATGGCGTTAGGCGGTCTTTAGGTAGTTAAGGCCTAGCGCCCACCAGGGCCGGCCCTAGACTTTTTGCCGCCTGAGGCAAATTTACAGTGGGCAATGCCGCCCACTGTATTGTAAGTGGATGGCGTTGCAGGAAGTGGCGTCAGTGGAGTGCACGCTGGAACGCGGAAAAGGTGAGTCCTCCCCGCCGTGCCTCTTACTATCGGCTGCTTCCTAACTATTTACAGCTGGAGGGGAGCGCAGATCGGGGGACCCTGGCGAGGGAGAGGGGGGGTCCGACCCCCCTCCCCACCGCTAGGCCCAATACCCCCGTCCTGCCCGCTACCCCTCTGGCTCTGCGGCCGGCCCCCCGCACCCACGGACAGGCGGGTGCCGCCGCTAGAAGTTTGCCGCCTGAGGCAAAAGTTTCACCCCGCCTCATGAGTGGGCCGGCCCTTGCGCCCACTTGCATTTGCAAGGTGCTCTCAAAACGCAAAGAGGAATTTTGCAACTTTAAAGTGTAGCAACTTCCAGAGCACTTTAAGGGAAAGGGATTTTGGGCTCTGCTTTCCTCAGTTAAATCACTCCGAAAATGTTGCACGCAGAATGTTTGCGAATCAGCAAATTGTTATCGCTCCTGTAGACTCACCTCCATTAACATTCATTAGCCTAGCACTTCAGAATGACCAACGGAGTCACTCTAGTGTGCCATAGCACTTAAGGTGGACCTTACGGCACCTTTCACACACGATAGAATTTGTGTGCGAATTGTGTTTTTGCAAATTCTCATTCACCGCACATCTAATGCGAGTACATGAGTTGTTTGAATTTTCACCTACAGAAAAAAACGGCCTACATGCATAATTTTTCTGCAACATACATGCAAATCAGATACTATGATAGAGCCTATTTCCATTAGCTTCAAAACATTGCCGTTTTCCGCATGCAACTTCAGGCTGCATCCAAATTTTGTACGGCCTCCAAAAAAAGAAATAGTGGCAGCTGCAGTTTTGAAGGGACTGCATCCTAATCCCTAAATCCAAGGGGGGCACAGAGGGGGTACAGGGGACAGAAGTGGAACAGCGTTCCTACTTAAGAACGGATTCAGGTTAAGAACGAGCCCATAGCCCCTATCTCGTTCGTTCACCGGGGGCTACCTGTAATAATCAGGTGAAGCACATCCTGGCATTCATTTTTAACATTTTCTAGCTACTGTATTCCCCTAATTTTATCAGACTGCAAATTGTAATTGTTTTTCTCCTGCTTTATTTTATCAACTCTGTTAGAAAGGCAAATAAGAATATTTTCACACAATTAAGTAAGTGTGAACAAAGCTGCTTCTCATTAGCAAATGACCATATCGCTAGCATTTTACTTTGAAGAGAGGAGTGCAGCCACTAGATTAAAATATGTTCGCCTACCTTGAGGCAAATTCACTAACAGGCAGTGAAATTTTACCCGTACTTATGCAGCTGATGTAGCGTGTTGTGCAATTAGTGTAAAGGTGGCCATACACTTATAGATTTGCAGCAGATTCAACCATCAGATAGATTTCTGTCAGTTGCATCTGACAGGCATGTACAGTATCTGATGTGTGCCACACACTAGGAATCGAATTTCAATCGATTTCAGAATGAAATCGATTGAAATTCGATCGAAATGCAATGTTGCACCATTCGATCCAATGCAACCCTATGGGCCATCGATCGGCTGCCAGCGGCCGATGGACCTAGATTTTCCGTCCGGACCGATCGATCAGTGCTATGTCCAGGGGCGTTTGTAGGGTCCCTGGAGATCAGTGGCACCTGTGGGCACCAGGAGGGGAGGTGCGCGCGCCGCGGCAAAAAATGGGCGTGGCCATGCGGTGAGTGGGCGTGGCCATGGGTGGGGCCAAATGTACATGAACTTAGCAGCGGTGTAAGCTACGGATAACGGGCCTGCCCATCGAAATATTGGACGGAGCCCCCTGTCCTTTATTTCGATCATTTACAATCAGTATAGGCATAGATCAAAGATGTATACGCACATACAATTTTGATTGGTCAATCACTGACCCCCAATTTCCCACCCCCGTGCAGTAAGTGGGCCAACAGACAATGAATTTTATGAACAGAGCTAAAATTGGCTAATCAAAATTGTATGTGTGTACCAGGCTTTACAGCTAATACTGTACATACTGAAAGTAGCAGGGATCAGCATACAATACAGCTGGTTTACAATCAATAAAGGCACAGAGTAACACCTTACACTGTACACACTGGAGGTAAATCAGCACACAGTGCAAGCACTAGAGAACAGCGTATACTGTACATACTGTAGGCAGCAGAATTCAGCACACTGCAGCTAGCGTGCCAAAAATATGACGATCACGTTGTGTGGCGTGCTTATCGCGCCGCACCAAAAAATGGGTGGGCCATGGACCAGAATATAGGTGTGGTAACGGGTGGAGACAAATTTACATGAACCTAGCAATGGTGGGACATCAGATTAGGACAGTGGTGGCGAACCTTTTGGAGGCCGAGTGCCCAAACTGCAACCCAAAAGTCACTTACCGGTATCTATCGCAAAGTGGCAACAGCAATTTAAACTAAATACTGTACAAACGTTTTAACTCATACATGAACATTATGGAAAATCCAAGTTGAAAATAAACTGTGAAGATAAACAATTTCATCCATCCTACTCCTGAAAAATGTATTCAATTTTTTAGAACCTCCCAGTTTTATTTTCTGTTTTAAAACGCTAAAAAAGTAGGTTTAATGCTATTGTCTCATATGATAAGGATTCAGCTTTTCCCATAGTCTCGCAGTTAGCAATCATGTGACCCCCAACAAGACATATTCAGCAATCATGAGGCCCCCAACAAATCAGGAGGCCCCCAACAAGACAAATTCAGCAATCATGAGGCCTCCAACAAATCATGAGGCCCCCAACAAGACAAATTCAGCAATCATGAGGCCCCCAACAAGACAAATTCAGCAATCATGAGGCCCCCAACAAATCATGAGGCCCCCAACAAGACAAATTCAGCAATCATGAGGCCCCCAACAAATCATAAGGCTCCCAACAAGACACATTCAGCAGTCATGAGGCACATAAATAGACAGCATTTCACATAAATAGGCAGAATGCCCCCTTAATATGGTAGCCCCCCCAAGTTAGGTAGTGAGTGACAGGGACCCCCAGGTTAGCTAGTGAGTGACAGGCGCCTCCAGTTAGGTAGTGAGTGACAGGGACCCCGATAGTGAGTGACAGGGAGCACCTTTAGGTAGTGAGTGAGTGCCAGGGAGCCCCTTTAGGCAGTGAGTGAGTGCCAGGAAGCCCCTTTAGGCAGTGAGTGAGTGCCAGGGAGCCCCTTTAGGCAGTGAGTGAGTGCCAGGGAGCCCCTTTAGGCAGTGAGTGAGTGACAGGAAGCCCCTTTAGGCAGTGAGTGAGTGACAGGGAGCCCCTTTAGGCAGTGAGTGAGTGACAGGGAGCCCCTTTAGGCAGTGAGTGAGTGACAGGGAGCCCCTTTAGGGAGTGAGTGAGTGACAGGGAGCCCCTTTAGGGAGTGAGTGAGTGACAGGGAGGCCCTTTAGGGAGTGAGTGAGTGCCAGGGAGCCCCTTTAGTGAGTGAGTGCGTGCCAGGGAGCCCCTTTAGTGAGTGAGTGCGTGCCAGGGAGCCCCTTTAGTGAGTGAGTGCGTGCCAGGGAGCCCCTTTAGGGAGGGAGTGACAGGGAGCCCCTTTAGGGAGTGAGTGAGTGACAGGGAGCCCCTTTAGGGAGTGAGTGACAGGGAGCCCCTTTAGGGAGTGAGTGAGTGACAGGGAGCCCCTTTAGGGAGTAAGTGAGTGACAGGGAGCCCCTTTAGGGAGTGAGTGAGTGACAGGGAGCCCCTTTAGGAAGTGGGTGCGTGACAGGGAGCCCCTTTAGGGAGTGGGTGCGTGACAGGGAGCCCCTTTAGGGAGTGGGTGCGTGCCAGGGAGCCCCTTTAGGGAGTGGGTGCGTGCCAGGGAGCCCCTTTAGGGAGTGGGTGCGTGCCAGGGAGCCCCTTTAGGGAGTGGGTGCGTGCCAGGGAGCCCCTTTAGGGAGTGAGTGAGTGCCAGGGGAGCCCCTTTAGGGAGTGAGTGAGTGCCAGGGGAGCCCCTTTAGGGAGTGAGTGAGTGCCAGGGGAGCCCCTTTAGGGAGTGAGTGAGTGCTAGGGGAGCCCCTTTAGGGAGTGAGTGAGTGCCAGGGAGCCCCTTTAGGGAGTGAGTGAGTGACAGGGAGCCCCTTTAGGGAGTGAGTGAGTGCCAGGGAGCCCCTTTAGGGAGTGAGTGCGTGCCAGGGAGCCCCTTTAGGGAGTGAGTGAGTGCCAGGGAGCCCCTTTAGGGAGTGAGTGAGTGCCAGGGGAGCCCCTTTAGGGAGTGAGTGAGTGCCAGGGGAGCCCCTTTAGGGAGTGAGTGAGTGACAGGTAGCCCCTTTAGGGAGTGAGTGAGTGACAGGGAGCCCCTTTAGGGAGTGAGTGCCAGGGAGCCCCTTTAGGGAGTGAGTGAGTGACAGGGAGCCCCTTTAGGGAGTGAGTGAGTGACAGGTAGCCCCTTTAGGGAGTGAGTGAGTGACAGGTAGCCCCTTTAGGGAGTGAGTGAGTGACAGGGAGCCCCTTTAGGGAGTGAGTGAGTGACAGGGAGCCCCTTTAGGGAGTGAGTGAGTGCCAGGGAGCCCCTTTAGGGAGTGAGTGCGTGCCAGGGAGCCCCTTTAGTGAGTGAGTGAGTGAGTGACAGGGAGGCCCCCTCTCTAGCCGCCGCCGCTCCCCCCCCCCCCCCCCCCTACCTCTCAGCAGACCTCAGGATCAGCGGCGACCCGACCAGATGTACGAGCGGGCGCTGGACGCACCCGCTCGATATGCGGAAGTGATGTCACTTCCGCATATCAGTGCGGGCGCTGGGTCCTAGCGCCTGCACGATTGGTTGCCGGCTCGCCGCCTGATCCTGAGGTCTGAGACTGTCAGTGACGCGGCGGCTGGAGGGAGCCGCTGAGTCTGACAGAGGGGGCGGCCGGGCGGAGATCCGTGGCACCCCAGGAAAGATTGGGGGCACGTGCCCCCCTAAAACAGGGCTAGCGACGCCCCTGGCTATGTCAGTGGTGAACGACCATTTTACTCTCTTTTAGTGAATATAGTTATTAATATGCACAAGTAAATGGAGTTTTTATTTATAGAGTTCAACTTGACAAATATCATGTGACACAGGTTCGGAGAGGTTACCTGCATAGACTTTTTGTTGACTCAAAGCTCCTTCAGGAGATCCAAAATCTATTTCCTTCTTAAATGGTACCTGTAGGGGAAAAAAGTGTCCCAAATGGGAATCCCCCATGATTGGGCATGGTTGTCCTACATCCCTAGTAGGAACCTAGCAATGGAAAGGTGTCAGAGAACACATGTACACATTTTGCAATGGTGTCCAATGTGATCATAAATGATTGTTTAAGGTGACCTAAATTGAAAGTGTACACAAGCACAAGGGAGTTGTAACATTCAAAAATAAATAATGCCCAAAAAATAGATGGTTCCCCAAAATTACATTTAGCCTCCTGGGCGTTACGGACGAGCTCAGCTCGTCCAGTAACGCCGCAGTGTACTGCTCAGGCCCTGGTGGACCGATTTGCATAATTTTTTTTAAAAACCCGCAGCTAGCACTTTGCTAGCTGCGTGTCTTACCCGATCGCCGCCGATCCGCCGCTACCCGCCGCGAAAGAGCGTCCCCCCTGCAGACCCCTTGCGCAGCCTGGTCATTCACCACAAGGCTGCGCTATGGGGTGGATCGGGACTCCCCCTGACGTCACAACGTTGATGACGTCACGACGTTCAGAACGGGATTTCCTGATGAGTTTGATCGCCGGCGGCGGTTGGAAGGGTGGGAGGGAGCAGGGAGGGGGGAATCATGTAGCTAGCGCTAGGCTAGCTACATGATAGAAAAAAAAATTAGGTGAAAAAAACACCCGCGGCCGTGCGGCCGCGGGGATTTAAAAGGCTAGGGTTAAACCCCCATTTTCCAAAAATAGGTCCCAGTATGTCCCCATTTTTTCTGCTTACCTGAAGTATGTGCATTTGCACATACATATGATGTAACTGCAAGAACTGTGCAGTGCCAGTTTTGTTTCTTTTTTTTAGCTACAGCAACAAGCTTATCTCATCATGAGAATAACATAAATCCTCCTATTTTGCATAAGATAAGGAGTCTGTAACCAGGAGTTAATATAACCCCTTCCCTCCCTTCCTTTTTGAAGAATTTATACAGTGATGTAAGCCTGTTGTTTGGGTGATGTTTGCTGTGTAGGAAACAGTAAGGGCTAGTTCACATTGAGCTCTAAACTGCGATTTGCACATGTGATTCCTGTTCAATAGAACAAGAATCACAGTGCAATCGTCACCAAAGCCCTGCATGTAGCGCATTTGGGATTGATCGCAAAAGCTGCAGTGAGAGTATATCTATAGGGATACATTCTAGCGATTAGCAAAGCCCCAAGTGTGAAGCAGCCCTAAGCTGTGGCAATAGGGAGAGAAAATAAACACTGAGCTGAGCTCAAAAAACAGAAGGGCAGAAATTATGTCTTTTGGCATTATTATTATTATTATTTATTGTATTTATAAAGCGCCAACATATTACGCAGCGCTGAACATTAATTTAGGTTACAGACAATATTTAGGGGTGACATACAGCAATATGACAATACAGGAATACAAGAAAACCAGATCACACACCATAGTATGAGTACAAGGTAATGCTTAGTCAGTCACTGGATGGAGCATGGAGATTAGGCAAGTTAGGTTCACTCAGATGCATAGCATGGGTTCACAGTAATGGAGGTGCAAGATCAGGTAGGACACAAAAGGAGGAGGACCCTGCCCAAAGGCTTACAATCTAGAGGGAGAGGTAGGGACACGAGAGGTAGGGGACCAGAGTTCAGCTGTGGCTTTAGAGCTATTGTGAGGGGTAGTAGGCCAGAGTGAAAAGGTGAGTTTTGAGGGCCTTCTTGAAGGTGTTGAAGGAGGTGGCTGCCCTAATGGGTGGAGGTAGGGAGTTCCATAGTGTTGGAGCAGCTCTTGAGAAGTCTTGGAGGCGTGCATGGGACTGGGTGATGCGGGGGACAGTCAGGTGAAGTTCATTGGAGGAGCGGAGTGAGCGGCTTGGTGTGTATCTCTGAGTAAAATCATAAATGTAGGTTGGACAGGTTTTGTGGACGGATTTGTAGGTCAGACACAATATCTTGAATCTGATTCTGGACTGGATAGGAAGCCAGTGGAGGGATTCACGGAGGGGAGCCGCCCTGGTGGAGAGATGGGAGGAGTGGATAATTCTGGCTGCCGCATTCATGATGGACTGCAGTGGGGCTATTCGGGTCATAGGGAGACCAGACAGAAGGGCATTGCAGTAGTCGAGGCGGGAAATTATGAGGGCATGGATGAGGAGTTTGGTGGTGGCAGAGGTCAGGAAAGGGCAAATCTTACAGATGTTACGAAGGTGGAAGTTGCAGGACTTTGTGAGGTTTTGGATGTGGGAAGTGAAGGAGAGTGCGGAGTCCAGGGTGACACCCAGACAGCGGGCTTGAGAGGTAGGGCGAATGGTAGTGTGGTTAACAGTGACATGCACATCTGGGAGATCCAGGGATGACCAGGGTGGGAAGATCATAAATTCTGTTTTGTCTAGATTTTGTTTCAGGAACCTAGTGGACATCCAGGAGGAGATGGCTGATAGGCAGGAGGAGACCTTGTCCATGGTAGTGGTGGATATGTCAGGGGTGTGGAGGTAGATTTGTGTGTCATCTGCATACAGATGATAGTTAAAACCCATGGAGGAGATAACCTTGCCAATGGAGGATGTGTATAGGGAGAACAGTAGGGGGCCAAGGACCGAGCCTTGAGGGACTCCCACTGAGAGGTGGTTGGGGGTGGACATCGCAGAGAAACAGTAAAGATGGAAACCAGCATAACTATTTTTTTTTTCATATCACATTTCTCGTAAATCTGATAGTGAACACTAAACACCACAAGATAGGTAGGCAAAATAAGTAATTTCTTATTTGATGATTAATATTTTTTTCAGTTTAATATGGAATTTAATCCCACTTACTTTAACTCGGTCCAATTTTTAACGTTTTGTTTAAATAGTTTGGGAGTCAAAACCACTTTTTGGTTTTTATTTTCTGTCTGACTGTCCTCAGGAAGAGTGCCCCTCACTAACTGTTCTCCATATCTGTGTCACTGACACAGGAAGTCTGGCAAATCTGTGTTTGGGTATATAGACAGCAATAAACAGCTCACAGAAAATCCAGCCCTACATCTTTTATTGCTGTCTGTGTTCCCACTTGAGGCACTTTAACTCATTCCCCCATTCCCAGAACAAAGTTCTGACAACTTATTGGAGGAAGAGGCAGGCCTTAACCACTTGAGGACCAGAGGTTTACACCCCCTAGTGACCAGGCCATTTTTTTTACAATTTGGCACTTCACAACTTTAACGGTTTATTGCTCAGTCATACAAGTTAGCACCCAAATGAATTTTACCGCCTTTTTGTAACGTTTGCGGAATCGTTTTTGAGGTCAGCGCACAAGATGCGCACTGACACAGCGAACACCTTCCACAAGCGTATAATTGGGTGAACCCAGGCTAGGTGCAATGCACCAGCAGAGGGCAATTCCCACCAGCAGATGGTGCTGTGGAGTGCAGACGAGCACAGGCTCTGCACGACCACAAATGCCAGATGGGAATTGTACAGATCTAAGACAGTGCAGGGCTGAACAACCCTTAGAGAGAAGAGCACAGAGATAGGCTAAATGTGTGTTCCCCAATCTAGCTGCCACCCAGCGACAGTGAACACACATTCGCAGAAACAAAGTATGAACGCGATCGCGAGAGAGGCGATCGCCAGAAGTGACACAAGACTGACCAGAAAAGAACGCAAGAGTAGCAAAGGCACAGCAAACGACAATGAGAAATAACGAAAATAACAAACGCTAACTAAACGCAAACACCGCACTCATTCGTAACAGTGAACGCGTTTACAGCGCGATCTCCGCACGTTAAGCGCAACAGAGACAAGCACGCCTAACTAACCACCGACAGACAAACACGAAACAGAGGACGTGAGCGCTTGCTTAACGGTTACCTCACCGAGCCTACAGCAAGCGTTCGTATCAGACAAGACAGACAAACGGACGGGAAACAGGATAGGAAAGATCCACTGCTCTTTCCGCCAGAGTGAGTGCGATCCGGGTACAGGAACAAGAAAGCAGATCAGAAGGATCCACAGCCGCTACCGCTAGGGGCTAGTGCGATCCAAGCACGACAGACAGATGAGATAGCAGGGAGCAACCACTGCTCCAGCTATACTCCAAGAACAAAGATCAGAAGGATCCACAGCCGCTACCGCTAGAGGCTAGTGCGATCCAAACAAGACAGACAGATTAACAGAAGGGGCTACCAGTAGCGACCGCTGCTCTGGTTAGCACCCCAGACAGACAGAACGATTTCCTGACAACCACCGTTGGTGACAGGACAATCGCAACATAGAGGCAATACAGACAACACAGAGATGATCTAACTGCACTAGGGAAACTGCCTAGTGCAGTGCCAATAATTACTCTAAGATAACTTTGACAAGAAATAGCATGGCTGACACTCTAGGAGTGTTTCAACAAACCCTGAAGGGATGACCAGCAAAGGACTCTGGGAAACATAGCTCTTTATACTGCCAGCCTACAAAGGAGTTAGCTGGGTGATTTGTATAACCAATGTATGCAAATTCCTCAGCAGCAGAGCAGATCAGAAACTTGCAAAGGAAAGACAGGTCTCTCTTCCAGAGACCTGCAGCCCATAGACTAGAGGAATGGTCAAACAGCTGTCTGTGCAGCCAGCTAAGCAGATCAGTACACTTTTCTTCTCACAAATAGAGCTTTATTTTGGTGCTATTTGATTGCTGCTGCGATTTCTAGCTTTTCTTTAGTAAAAAAAAAAAAGACCGAAATTAAAAAAATTAAAAAAAAAACACATACAAATAAGTTATTTGGCTTCCGCCTAAATTGGCCCTGGACTAGTCACATACACTACATTACACATGCATAGACATATGACTATGGTAGGGATTAGATCCTAGTGAGCCCATCTGAGGGACAGTTAGTGACTACACAGATGTCAGTGTTATAATATATACAGTGGGATGCGAAAGTTTGGGCAACCTTCTTAATCGTCATGATTTTCCTGTATAAATCGTTGGCTGTTACGATAAAAAATCTCAGTTAAATATAGGAGACACACACAGTGATATTTGAGAAGTGAAATGAAGTTTATTGGATTTACAGAAAGTGTACAGTGGTGTGAAAAACTATTTGCCCCTTCCTGATTTCTTATTCTTTTGCATGTTTGTCACACTTAAATGTTTCTGCTCATCAAAAACCATTAACTATTAGTCAAAGATAACATAATTGAACACAAAATGCAGTTTTAAATGATGGTTTTTATTATTTAGTGAGAAAAAAAACTCAAAACCTACATGGCCCTGTGTGAAAAAGAAATTGCCCCCTGAACCTAATAACTGGTTGGGCCACCCTTAGCAGCAATAACTGCAATCAAGCATTTGCGATAACTTGCAACGAGTCTTTTACAGCGCTCTGGAGGAATTTTGGCCCACTCATCTTTGCAGAATTGTTGTAATTCAGCTTTATTCAAGGGTTTTCTAGCATGAACCGCCTTTTTAAGGTCATGCCACAACATCTCAATAGGATTCAGGTCAGGACTTTGACTAGGCCTCTCCAAAGTCTTCATTTTGTTTTTCTTCAGCCATTCAGAGGTGGATTTGCTGGTGTGTTTTGGGTCATTGTCCTGCTGCAGCACCCAAGATCGCTTCAGCTTGAGTTGACGAACAGATGGCCGGACATTCTCCTTCAGGATTTTTTGGCAGACAGTAGCATTCATGGTTCCATCTATCACAGCATGCCTTCCAGGTCCTGAAGCAGCAAAACAACCCCAGACCATCACACTACCACCACCATATTTTACTGTTGGTATGATGTTCTTCTGCTGAAATGCTGTGTTACTTCTACGCCAGATGTAACGGGACACGCACCTTCCAAAAAGTTCAACTTTTGTCTCGTCGGTCCACAAGGTATTTTCCCAAAAGTCTTGGCAATCATTGAGATGTTTTTTTAGCAAAATTGAGATGAGCCTTAATGTTCTTTTTGCTTATAAGTGGTTTGCGCCTTGGATATCTTCCATGCAGGCCGTTTTTGCCCAGTCTCTTTCTTATGGTGGAGTCGTGAATACTGACCTTAATTGAGGCAAGTGAGGCCTGCAGTTCTTTAGATGTTGTCCTGGGGTCTTTTGTGGCCTCTCGGATGAGTTTTCTCTGCGCTCTTGGGGTAATTTTGGTCGGCCGGCCACTCCTGGGAAGGTTCATCACTGTTCCATGTGTTTGCCATTTGTGGATATTGGATAATGGCTCTCACTGTGGTTCGCTGGAGTCCCAAAGCTTTAGAAATGGCTTTATAACCTTTACCAGACTGATAGATTTCAATTACAGTACTTTTGTTCTCATTTGTTCCTGAATTTCTTTGGATCTTGGCATGATGTCTAGCTTTTGAGGTGCTTTTGGTCTACTTCTCTGTGTCAGATAGCTCCTATTTAAGTGATTTCTTGATTGAAACAGGTGTGGCAGTAATCAGGCCTGGGAGTGACTACAGAAATTGAACTCAGGTGTAATAAACCACCTTTAAGTTATTTTTTTAACAAGGGGGGGCGATCACTTTTTCACACAGGGCCATGTAGATTTGGAGTTTTTTTTCTCACTAAATAATAAAAACCATCATTTAAAACTGCATTTTGTGTTCAATTAGGTTATCTTTGACTAATAGTTAACAGTTTTTGATGAGCAGAAACATTTAAGTGTGACAAACATGCAAAAGAATAAGAAATCAGGAAGGGGGCAAATAGTTTTTCACACCACTGTACAATAATTGTTTAATGTGGGCAACACAAAAAAGAAATGTAATTAATATTTAGTAGATCCTCCTTTTGCAGAAATTACAGATTCTAAACACTTCCTGTAGGTTCCAATGAGAGTCTGGATTCTGGTTGAAGGTATTTGGACCATACCTCTTTACAAAACATCTCTAGCTCATTCAAGTTTTATGGCTTCCGAGCATGGACAGCTCTCTTTAACGCAAACCAAGGATTTTCAGTTATATTCAGGTCTGAGAACTGAGGTGGCCATTCCAGAATGTTGTACTTGTTCTTCTGCATAAATGCTTTAGTGGATTTTGAGCAGTGTTTATGGTCATTGTCTTGTTGAAAGATCCAGCCCCAGCGCAGCTTTGTCACTGATTCCAGGACATTGGTCGCCAGAATCTGCTGATACTGAGTGAAATCCATGCGTCCCTCAACTTTGACAAGATTCCCAGTCCCTGCACTGGCCACACAGCCCCACAGCATGATGGAACCACCCCCATATTTTAAAGTGCAAGTGTAAAGTGCGCCGAATGGTTGAACGATGCACAGCGACTCCATCTGCAGAAAGATGATGTTATAGGTCTTTGGTGCTGGTCTGTGGGTTGACTCTGACTGTTCTCACCATTCGTCACTTCTGTCTATCTGAGATTTTTCTTGGTCTTCCACTTCGAACCTTAAAGTGAACCTCCAGACTAAAAATCGACTCAGCAGCACTGAAAAGGCCTGGTGTTTCTTTAACAGTTTCACAGCATCAGAACTTTGTTTCTCTTATACAAGCCTCATTTTTAGCTGCACGGAAGAAAACTGCCCGGGCTTTTTTCCCCTGATGCTGTGCAAAGCATGATAGGATTTCTGATGTTGTTGTTCTCGTTCTGCTGTTTTGGTGCAATTTTTTTTTTTACATTTTTAATTTGACATTTGAAGCCTAGCGCATGCAGCTGGGAGGGGTTATCAGGACAAAGGACAGTTGGAATGGTTTCTTATGCTCCTTGTCACCTCCTTTCAACCAAAAAGATGGCTGCCCCCATGACAAAAATGGCAGCCCCCATGAATCACAAACATTTGCCTGTTCTTTTAAAACCTGGTGGGTAAAAAATTATATTACCTATCTATTGTAATTAACATAACTAATGTAACTTAATGACAGTATGTTTGTTTAGGCTAAAGTTCCCCTTTAACTTGAACTGAGCCTGTGGTCTTCAATTTCCTCAATATGTTCCTAACTGTGGTAGCGGACAGCTGAAATCTCTAAGACAGCTTTCTGTATCCTTCCCCTAAACCATGATGGTAAACAGTCTTTGTCTTCAGGTCATTTGAGAGTTGTTTTGAGACCCCCACGTTGCTACTCTTCAGAGAAAATTGAAAGAGGAGTGAAACTTACAATTGACCCCATTAAAAACTCTTTCTCATAATTGGAATCACCTGTATATGTAGGTCAGGGGTAAATGAGCTTTCCAAGCCAATTTGAGTTCCAATAATTACTTCTAAAGGTTTTGGAATCAATAAAGTGATAACGGTTCCCACATTTATGCACCTGCCCAATTTTATTTAAACAATTATTGCGCACTTTCTGTAAATTCAATAAACTTCATTTCACTCCTCAAATATTACTCTGTGTGTCTCCTATATGATATATTTAACTGGCATTTTTTATCGTAACAACCAACGATTTATACAGGAAAATCACGCCGATTAACCAGGTTGCCCAAACTTTTGCATCCCACTGTATATCATTTTGTTCATAAATAAACAAAAAAGCCTGCCAGCACTGATCAGCCGCTGTCAGGCGGATCGCTGGGGCCGGCTGGTTACAGGGACCGGAGCTCGCACTCCTGCAAGCTCCCGTCAAATCTTGTTCCTCGCGAGATTACACACATGTGCGTCATGGAGGAACAAGAGAGCCACTCTCCCGCCGGAACCCTGCGTTAGGTGGTCAGAGATGATTAAATAGGCCATGGATTAACGTACACAGGATGCAGTTGGTGGTGAGTAATCTTAATGAAAGTTCCATTGGAGCCATCCGCAGACCAGACAGGACACGGCAAGTCTTTGTAAATACAGTAAAAGACCACCTGCTGGTGGATAGCCAGGGCTGCCAGGATCCGAATACAACCACCTGCTGGTGGATAGTGGAAGTCCAGGACAGTTTAAGTCAATACTATTACCAGCATGCAAGAAATGGCAGTAAATGGTTCGTGACATTGTGCCAGTGCAATCTGGGAGAAAGTCAAATTTGCTGCTTTTTGTGCCTCCACTGGCCAAATGGTTTGTGGAAATAATCCATGGAGTTTTGGCACGAACAAGAGGCCTTGGAGTCCATTGTCCATCATGCCTGCCTCTCATGAGTACACATTCAGCAGGTGGTTTACAACAAACCGGTTATGGCCCATGGCAGTGCCTCTCCTTTCACTCTAGTGATATTATAATAGAGCTCCTATAACTGTAAGGATGAGGAGAAAACCTACGACTGACATTTAGCAATACAGAAACATGTAGGAAAACATATGCAGCCTCCCCAGTTTGCAGACAATGTTTATTGGCAGGAGCCTGTGTTTACTGTCATACAATCTGCTGCTTGCTGCGTTGGCATCGCCACTTATAGAATTCCTCCAGACAGAGCCGAGGATCCGTACATCCATAATATATAAATACATCTGGGGCAGAATTTATTTGTGCATGACAAGTTGGAATCATTCACTCTCTAAAGCCGAAGAATACATTGTGTATCTGTTAGCTTAATGTGGCGCATTATACTGAATGAAAGCCAAGCTGTAGAAACCAAAAGAGAAATACACTTTATTCATGAAAGGACATCAAATGTGACATTACCCCGATAGCACATGTGAAATGGAATGCGCTTACGTAAACTGCGAATGGCGACTTGCGCAAATAGCATAAGTTGTGTATGCACCCAGTGCGTATGTTGCTTCTTTTAAATGCGTAAACAGAACGTAAACAGAGCAAAGCATTGATTGGTTGCATACAGCGCTTAAAGAGGAGCTGTCAGCCATACTATTTCAGAACAAAAAAACAAAATGTATATGTAAATACTTGCTCTACTTACATAACATATGTATTGCACTGTCCATATTTTGATTTTAGCGATTTTTCTACAGTAAAAAAAGAGAAAATCCTTCTTAGCAGTTCACATTTAGAGTGTGCCTATTTTGAAGCCAATCCTGATGTAATTTCCTCCCTCATTCTCCTCTGCCTGATTTGCCCGCCCTTCACTATAGAATGTGCATTATCTCAGCATGATAATTACTGGCCAAATGTAGAGGAACAGATGTGTGGGAGGAGAAAACAGGAGGGAAAGAGGCTTCAGCCAATCAGGCTGCATTATTTAAGTCTGAGGGGAAGTAGAGAAGCAAAAAAGGACAACCCAGCATGCCCTGCAACTTTTGTGTACCAAATTTTGTGTGTACCAAAATAAGAGTCAGGTAAACTGGGGAATGATCATTTATCTGCAAGAAAAGTAATAGAGATTTTAACTTTTGGATTGCCTGGTCAGCATCCTTCTTACTTGTTTACCAGATAAAAATAAAGAATTGATTTTCGATTTTATGCCCGACAGTTACACTTCAAGGAACTGTAGTGAAAATAACACAATGAATAAAATTGCTCATTGTTTTCAATTTTCATTTATAGATTATTTAGTCCATGTTTGCCCAATCTTTCCTCTCCCCGATTTACATTTTAAAATGTATCACTGGTGGCAACATCTTTAGGGCTCGTTTCCACTATCGCGAATCCGCATGCGTCCAACGCATGCGGATTCGCACATGTAATGCAAGTGGATGGGCCAGTTTCCACTGTAGCGTTGTTGAGGTGTGTTTTTTTCAGCGGTGAAAAAACGCACAAAAGAGCCGCAGAATTCGCCTGCGAGTGGAATGCATGTGAATCACATGCAATGTATTTAATAGGGAAATCGCATGCGATTTCCCCATGCGGTTTTTTGACGCGAATTCGCATGCAAATTCGCATAGGTACCAATGTAAATTCACACAGGCAGTGACATGGTTAAAATCGCATATACCCTCACCTATGCGAATTTGCATGCGAATTCGCGGCAAAAAACGCATGGGGAATCACATCTGCATGCTATTTCATCAGCGGTGGAATCCAGGCGATTCCGCACCGCAATAGTGGAAACGAGCCCTTAGTCCTGCCAGGGGATTTGTACGGAATGTTAATTACTGAGAGTTCTATGCACAGAGGGAGATATTGCATTCTTGGAAAAAGCTGTTATTTCCCACAATACAATGAGGTTCACAGAGAGCAAACTGTCAGGACCTTGGTCATGACATCATACTGTGGGAGGGGTTTCACCGCAATATCAGCTATACCGATGCCACTGATGATCTATTTGAGAAAAGGTGAATATTTCTGGTGGGAAAGGGAGTATCGACTTCTGATTGGGATGAAGTTCAATCCTGGGTTAAAGTTCCTCTTTAACCACTTCAGCCTTCAGTGTTTTTTCACCTTATGCATCATTTCAGTGCTCCTCCCTTTCATTCACCAATAACTTTATCACTACTTATCACAACCAAATGATCTATGTCTTGTTTTTACTGCCACCAATTAGGCTTTCTTTAGGAAGTACATTTTGCTAAGAATTTTATTCCAAATGCATTTTAATGGGAATATTAATGGGAATATAACTGCGTTTCCATTCATTGATCTCCGGGCTAGCGGGTGGCGGCAAGAACAAGGGTGGGAGTACACTATCGGCCACGGCTGTGTTTTTTTTTTTTTCAAGTCAATCCCATTTTTGGTTGATTTGAAGTTTTGAAGAAATTGTTAGATTTAACACACACACATGTGCTACAAATTCGGGGAAAATAAAGATCATAAATGTTTAAAAAGTTGGTTGGATAGAAAACCCTTCCTGCATGGCAACCTTTCACTTAATAATCATCTTTTGATCATTTTGCATTTTCATAGAACTACACTTTCCACTGTGATATTTATCACCATATTCTATCTCTGCATATCTATCAATTCAATATCTCATGCGATCATCATTTTCATCATTTGGTGTTTATCATTACAATTACCACTGAACATCACATTGCTACTTACACCTGCATTTACCACACTTTATTTTGCTAAACACATTCAGTCATTTCTAGTTATTAATTACATAAATAAACCAAGTACAATACAGCTACATATTATGATAGTTCTACAAAAAAACAACAACCCAAAATTGCATATATATTATTTTTTTCACACTACGGGCTTGATTCACTAAACTGTGATAACTCAAATATCACACCTTATCAAAGATCACACCTTATGAAAAGATATCACACCTTATGAAAAGATATCACACCTTATCAAAGTTAACAGGCCTTATCAGAGTAGCATAGCGAGCACTACGAACTTATGCCTCCTAATTGGCAATGGCACTCGTCCTGCCCTGAGCCCCTGCGGGTTCGTAGCGCTCGCTATGCTACTCTGATAAGGCGTGTTAACTTTGATAAGGCATGATATGTTTGATAAGGTGTGATATCTTTTCATAAGGTGTGATATATTTGATAAGGTGTGATATCTTTTCATAAGGTGTGATATCTTTGATGAGGTGTGATATTTGAGTTATCACGGTTTAGTGAATCAAGCCCTACATACGATACCATACTCCTTCTATCTTTTTCATAATACTCATGTACATACACACTTTTCATAATTCCAGCTTTTTTGTTGTTTAATCAAACAACAGCGTTTAGTAGGTACTGAATAGTTACATGCAATTTATTCTGGTTGAATACAATTTGTCAATCTTTCACATTCCGTACAATTCTTGGTAGAGCTGGTCTGAATTTTCCAACATGTCTCAAGAAATCAAGAAAAATGGGAAATTCCCATCATGAGTCTTAATTAATCTAGGAACCAACTTACCCCACTTGACTTACCGCTGTCCTATATGCTGGTGTTCAGCACTTTGCAATTGAAAAAGTAGGCAAAGAAGTACGATCAAAATTGTTCTGAATATTGTCTTGCTTGCTGTTGGCGTAAATGGCATTTTATTGATAAGGTGTTAAAATATCACATAGGGGGAAACTTAGGAGGCAACATTAATTGTATAGGGGCCTGTAACGATCGGTGAAGCACAGAGAGGATCTGATTACCGGTGATCTGCAGTATCACTGGGAATACAGATGTATACCAGATTATAAGTGATCTGCAGTATCACCGATAATCCGATATACTAGCTAACCTCTGTTCACCTGAGTAGAGTGTAGTGTTTGGTGTAACAGTAACACTTTAGAGGACTAGGCCTCAGTGCAGCAAGGAGTACTGCACAGATTCCTTCAGCAGACCTGAGCTCTCCAAGACGGGAGGAGTCAGACTGACAGTAGGAAGGATGGTCTGAAAGTGACACTCAGGAGGAGGTGTCACTGACAGGACGAGGAACCGCCTCCAATAGTAAGGTCGGTTCTCGAGGTCGGGCAAGCCAGGTAGTACACACACGGACAGATACAGTACAAGATCAGAAGACAAAGGCGGAGTCTAAGTACAGGCAGGGTTCAGCAACGGGGTATCAGATATATCGAGGTACAGAATCAGGAGGCAGAAGCAGAGTCTAGGAACGAGCCGGGGTTCGGCAACAGAGTATCAGAAGTATCGAGGTACAAGATCAGAGTTCAAGGGGATAGTCAAGGCAGGCAAAGGTCATAACAGATAATCACAATCAAACTAGTACTTTAGCTATCAACAGAATCTAGCTAAGTGTAGGATTACAGCTCCAGCTGGTCCCGGCACACTTGCGGATCTGACTACGGATCTGGGTGCTTCCACATATGTGATCGCACGCCAGACAAAGAGCAAGTGAACAACCAGCAGTATATATACTCTAGGACCTTTCCAGGACCTCCCTAATTGCTGGTCCAATGGGAGTTGTGGAAAATGTCAGCTGACCCGCCTGGTCAGCTGACTCACTTCTGGCTGTTATTTAAACTCAGCCTCTGTGCTCGCGCGCGCGTGTCACTCTGAATCTTGGTGGACTATCAGTCCCAGCCACACCAGTACTGTCTTGCAATGTATCTTGTGAACCGCTTGCAGGGGCCGCCTCCAATGCGGATTCCGCCGCTCTGCCTAAGCGGCATGCGGCGGTTTTTCCACGTTGTGACGCCCTGCTGGACGCGGAAACAGCCGCCTCACTTTGAGAGACGGCGGCTTTTCCGCGTTTCCTCACAGGGCCTTTTTCTTTTAGGTGATATTTTCATATCTTATCAATGCAATGGTGTGTGTATGCAATTAACTTTTTCTCCTGGGTTTTCTTCTAGGAGAAAATTTTTCATCTTCTATTAAAAATAACTTTTTGGCACTTTGCAAGCGCAAACGTTCCAAAAAGTAGCTGAAAAAGTACTATCAAAATTATTTTGAGTGTTTTCTTGCTTGTTGGGAATTTAAAAGGCATTTTATTGACAAGCTTGAAAGTATCTCCTAGGTAAAAAGTCAGGAGAAAAAGTGGATTGCATATGAGCCAATGCCTTTTAAGCCACCAACTAGCAACAAAATACTCAGAATAATTTTGATTGTTCACCTACTTTTTGGTAATTTTTTAATTTTAAACAGAAGATGAAAAATGATCTCAAGTGTTTCTATAGTCTTACTCCTACAGTAAATAGAATTTTCCTAGAATTTCACTGTTTTATGTTGTGTTTAAAGAGACCCCGAGGTGGGCTCAAAAAAAAAAAAAGTAGGCTACCTGATCCAGGGGGCTGTGCAGATCAGGTAGCCACAAAAACCGCCACTCCCCGTCCCACTGGCCCACTTTCACTTTCGTGACCTATAGGTCTCGGCGCTGCAATGAGAGACAGTGTGTCATTTACAGTGGGCAAACAGGATGAAGGAGAGGAGAAAGAGATTGATGAGCAGGCTACATGGGAGGTAAGTATGACCTGTGTATGTTTATTTTTAATTTTTATTTTCAGTTCAGGTTCTCTTTAAGTTTATTTTGTTTAATAGCTGATCCTCTTCCATAGATCCATATATATAGGGCAGTATAGGGCATCCCCACAATCCAATCCTCTAGAGATGGGACAGCAATTTCGCTCCATCTCAGCACAATTAGTTTCTTAGCCACCAAAACTCCTATTTCCTTCAAAGAGGGGGTATCACTTTTGTCCCTTAAAGCGAAGGTTCAGGTCTGAGTTCTGAGCCTGCGCAGTACAGCCCGGAGGACGTCCGATGACGTCAGCGCGCACCAGTGAGCCGCACATTGGAGCGCAGAAGAGCCCGACCTGGGAGCCGGCCTGGCCAGGTCGGGCGCGCCACCGGAGGAGACCGGGAGCCTGCGGAGCCGCAACGAGGGCACCTCCTGCCTGCCACGGGCTGGAGGAAGCCCCAGGTAAGTGGATTTGGATTTTTATTTTTTCCACAGCATCCCTGAACCTTCCCTTTAACCCCAATCACCAGTTTGATGTCCAGGTCCTCAAATGGTTTATTATAATATAAGGAACCTGCCTGTTGCTGATGGTGTTTCCGCCGAGACCCTGGCGGAATCCATCCCTTCCGTATCTCAGCGCTTGTACCCCGCTGATGATGTTGCTGCTAAGACACAGGCGCACATTCTGATAGGCGGAGGGTGCATTCCCAGTACGCCCTCCGCAGATGTAAACAATAGTCAGCTGGCTCCGGTCAGCTGGCAGCGTGGTGTCAGCTGACGTTACAGCTGACACCTAGGTAGGTGTACTGCTGTGTGATTGGATGTGTGGAGTGTGGCCGGCCACTGATTGGATAAAAGTTATATTTAAACCTGCAGAGTGCTCCCAGTCATCGCCCGTGATAAGCATAGCTGTGGCTAGTTGCTGGGTGCGCACTCATATTGTTGTATTACTAGATCTCGACCCTTGGCTTGTATTTGACCATTCTTGTCTGCTGTTATTAACCCTTGCTTTGTTTCCTGGATACTCTTGCATGCTACCTGGACCGACCATTGCTTGTTACTGGACACTTTAGTATACTTGAACTAATCCTTGTCTGTTGCTTGATGAACCTTGCATGTGGACCTTGCATGAACTCTCTCATATATTGCCTGCATCCTTCACTGCCTGTTCCTGATACATCTGTCATTACTGGCAATCGATGCTGAGGGCCTCATCCTCCTGAATCAAGGTAATAGCCCTGTGTGATACTTATGAACTATTGAACTGTGTTGCTAGCCTCATTGGGGTTCTGGTGGGTTATTGTCCTCTCTACTTCAGTCTGTATGTCTTACACGTTAAGACCTGGGGGTAACCGTAGTCAGGAGACAAATAACGATTCCTGTTCACGTGGGGGCTTGTCTATAGGTGAAGACCATGGGCCGGGCTCAGAGCCGTGGCAATAGATTGGGGCAGACTGATGGGGAACATAACCTGTCAGGCCTTACACATAAGTATTTTCACCCCGTTCCCCATCTCTGCTTCTCACTTTTATTAGGGTCTTGAAGTTGGAGATTTAGAAGGCTTTGTAATTGAGTTGGCACAACTTGAGAGAGATAGAGTGTTTTGATGCAAAAAGTCATAAAACGCAACACATATGTTCATATTCATACTTTCTCCAGAAAAGCCACAGAAGAGACATGAAAGTGGCCGACATTGAAGAATGAGACAAACAGATAAATAGATGGACGGAATTTGATTCCGCAGCGTAAGAAGCACGCCAGCACATTACGTCGGCTATAAATTAGGCATAAGTGTGTTGTAGTGATAATTTGGCTTTAAGCTGTGGAATAAAATGCCTCTGTGTGCTGGGAGACTGGCATAAATCAGTGCTTATTTCATGAGAAGAGCCTGGAGACCCAGGGGAAGGATCTCTGCCGCTGTACAGTTTACTGCAGCCTCAGGAGGGAAGACTGCCAGATACAAAGAGATTTAACCCCTTCCCGCCCGCCGCGGGCAACTTAAGAGGTTACAGCCGAGGCCCCTGCTAGCGATGCCTCCAGCAAGATGAGCAGAGCTGTCTGTCTCCCGCATTCCCAGATGTCACCAGCGTATGTGGGGACTGCCCATATATTGTCCTGCTTAGCATGAGAGTGACAGCTGAGTGACCAAACACAACACATCACCGAGTTTGTATACAAATCTAATTCATTCCCTTTACACTGACAGCCCCCCCCCCCCCCTTACACACACCCACATACACACACCCACATACACACACATACAGACACACACACACACTTGGGAGTGTGTAACGCTGTCACCAGGAGGAGTCACTCCTGATCAATAGCAAAGAAGAAACAACGAGCAGTGGGTGGTGGGCGCTATCAATAAAACATGGTGCTGTCCCATCACATGGTGCCTCTCTCTGGATAATTGAGATGTGTTAAACTGTAAGCTTTTACAACCTCTTAGGCCAGCAGGAAGTAAAGCACTGAGTGGCTGTGACAGCTTGCCTCCCCTCCACGTACCACTAGACAATACATAAACTAAAGCGTAAACAAACAGAATCATGGAACAATTACATTTATATGGACTACCGTTTCAGGTGAGGTTTAAAGATGAGCTTTAGCGAAAAAGGAGAAAAAATAAATCAATATCTAGCAAAGTGAGAAGTTATAAAATAAAAGAGAGATCAAGAAATGATTGATATTCGCCATGTAATTTGTTCATGCTGTTTGATCCACAATCAGCCTGCACATTATCATCTTTACTACTGGCAGACATGAAAAAAACAAGACAGCCATTATCTATAACCACAGCCACTAACAATGTGATAGGCTAAGATTTGTTTTTTTTTTATATAGATATACATATGCACAGTGGGAGATACTGGTTGCTTGGCAGTTGGAAATAGCTGTTATTTCCCACAATGCAACAAGGTTCACAGACAGAAAACTGTCAGGACCATGGTCATAACACAACACTGTGGAGGTAACAGGATAGGGCGGGCCAGACGGGTGGAAGAGGTGTGTTTTATGGGCACAGCGCAATCTCTGTCTTCCATACCCTCAGCGTCCCAGACCTTGCAGCGTGAGCGTTGAGCTTCCCCCAGCATATGCGGGCGAACACCGACTCTCCAGCGCCCGGTAATTAATCATCAGCATGTCGCGTTTAAGGCGACACCCAGCATTTAAGGCGACCCCCGACTTTTCAGAAGATTTTCAAGGGTTTAAAAGTAGTCTTATACGCCAGAATATACAGTACTTGTGGAAAAAAAAGACCCTACAGCATAACTCACCTACCCCAGGTTCCCATCGCTGTCTCTTCTGTCCTGTCACTTCTCTCGTTCTGCCGCAGTGTCCTCTCATAAATACCAGCATTTTCCCAGCAATGGTGCTGACTCAGAATGAAACCCGGAAGTACTTCCAGGTCAGTGCCATTGCTGTGAAAATCCTGGCATTTACAAGAGGACACTGCAGCAGAACGAGAGTTGATAGGCCAGAAGAGACAGCGATGTGAACCCTGGGTAGGCAACATATGCTGTGGGTTTTTTTTTTAACAAGTAATCTATTACAGCATTGAGGTGAGTACCCCCCAGGGGAACTTTTTCTCATAACAGGTTTTCTTTAAAGGGAATCTGAAATGAAAAAAAATTATTTAAAATAACCACATGAGGTAACTTCAAATGAACATTACATAGTTCCTTGCCATCAGTTCCTCTCAGAAGCTCACCATTTTCTTCTGACAATGATCCCTTCCAGTTCTGACAACATTTTGTCAGAACTGAAATATATCCGTTGTTGTCAGTTATATATATCAGTTGCTGTCATTTATAGCTGAGAGGACAACTGATGTGCCATCAGGGGCGTAACTAGAAATCACTGGGCCCCCTGCAAAAATGTGGATGGGGCCCCCGCATAGGTGCCAAATAATCGTAATGGGGCAGCGTTTCACTATAAAATAATCATAATGCGGCAATGTTTCATCATAAAATAATCGTAATGCGGCAATCTTTAACCATAAAATAATCGTACAGTGGGCAGCATTTCACTAGAAATTAATTGTAAAGTAAGCAGCATTTCATCAGAAAATAAATGTAAAGACAAGACAAGACAAATAACATTTATATCGCGCTTTTCTCCTGGCGGACTCAAAGCGCCAAAACAGCAGCCACTAGGGCGCGCTCTATAGGCAGTAGCAGTGTTATGGAGACTTGCCAAAGGTCTCCTACTGAATAGGTGCTGGCTTACTGAACAGGCAGAGCCAAGATTCGAACCCTGGTCTTCTGTGTCAGAGGCAGAGCCCTTAACCATTGCACCATCCAGCCACCGGAGGGTGGGAAGTGGGCAGCATTTAATCAGAAAATAAACGTAAAGTGGGCAGCATAAACATTTTACCAGAGAATAATCGTAAAGTGGGCAGTATTTCACCAGAAAAAAAATCATAATGTGGGCAGCATTTCAGCAGAAAAAATATGCACCTGCAAAAAAAAAATGTACTCACCTGGCAGAAGTCTCCTCTCCTGGCCGGCCTCTGGCGCACAGCTTCCCCGACGATCCTCCTGTAGCAAATCTCCCACGCTGACAGGCAGAGAGCAGGGCTACAGGAAGATGGCGCCCAAAGCCCTGTACTGGAGACACAAATAGTCTTCCCGTAGCCCTGCTCTGCCTCCCAAAGACTCCCGCAGGCTGAGGTGAGCTGCGGGTGGCTGGGAAATAAATGGTGCAGCATCTATTAGACGGCGCGGCCAGTTCAACATCCGAGGGGTCCACAATTGGGCGGCAGCACTCTCCCCACACATGGTACTTCTGCTCCTTCCCCCCAAAACTGCCCTGGGTGGGCCCCAGAGGGACCCCGGGACCCCCTGCGGCTGAAGGGGTTGCAGCCCCTATAGTTACGCCCCAGCGTCTCAGGTACCATACTTACTTTGGGCTTGACCAAGAATTGAACTTCATCCCAATCAGTAGCTGATACCCCCTTTTACATGAGAAATCTATTCCTTTTCACAAACGGATCATCAGGGGCTCTGTATGGGTGATATTGTTGTGAAACCCCTTCCACAGGAAACTGTCAGGACCATGGTCCTGACGGTTTCCTGTCTGTGAACCTTGTTACATTGTGGGAAATAGCTGTTTACTGCTGTTTCCAACTGCCAAAAAAGCAAGCAGCATCTCCTTCCACTGACATCACCTGCCAGCAGTAAAAATGTCACCATGCGATAAACGTCAGAATGTAAATCAGGGACAGGAAAGCTTAAAGGGAACCTAAACTGAAAGGGATAATGATGTTTCTTTTTAAACAATACCAGTTGCCTGGCAGTCCTGCTGATCTATTTGCTGCAGCAGTGGCTGAATCACACGCCTGAAACAAGCATACAGCTAATCCAGTCTGACTTCACTCAGAGCATCTGATCTGCATGCTTGTTCAGGGGTTGTGGCTAAAAGTTTTAGAGACACAGGATCAGTAGGAGAGTCAGGCAACTGGTATTATTTTAAAAGGAAAAATCCATATCCTTCTCAGTTTAGGTTCCCTTTAAGGCACGTACACACGCCTGATTTATTCAAACGACGGTTGTCAGACCTGCCCACGGGGCCGCCGTTCTAGCGACAGTTTGCGTGTGTGTACAGTCTGTCGGCAGTCTGATAAGGCTGGGTTTGATGGATCCGCCGAGTGTCAAACCAGCCTTATCAGTCTGCCGACAGACTGTACGCACATGCAAACTGTCGCTAGAACGGCCGCCCCGTGGGCAGGTCTAACAACCCGTTGTTTGAATAAATCAGACGTGTGTATGTGCCTTTATACAATAGGCAAACACTGACTGAGGGCATATTCACAGTTGGACGTTTCGGTTTAATGCGACGTTAAAGTCACAACATGTCTGCGTTAAGAGGTAACGCACTGCAAGCAGTGAGTTACCACAACGCAACATTTTTAACATGATGATAACGTTGCACTGTGAAGGCCCATAGGATTATCATTGCAGTGCGGTAAGCTGCGCAATAAGACTTTATTAAGCACTGTTATAAAGTGTTATCACTGGAGTTCCTCTTTAAGCACTCATCAGGCCGCTTGTCCCTCACCGTCTCCCCGGGTGGCTCCGGCCCCTAATGGAAGCTCCAGGTAAGTATGGAACCTGATACGCTTCTCGTCTCAGGTTCCCCTTAAGGGTACTGCTACGTTAAAAAAAAATTTTTTCGTCCTGCTCAGGTGCATAACAATAGTCCCCGGGACCCACTCCATGGGGGGTTTGGGGGCCAAAGAGGCCTGGTTTTGGGGGGCAGAGCAGCAGAGGTTTCTTGCACTTCCAAACTCTCCTTCTCCCCCCCCCCACCCTGGCACCACACAGATTTTACAGAGCACATATCATACTTTCACTCAAAGCAGGACAGGTCTTCCTCACGCCTCTGCGTAGCCGTGCCATGCAGCTTCTGCAGCTTCTGACGCCTGTCACCTGACATGCAGTGGAGCCGCAAAGCAATAGGCTGCATGGTGCAGCCACACAGAGGAGTGAGGAGGACCTGTCCCACCCGTGGCTGCTCTGATAAGTATGGGAGGTGCTAGGGAAGATGCAGGAGAGTTCGGAAGCGCACAAACGGCACTATGTTGTTTTTTTTTACTAGCCCCCACAGGCTGAGGGAAGGGGGGCTGCTGAATTTTGCTCGGGGGCCAGCATATGTAAGGCACGTCCCTGGTCCTCTTACTATGGGGGGAAGGTCAAAGAAGGGTGGGTGCACAGTGGACGGGGTGGTGAGTAGGGGAACAAAGGGCTTGACCTGCACAGGACTGTGATGATTCGACACCCCAGATGTGAATTTCGCATATGTAAAATTTTACATTGAAATTTTCAATTACGCATCATAATCATATGTAATAGCAATATTTCATAATTTTGCATAATTTTTCATGTAATTTTCGCGAAATTTAGCATCATTTTGGGCCGAATTTTGTAGGTAATAGTGAAAACCCCCATCTATGCTATTGCTACCAAAATTGCTACATATGTTAAGGAGAATAGTGGGTACAAGTCAAAAAAAAAAGAATTTTTCAAAAAGACCTTGTAGTGTTTGGGAAAATAAAAAAAATGAAAAAATCTAGAAGAATGCAAAGAAAAATGGTTTTTAAATTGTCATTTTTCTGAGTTTAAAAACCATTTTTTCTTTGCAATTTTAAAATCGATTTTCTCAAAAACTATATGGTCTTTTTGGAAAATTATTTTTTGACTTGTACCCACCATTCTCCTTAACATAGGTAGCAATTTTGGTGTCAATAGCATGGATGGCTTTGCTATTCCCCGCCAAAGTCGGCACAAAATTACGCAGAAATTAAGCAACACTTTATGCGAAATTACCAATGACTATACGAAATCAGTTGAATGTACAAATCATAATTACGTACAGGCATAATTGCCAAAATGTACGCGAAAATTTGCGTAATCGTAATTAGCTGATTGCGATCATCGCTTAGCGCAGCTTAATGTGAGGGAATGCTCGCTCTGCACACCTTACATAGCAGCGTACGTTGCTATGTAAGGAACGTTCCTTCCTTAGTTGTGTGCGTTGTTGTATATAGCAACGCGCGTAACATTAACTGCAGGCGGTCCTGTGAAGTATTGCGTTACTTCGCTAGCGGCCACTACTAAGTTAATTAACATAGTAGTGTGACTGCAATACTTCAGTAGTAGTAGTAACTATGTTAATTGACATAGTAGCTGCTGCTAGTAAAATAACGCGGTTGAGATACTTCAAAGGGCCACCCGCAGTTAAAGTTATGGGCGTTGCTATGTAAGCAAAGCGCGTAACTAAGGAAGTCGCACTCCTTAAATAGCATGGACCGCTGCTATGTTAGGCGTGCATATTGAGCGCTCCCTCACATTAAGCTGTGCTGCTTTACCTGTGCAGCTTAATGAATCAAGGCCATAGAGTGAAAATCTGAAATAACCAAGGACTAAAAAATGTTTATCAAAACAACATTCTCTTTAATATACAGTAAAATAATTTATTGCACAGTTATAATTAGCACTTAATGATTTGCCGTTCCCACTAAACAAAAATGATGTGGCAGGTGAGTTATAAATAACAACCAGGTCTAGGTTTAAATTAGCAAAGTGTATGAAATTTCACAAATGGAAGATGTAGCTAGGCACCGTTTCTAAGAAGCACAATTAATTACTTTATGTGATGTTTGGACAAAACAATATCGTATAATTCTTAAAGTCAGTCTGAAGCCCCTTAAAAAAATAAAAAAAAACAGATACTCACCTAAGGAGAGGGAAGGCTCCTCATTCCCCCCGCAGGCTTAAAGCAGTCTTTAGAAGCACTCAGGCTCCTGAAGACGGGCAGCTCTGTACTGCGCATGAGCGAGGGCTGTCATGTGTATGGAGCGGCCCATCTTTGGTAGCCCGAATGCTTCCGAAGACTGCCAAGGTGCACCCAACCTGGAAGAGAGCAGTCCACGACCAAACTAATAACGGGGGAGCCTGTAGGGGAAGCGGAGATGAGGAGGAGGCCGGGAAGGCTCCATAGGACTCAGAGCCTTCCAACTCCTTAGGTAAGTATATGTTTTGTATCGTTAAAATCGCTTCAGACTCCCTTTAACGTTGTCATGTGTACAGTAAAGGCTGGCTTTAGATAAAATGGGCAAAAGTTAACATAGGGCCACCTGAACCCCAAATATAGCGGTATTAGGTGGTCCTTGTTACTCATCCCAATTAGTAGCATTAGATGGCCTTTGTCTGTCCACGCCCCCCACCTCCAACCTCAGGGCCTTTTCCCACTACACAGCTGAATCACAAAATCACAAATTGCTGGTGATTTTTAAATTGCTAGGGTTGCTACTTTATCATAGAAATCATGAGAAGTATTTTCCACTATAGTGAAATTGCAAAATTGCTTTCGCTTTCTGGAGCGATTTTAAAGAGACACTGAAGCGAGAATAAATCTCGCTTCAGAGCTCATAGTTAGCAGGGGCATGTGTGCCCCTGCTAAAACGCCGCTATCCCGCGGCTAAACGGGGGTCCCTTCACCCCCAAACCCACCCCCGCACACCTTGGTCGCAAACTTGGTCGTGATTTATTTCTTCCTGGAGTCAGGGCTAACGGCTGCAGCCCTGCCTCTAGTCGCGTCTATCAGCGGCGCATTGCCGCCTCTCCCCCGCCCCTCTCAGTGAAGGAAGACTGAGAGGGGCGGGGGAGAGGCGGAGATACGCGCTGACAGACGCGCGTGGGGCAGGGCTGCGGCGGTTAGCCCTGCCCCAACCAGGAAGCGCTCCCCCAGTGCACCGAGGGGATTTGGGGGTGAAGGGACCCCCGTTAAGCCGCGGGATAGCGGCGGTTTAGCAGGGGCACACATGCCCCTGCTATCTATGAGGTCTGAAGCGAGATTTATTCTCGCTTCAGACTCTCTTTAAGAGGGATAATGCAATGCAAATGAAAAATCGCAATCGAATAACAAAATTAATGAAAAATCGCAGCAGCTGGTGTTTGGGATTACGATTGCTAGTGGAAAAGGGCCCTCAATCAGCAGAATTAGATGGCCTTTGTTCCCTTCCCCGATACTTACCTACAGGGCAGCGCTCCTCTGTTTTCCGGTCCACATGTGATCCACCATGTTCTCCAGGTAGAGACTGCAGCTACTAACACACACGTGATAATTGTCAGCTGAAACGCCCGATAACGTCCATACCGGTTGACGATTGGTAGCCATTCTTATGTGTGTAAAGCCGACATTGCTTAAAGAAAACCTGAACTAAAAATTAAAAGTCAAAATAAAAATACACAAGTCATACTTACCTCCCGTGTAGTCTACTCCTCAATCTCTTTCTCTTCTCTTGTGTCCTGTTTGTCCACTGTGATCAAGGGAATTCTCCGTCCTCCATTTTGAAAATGGCAATACCCCATAACAGCTTTCTCTGGTCATCACACTGTTAAAATGTAACATCGCCCACTTGAACCATAGGGATACATTAGGCAATGTCCATGTTTCGCTATGGCTCACACGGGTGATATTACAGCCTAACATTGGAAGCTGTTATGGGGTAATGGCCATTTTCAAAATGGAGGACGGAGAATTTCATTGATTATAGTGGACAAACAGGACTCAGGAGAGGAGAAAGAGATTGATGAGTAGACTACATAGGAGGTAAGTATGATGTGTGTATGTTTATTTTGACTTTTAATGTTCAGTTCAGATTTGCTCTAAGTTTCGCACTGGTCGCTTTCTGATTTTTGATAAACGTCCTCCAACGGTTTGAAAACAGCTAACATCGATAATTTGGTTGTAAAATTTCTTTCATCGGTCTGAAACAGAATGGCTTCAGCTGAGATCTGAACTGTCTGCTTTGGCAGATGCTTTTATGGCCTTCGCTAATGCTAAGTTGTTAAATAAAGCCCTGTGCTGTACAAATAAAATTATGAAGGACTTGCTGACAGGTTCTCTTTAAACAAACGGTTTACAGCTGTGTTATCACCAATTTGTTCCCCGGTGATGTCACCGGTTCCTAATGAGTTGATACAATGGATTCCCCTGAGCATTGGCTCAGTCCGAAAATTTCTGCCTCCACCTCCACAGCCTCAGTGATGTCATTGATTGATAATGGCTGCATTCCTCCTGATTATGGCTTCAGCCAATAAATGACATCTCTCTACAGAGTGGGAACTGCACCTCGGATTTCAAGTTTCTTATTTCTGATTACATAGGCTGTGGCGTATTGTTCTGTGGCTTAGCTGTGTCTTCAGAATATCTCCCTTCAGCTTCCTCTAAATAAACCCTGTGTCTCCAAGCACAGAAAGAGGCGGCTACATGAGGGATGCAGAAGTTGTGACTGCACAGTGGCCCCTAAATCAGAGGGGCCCACTAAGTTTGAGCTCTTCTTTGGTGTTATGCTGGTGATGATCACCTCTATGGTTTGCACTTCTATACTGCAAAACGCAATTGCAAATATAGTTTTTACAATTTTTTGCAGCAAGCGATTGTCTCGTGTTTGTTCTGTGAATGTCCATGTTTTTTTTTTTTTTTTTGTGCATTTTCACTGGATCGGCTAAGAACACAAGTGCAAATGCTTAAAAAATGCAGCTGGACCGGCGTATGTAATTAAGCCAAATTGGATCGCACTAGTGGGAACGTACCGTGCAATTTACATTATGGAGTCTTCACACTTTGAGGATCTTGAATGATCCACCAAGCGTATATTATTATTAAACCTTATATATAAAGCGCTAACCACATGCAGTGGAAAACGGCTTTTTAGGTGCTTTGAATATTGCTATCGATAAACAAACTGTTCCCCTCCCCTGCTCATGCGTACATATTAAAAGGGCAAGGCGGTAATATGGGCCCCGAGGATAACCGCAAGTAATGTATCAGTAAATTACCGATGTTCTACTATGAATATCTGTAATTTTTGTCAATATTTGACTATAACTTAACCTTATTCTCACATGAGCCCTAACCCTAACTGACCCTCATTGATGTATAACCCTAAGGGCCTGTTTCCACTACACGCAGATTGGATGCAGAAAAACTGACTCCAATGAAAGCCTGTGGGAAAATCTGCATCAGAAAATCACGTTTAGTGGAAACAGGCGCATAGGCTTTCATTGGAGTCCGTTTTTCTGCATCCATTCTGCATCCAATCTGCGTGTAGTGGAAACAGGCCCTAACTGACTCGCCTACTGATGTCTAACCTTGACTGACTCCCACTGATGCCTAACCCTAACTGACCCCCGTCAATGCATAACCCAAACCGACACCCCTAATGAAGCCTAACCCTAACTGACCCCCACTGATGCCTAATCATTAAACCAACCCCCATTGCCACAATATCCGCTGATAATTACATCTAAACCTAACCCTGTTCTTATACTAACCCTCCCTTTGCCAATGTCAAACCATAACCACCCCCCCCCTCCACCCCCACCACCAGTATAGCCACTGCCTTTGCCGCTTAATACTTCTTCTCTTATGCTAATTAGAGGATGCTCGCAGCCTAATCCTAACATTTATCAGGTGCCAGAGGTGCCCAAATTACCCCATGGGCGCCACCACAACCACAATTAACATTGCAGTTTATGCCATGCCCATTTTAACATAGCGCTGCTGGCGCACAAATTACCTGCTTCCACTGCTCACACCTCTATCACCGCTCTGACATTGCTGCTGCCCTTGGAAGGTTTGGTGCTTTGTATAAACTGTGAATTATAGAATACTCGAGATGCCCCAATCTAACACCCGTAACCGTAAGGCCTGAGTCCCACAGCTCTTAGCTGGGTACATTTAAAAATAGTGCCGTAAAATTATGGTGCAGCCTCTTCTTACTAACATTATTTAATGTTTTAGGGCATATCTAAAACATTAAATAACATTATTAACAAGATGTCATTACTGGCATCTAGCACTGTTATGCATAACCTGGTCCCGGTGATCACATCTCCTCCACTCCCTTGTTAGTTTTCAGGTTTCCTGCAGTCAGCCAATCACCATAAGGGGACTGAAACGGCATGATGATGGACTGGCTGCAGGACAACTGCAAACTAACCAGGAAGTGGAGGAGACGCAGTTCCCGGGACCCGGTAATGTATAACTACCTACTCTCACTCTAAACAATCTGTCTGTCTACTATTGTATGCCTAATCCTTAACCACTCCAAACCCGCTGCCTAACCTTAAAGGGAAACTCCGACCAAGAATTGAATTTTATCCCAATCAGTAGCTGATACCCCCTTTTACATTAGAAATCTATTCCTTTTCACAAACAGACCATCAGGGGGCCCTGTATGACTGATATTGTGGTGAAACCCCTCCCACAAGAAACTCTGAGGACCGTGGTACTCCTGGCAGTTTCCTGTCTGTGAACCTTGTTGCATTGTGGGAAATAGCTGTTTACAGCTGTTTCCAACTGCCAAGAAAGAAAGCAGCAGCTACATCACCTGCCAACAGTAAAATGTCACCATGTAATAAATGTCAGAATGTAAATCAAGGATTTAAAAGATTTTACAATGGGCAAACACTGACTAAATCATTTATACATATTGTAAAAATGAAGCACTTTTTTTTTAATTACATTATCTTCACTGGAGCTTCTCTTTAAAGAGGAACTTCACCCTAAACAAACATACTGTCATTAAGTTACATTAGTTATATTAATTAAAATAGATACTTACCCACCCTGTTTTAAAAGAACAGAACAGGCAAATGTTTGTGATTTCATGGGGGCAGCCATCTTTTTGGTTGAGAGGAGGTGACAGGGAGCAAGAGACACAGTTCCAGTTGCTACGCAATGAGAACAACAACATCAGAAATTCCATCATGCTTTGCACAGCATCAGGGGAAAATGTCTGGACAGATTTCTTTGATGGGGCGGAGCTTAGCTTCTGTGCAGCTAAAAATGAGGCTTGGGTAAGAAAAACAAAGTTCTGATGCTGTGAACTGTTAAAGAAACACCGAGCCTTTTCAGTGCTGCTGAGTAGATTTTTAGTCTGGAGGTTCACTTTAACCACTCCATCCCCACTGCCTAACCTTAACCACCCCAGCCTGAACTTTACTACCCCCTGTATAACCATAACGTCCGCACCCTAACTCCCTAAGGGCCCGTTTCCACTGTAGCGTTACGAAATCGCCGGCGAATCACCGCAGGCAAATCGCATGCGGGTGCGATTCCGCATGCGTTTTTTGCCGCGATTTCGCATGCGATTTCGCATAGGTAAGGCTGTATGCGATTTTAACCATGTCACTGCCTGTGTGAATTAACATGGGTACCTATGCGAAATCGCATGCGAAATCGCGGCAAAAAACGCATGGGGAAAACGCATGCGATTTCCCTATTAAATACATTGTGTGCGATTCGCCTGCATTCCACACGCAGGCGAATTCTGAGGCCCCTACCCTGCAGATTTTTTCTGCACAGAAAAACGTGCGGGGAAACGCACAAGTGGAAACAGTCCCATCCACTTCTACTGACTGTGCGGATCCGCATGCGTTGCCCGCATGCGGATTCGCGATAGTGGAAACGGGCCCTTAACTAGGCAGAAATCATAAAAGCCGCTATTAGCGTCATTGAAGTTACACTATGGTTCCTGGTAAATAGTTGGCACTATGCCAGACATAATTTTCAGTTGCTTTGGAATGCCCAGAAGTAAACATTCTGCAGAGCTGCACCTGACAGCACTAAAGATGTCGCCACCAGTGATACATTTCAGAATGTAAATTATTAAAAGGTTTTACAATGGGCAAACACTAACTAAATAATTCATAAATAAATATTGTAAAAAAAGTAAGCAATTATATTCATTACATTTTTTTCCCCACAGTTCCTCCATAAAGGGACTCAGAGCTGGATTAAACAAAACGTTTTATACATACCTGGAGCTTCCTCCAGCCCCATACCCACGGATCGCTCCCACCCCGCCGTCCTCAGTCTTCCCGCAGCTCCGATACTGGGTCCACGCACTTATGTCAGTCGGGCCAGTCGACGCAGGAGAAGTGCCCCCCTCTACGTATCTCTCCAGCGGCAAACAGTGCACTTCACTTACGTCAGACTGGCTCCGACTGACGGAAGTGCAGGGACCTGGTATCGGAGCTGCGGGAAGACTGAGGACGGCGGCGTGGTAGCAATCCGTGCGTATGGGGCTGGACAGAGCCGGGACAAGGTCCTCCAGCGCCCAAGGCTGAGACACCAAAGTGCGCCCCTTCATCCCTCCCACCCCAGTCGTCACACACTGATTGCTATTAGACTAATGGTGTGTACACACTTGAAAGATAAATGAAAGATATCAGACCAATTTTACCCCCTTCCATGTAGTATGAGATATACACCTACACAGTCTATTCTATGGAGCTGAACTCCCCATCAGATAGAAATCTTTGCAAGATGCTGCACACAAAGTTTCCCGTACACATTCAAAAGATCATTATCTGCAAAAGATCTGTTTGCAGGAACAGATCTTTTGCAGATACTGATCTTTTGAATGTGTACAGCATCTTTGTGTGCAGCATCCTGCAAATATTTTTATCTGATGGGGAGTTCAGCTCCATAGAATAGACTGTGTAGGTGTATCTCTCATACTACATGGAAGGAGGTAAAATTGGTCTGATATCTTTCATTTATCTTTCAAGTGTGTATGTAGCATAAGAGGTGCCCCAGGGCCCCCAACACCTTAAAGAGAATCTGTATTGTTAAAATCGCACAAAAGTAAACATACCAGTGCGTTAGGGGACATCTCCTATTACCCTCTGTCACAATTTCGCCGCTCCTTGCCGCATTAAAAGTGGTTAAAAACCGTTTTTAAAAGTTTGTTTATAAACAAACAAAATGGCCACCAAAACAGGAAGTGGGTTGATGTACTGTATGTCCACACATAGAAAATACAACCATACACAAGCAGGCTGTATACAGCCTTCCTTTTGAATCTAAAGAGATCATTTGTGTGTTTCTTTCCCCCTGCATCTCTCATGCACTGAAGTTTCAGGCTGCTCTTTTCTTCTTGCAAACAGCTTTGCCCTTGTCTGTAATTCCTCAGTATGTGAAAGCCCAGCCAGCTCAGAGGACGTTTTATCCAGCTTGTAAAAGATAAGAGAGAAGAGAGAAGCTGCTCTAATCTAAATAATACACAGGCAGTGTGCAGAGAGGGGCCTGGAAGGGGGAGTTCATAGCAGAACCACAACACTGAAGAACTTGGCAGCCTTCCAGACACAGGCTGACAAGTCTGACAAGGGAAAGATACATTGATTTATTACAGAGACTGTGATAGCAGAAAGTGCTGCAGTAAGCCAGAACACATTAGAATAGCTTTTGGAACTTGTAGGATGATAAAAAACAGGATGCAATTTTTGTTACGGAGTCTCTTTAATCTCTAGTTATTCTTTAGTATGGTTCCTATAGACAGGCTGGTGCTGTGCAAACGTTTCCCTGCCATAGCATAAGAAGGACAAGGCGCTAAAGTAGAAAAGCTGCTCTCCAGCACGTGCTACAAAGTAATAGCTGTCTGTGAGTTCACTAATTATGTAACAGTGTTAACAACGCCTTTGTGTTCAGAGACAATTTATCATGCTGCGAAGTCTGCTGTGTAGTTATTTTGCTGCGCTGTGTTCTGTGACACACTTCATGCCCCGCGCTTATACACCACGCACACAACACACATATGGAAATTCAAGTCGTTACCAGCACCAGTAGAACAAAAAGAAAGATAAAATAGCTTTTGATGTGCTGAAAATGCGTTTATATGCTGTCTCTGTTACAAAATCACCAAGTTGCTGCGGGAAACCCACAGCCAAGTTTTATTTAAAGCAAATCTTCGTCAGATAAATGTGACATCACAGCACCATTCTGATTGTAATGGACATTAGTATTCCTCTTTTATTTAGCTGACCTGATACCAAAGATAGAAATGTCTATTCCATTATTCTCAGTGTAGTTTTCCTTCTTAAAACAGAAGATATTTGCGATAATTCAGCTTTAAAGACAGTCTGAAGCCAATTTAAATACTTGTTTTTACCTGTTATTTATGTTAAGGAATATGAGCAGTCCTAAAACGCAGCATTCCCGCAAAAGAACGAGGGCTTTAAACCCCCCAAATCCCCGGGGCAAAAATCGGGGAGCGATGCACTGACAACCTCTGCAACCTCTGCGGTCGCAACCTCTGCAAAGTAGGACATTACTCCATATTGAAGGAGGGGACTCTATGCAAAGTTTTGCTGGGCAGCAGTGTCTCTGAATTACAATGCTGCTAAGATCATGTACATTTGGCCCTGTCCATAATACATCATGACCACTCCCACCTTCCAGTGCATGGCCATGCCCTTTTTTCACCGCAATCATGGGATGTGTGGGCCCCAGGTTGAAATTTCTTTGGTGGGCCCCCAGTGTCCCAGTCCGACACTGAGCTCAGGTGACCCAAAACCACAAGGAAAGTATAGGGGACTAATACTCCATTATTCTCAGAACTAATATAAATCTACATTAAAGGGACTTCGAGCACCTCTCATGGGCATGCCTTTAAGACAGGTGACTTCCAACAAAGTTGTGCTTTGACCCCTCTGATGGAGGCTCTTGCAATGGCCATGCGTGTCCCTTCCAGGGCCGGGCCGAGGCAGAGGCTGGAGAGGCTCCAGCCTCAGGGTGCAGTGTAGGAGGGGGCGCACAATTCATTCAGCTGTCATTCCCAATTGTGTTTGAAGCAGAAAGAAATAAGAAAAGGGGATACAGGACAGTGACTGCAAGCCAGATAACTAGAGATTAAGGTGTTGGGAAGGTTGGGGGCCCTGGGGCACCTATTAGTCTAATAGCAATCAGTGTGTGACAGCTGGGGTGGGAGGGATAGAGGGGCGCACTTTGCTGTCTCAGCCTTGGGTGCTGAAGGCCCTTGTCCCGCCTCTGGTCCCTTCCTCTTCCTGCTTCATTCAGTGATGCACTTCTCTAACAGAGAAGGTAGGGGTCAAATGAAAGAGGAGAGCACAAGCTACAGAAAGGTATGCATCTTTAGGTACTTTGCAGTACTGGTCAGAGTCTTAAAGGCATGCCCATGAGAGGTGCTCGTAGTCCTTTTAAGTTTGGACACTTGCATTAGGACATTAGGTTTACATAGTTATTATGGACTGCAAATTGCTCTGATGACTGCAATCATTGCTCTGATGACTACTTCACACATAGTGCTCAGTTCTGCATTGCAGCCCATACAATCTTACGAACGAGATAGGGACTGTAGGTGAGGTGTGTTCTTAACCTGAATCTGTTCTTAAGTTGGAACATTGTGCCATCACTGTCCCCTGTACTTCTTCTGTGCCCTCCTGTGCCTCCAGTGTCCCCCTCTGTGTCACCTCTGTCCCCCCATGCCTATAGTGTCCCCCTCTGTGTCACCTCTATCCCCCCATGCCTATAGTGTCCCCTTCTGTGTCACCTCTGCCTTTTGTACCTGTTTATACAAGTTCAAAATCCATTTTTTCTTTGATTTTTTTTAAAATCGATTTTCTCAAAATTCCAAGTCCAATTTGAATTTTTTTTTACTTGTTCCCATGGAAACACAGAATTCATGCCGTTAGTATCGGCGGGTCGTTCGTAAGTTGGGGACTACCTGTACTGTGTTGTAACCTGTTATTCTAACTGGCTGCACGCAGGCTTTGTATTGAAGTCTATGTCCAGTCTCCATAACAATTCACACTCATTATAACACATGCATCGTACAACTGACCACTGTGTGTAGCTCACCCTGTGGCAGAATGCTCAGAGAGGGTGATTTGCATAGCTCCTCCCCCACTCAGTGACGTGCTCCCTGCTGTTAACTTCATGTTCGCAATATTTTTATTGTTAAATTATTTTAACGTTTTTGATTTGGTAAAAGAAAAAATTTCAATAAAAATACTGAAACACAAATAAATGCGATATCATCTTTATAATGTAAAAAACAAACATGGTTGCTAGTGATGCTCAAAAAGATGCAAATGATATTAAGTTGATGCAAGGTTATGCACATTCATGCACGTGAAAATGTACAAATCGGATCCCTTCTCAACTTTATTCGACTGGTCCATTTCCGAGTTTAAAATTTGCATAGAAAATGTGACCATCCCTAATGCTTACTACATTAAAGCGGATCCGAGATGAAAAACTAACTATAACAAGTTACTTGTCTATATATCTAAAGTTTATATAGTTTACACAGCAAATCTAGCTGAAAACAGCTTCAATAGTTTATGATTATTTATTCCTGTGATACAATGAGGACAGCCATGTTCTGTTTGTTAAAGGCTGAGGGCTAGAGACGCTATCAGCTTGCCTTTGTGTAATGTGACAAATTCAGTCCCCTCTCCTCCTCCCTCCTCCCCTCTGCCTCTGAAATCTCTGGCTAGTAACCTCCTCCTTCTCCTGCCTAGACTGAGCTCCCATGAGCCCTTGTTACAGTGCCAAGGCACTCTAAAAAGCTGTGGGCGAGGCTTGTTTAGTTTATAGGGAATTAGAGTATTAAAACAAAACAAAAAAAGTATTTGGCTTGAGGAATGCCCTATAAACTATATGAAAGGAACACAATTATGCAATGATTAAAAGTTTGTCTCAGTTCCACTTTAAGCTTCCAAGGCTTTTTCACTTTAGATGTCCTTAGGGCTTGTTCACACTATGAGCATTTTTTTTTATTTTTTATAAGCGCTGGCGATTTTAGAAATCACTCTAAAAGCGCTTGTGATTTCCTATGAGACTGTTCATAATTGAGCGTATCAATTTTTTTTAAATCGCAAACGCGCTACCTGTACCATTTTTTGAACGTTTTGGCTTAATGGAAACGCTTGAAACATGTATTGCGATTTCCCAAGCGATTTTATAAATAAGCTTAGAAAACAAGTAAACAAAGAGACCGAGAGCCCAATATGGTGTAGTAAGTTGATACAAAATGGGGAAGAACTGAAAGTACGTGGTAAATATACTCACAAGTCTGGGTCACCACAAAGGCAACCACTGAGAATGCAGGTGGGGATAATTTGAACCTGACCCCACTCAGGTATTAAAAAGTCGCTCTCTGTAGAAAAATGGGGAAACACCCCTCCACCCAGGGTGGACTGTATAGTGATAAAACAAAAGTAACAGAGGCGCCAACAAGTGTAAAATGGTTAAAAACCGTTTAAAAGGAGGGGTGTAGGTGGATACACCTCTCAGGTAAAAATAGACCAGCCAATACGCTGTTAATAAATAACAGTATTATTTATTGGGGATTCTCCAAGCATACAACGCGTTTCACGGGCAAAGCTCCCGCTTCATCAGGCAATCGAATAGGAGAAACACTGGGGGGAGAAACAAACAGAAGAAAAATATGCCAGGGAACGCTTGATTTACAGACACGACAGAAAACACTAGACATTTTTATACACATTGTATATGAAATTATATATGAACTCACATGCACAGTATAAATGAACAATCTTTTACTGTAGATGTTGTTACTATAATTTAAATCCTCGGACTATGTAAAATATCACAAATTATGGACACCCATCTATGTCACCTGGTATCATAGAAAACATATGCTCAATAACCTTCTATATACTACTCTTTCAGGTATGATTTTATAAATAAATACATTGTATTTATTCATTTCCGGGTCAAAGAGTTCACTTCCTGACTGACGTCAGGAAGTGTCTAAATGAATCGCTCAGCAAAAGTGCTTAGAAAAGTTCTTACAAAATAGTCTGCTTTGGCTCTGTAGCGGCATATGCCATCGCTTGAATAGGCCTGAGTGCTGACTGAGCATGCGCCGGGTGGCTTTTACTGCAAATTGTGAACGTGGATGAGCACAGGAAGAGGAGGAGAAAGGAGCAGCATGCATGGACATCGGCTTTGGCAATATCATCCCCAACTGGATCCCAGTTGGTGCCACAATGTTATTGACAACCAGAGCTGGGACAAGGTCCTTCAACACCCAAGGCTGAGACACCAAAGTGCGCCCCTCCATCCCTTCCACCCCAGCCGTCACACACTGATTGCTATTAGACTAAGAGGCGCCCCAGGGCCCCCAACATCCCCAATACCTTAATCTCTAGTTATCTGGCTTGCAGTCACGGCTATGTATCCCCTTTTCTTATTTATTTCTGCTTCAAACACAATTAGGAATGACAGCTGAATGAATTGTGCGCCCCCTCCTACACTGCGCCCTGAGGCTGGAGCCTCTCCAGCCTATGCCTCGGCCCGGCCCTGTTGACAACGGGGGAATGGGGAGGAGGAGCCACTAGCCAACTCCATGGTCAGTGAATGGCAAACACAATATAAACATATCTAAGTTTGGTTCAGGTATCCTTGAAGAGGGACTAAAAGAGACTAAAAGAAAATCCCTTGACTAGATACTGTCTGTAAAAAAACAGAAAAAGACATATTCATGTCATTGTTTCCACTACGTATTATCCCGTCACCCGGTCAGTATGGCTCACCCTCCTGCTGCTGAAAAACCGGACGGGGTCAAATACTATTCCCCGTCTGAGTCGTAGGAACATGGAGGGAGATGTATTTCAGGGTCAGGCGATGTCGCGAACCTCCGATTTTCGGTTCGCGAACCTTCGCAGAAGGTTCGGTTCGCGTAAAAGTTCGCGAACCGCAATAGACTTCAATGGGGATGCGAACTTTGAGAAATAGAAAAAATTATGCTGGCCACAAAAGTAATGGAAAAGATGTTTCAAGGGGTCTAACACCTGGAGGGGGGCATGGTGGAGTGGGATACATGTACAAAGTCCCAGGGAAAAATCTGGATGTGACGCAAAGCAGCGTTTTAAGGGCAGAAATCACATTGAATGCTAAATTGCAGGCCTAAAGTGCTTTCAAACATCTTGCATGTGTATACATCAATCAGGGAGTGTAATTAGAGTTCTGCTTCAAACTGACACACCAAACTCACTGTGTAACGCACCACAAACAGCTGTTTGCATAGTGACGGCCGTGCTGGACTGGTGCGCACCGAGGCGAGAGTGTAGGCCGTGGCGGTTTTCAAGCCCATATGATCGCCAGGCTGTGGTAGCTCAGTGATAGAACAACAGTGACTGTCCAGCTGATCCAATTTGGTCTGACCACAATGAAGCAACGACCTTATTATCTTTTGTGTCCCACTCCCACCCGAGACACTCATATAGCCGGCGGTCATTGCTTCATTGTGATACGCAAGCCCCTTCACCGCGGCAAGGTAATGATCACAAAGGGGAATGGGCACATGTACATGCCTTTTGTTTGTTTTTTTGCAGCCGCCCGCAGTTCAGCCAGAAAAATTAGGCAGGCATGTACACGCACCAGAAAAATTAGTGTAGCGGTGCTGCTATCAGCGGCCATAAAAATTCAGGAATCTGCCTAGAGTCCTGGACTCTGTTGGTGGTGGCGGAGAAGGCAAGCGGCCTGCAGGCAGAGATTCTGTGTGTGGGGACTGACTTGGTCTTCGGTCGTGCAATAGCCCTCCGTGATCCATTCCTCATTCATTTTGATAAAGGTCAGGTACTGAAACACTTTCATAACTTAGGCGACTTCTGTTCTCAGTGACTATGCCTCCAGCTGCACTGAAGGTCCTTTCTGACAGGACGCTTGCGGCAGGGCAAGAGAGAAGTTGTATGGCAAACTGGGACAGCTCTGGCCACAGGTCAAGCCTGCGCAACCAGTAGTCCAAGGGTTCATCGTCGCCGCGCGCAATGTCTACATCCACACTCAAGGCCAGGTAGTCGGCTACCTGCCGGTCCAGGCGTTGGTGGAGGGTGGATCCGGAAGGACTATGGTGAGGAGTTGGACTAAAGAATGTCCGCATATCCGACATCACCCTGAGATCGCTGGAGCATCCTGTCCTTGCCTGCGTGGACTTGGGAGGAGGAGGGTTACTGCCAGTGGTACCTTGATTGCGTTATGCAGCCACATCACCTTTAAACGCATTGTAAAGCATCATCGACAGCTTGTTCTGCAAGTGCTGCATCCTTTCCGCCTTCTGTTAAGTTGGCAACAGGTCCGCCACTTTGTGCCTGTACCGAGGGTCTAGTTGCGTGGCCACCCAGTAAAGGTCATTCGCCTTGAGTTTTTTGATATGGGGGTCCCTCAACAGGCTGGACAACATGAAAGAGGACATCTGCACAAAGCTGGATGCAGACGTACTCTCCATCTCCTCTTGCTCTTCCTCAGTGATGGGACGCAACTCCTCTTCCTCCCCCCAGCCACGAACAATACCACAGGAACGTGGAGCAGCAGAAGCCCCCTGTGACGGCTGCCGCGGTTGTTCTTCTTCCGACGCCTCTTCCACAGAAACACCTTCCTCATCACCATCATCATAATCTGACTCCTCTCCTTCCCCACACAACTCCTCGTCTTCCTCCTCCCCCCTCTGTGCTGCCGCAGGTGTTTTGGAAACATTGGGTTCGGATGTAAATCACTCCCATGACTCCTGCTGCTGTAACTGTTCTCGTTCACGCTCCTCCACAGCTGTATCCACCACTCTACGCACGGCACGCTCCAGGAAGTAGGCATAGGGGATCAAGTCGCTGATAGTGCCCTAAGCGCGACTCACCAGTTTGGTCACCTCCTCAAAGGGCTCCATGACCCTGCATGCATTTCGCATCAGTGTCCATTTGTTGTTGGCCACAACATCCCCATCCTCCCACATGTGCCATGCAGGGTACGTGTGTCAGCTTTCCCAAATTCAACGCAGAAATGAGATTGCTGCCGTTGTCACACACCACGTTGCCGATCTCAAGCTTGTGTGGGGTCAGCCATTGCTCCACCTGTTAGTTAAGAGCAGCCAGGAGAGCTGCTCCAGTGTGACCCTCCGCTTTCAGGCAAGACATGTCTAACACTGCGTGACACCGTCATACCTGGCATGCAGCATAGGCCCTGTGATGCGGGGGCTGTGTAGCTGGAGAGGAGATCGCGGCACCAGCCAAGGAGGAGGAGGAGGATGACGACAGCGAAGAGGTGGTAGCAGGCGGAGAGGAGGTGGCTGGAGGCCTGCCTGCAAGCCGTGGAGGTGTGACAATTCGGTCTGCTGCGCAGCCACGTACTCCCTGCTTGCTGCCATTGGTCACCAGGTTGACCCAATGGGCTGTGTATTTAATGTAGCGGCCCTGCCCGTGCTTGGCAGACCAGGCATCCGTGGTCAGGTGGACCCTTGACCTAACGCTCTTCGCAATAGATGACACCACTTGCCTCTCAACTGCACGGTACAGTTTGGGTATGGCCTTTTGTGAAAAATAATTGCAGCCTGGTATCGTCCACTGCGGTGTACCAATGGCCACAAACTTACGGAAAGCCTCCGACTCCACCAGCTTCGTATGGTAATACCTGGCGAGCTAATAGTTCCACCACGCCAGCTGTCAGACGCCGGGCAAGAGGGTGACTGGCAGACATTTGCTTCTTACGCTCAAATACTTCCTTCACGGACAGCTGGGTACTGCTGTTGGCAGAGGGAAGGAACCGCTGAAGGGAAGAGGCGGTGTGGAGGAGGGTGGCTGTGAAGGTGCAAGGGAGAAAGTGGATGAAGACGATGCACCTGAAGGATGAAGAGGAAAAGGAGGGTGGCTTGTTTTTTGGGTGCTGCTTTTCCTCAGGTGTTCTTGCCATAGCTGTTTGTGCCTTCTCTCCAGGTGCCTTTGTAAGGCACTTGTCCCTACGTGAGAGTTGTCCTTTCCACGGCTCAATTTTTGCTGGCAGAGATAACAGATGGCTTTGCTTCGATCTGAGACACACATGTTAAAGAATTTCCAAACCGTTGAAGGGCATGTTGGCTGGCTGGCCATAGCTGGCAATACATGGCGCCGGACACTTCCCCCAGCTGTTTCTGAGGATGAGCTCCCTCTGCTTCTATCATGGAGTCGTCTCCTCCTACTCCTCTCTGACCCCCTCCCTCTGAACTGTCCCCCTAGTCATCTCCTCTACCGGGAACATACGTGGCATCCGTATAATCGTCATCATAATCCTCCTGTCCAGCTTCGCTTTCCTCAGACACCTCCTTAACTGCACCAACTTCAGGTGGTTCATCATCGCCCTCCTCACACGTTACGTCCATACTATCGCCACCTAACTCAGACATATGAGGTGGTGTACCTGCGCCTTCTTCTTGTTGTTACAGTAGTGGCTGGGAATCAGTGATTTCACCACCACCACCAAATAACTCCTGCGAAGTGTCAAATGCAGTGGATGTGGTGCTTGTTGTAGCTCTGGTGGCTGCGGGAGATGAGGTGTTCTGTGTTAAATAGTCAAGCACGTCCTGATCTTGGGAAGTGATGGCACGTGCCTTCTTCTTAACACTGTATTTTGGGCCAGGTCCGCACAAAATCACAGCAACACCACCTCGCACAGACCTGCCGGTGCCTGGTGGCCTTCCTCTGGGTCTGCCTCTATCTCTTCCTCTACCTGGTTTGTCCATTTTGTCCATCTCGGGGGGATGCTAGGTATATGCAGTGAGCTGGGTTCACTCAACACAACAGGTAGTTAGATGCAGTGAGGTGGGTTCACTGAACAGTAAAGGTACTTAGATGCAGTGAGCTGGGTTCACTCAACACAACAGGTAGTTAGATGCAGTGAGCTGGGTACACTGAACAGTAAAGGTACTTAGATGCAGTGAGGTGGGTTCACTCAACACAACAGGTAGCTAGATGCAGTGAGCTGGGTTCACTTAACACAAATCTAGGTATATGCAGTGATGAGGTGGGTTAAGTAAACACAACAGGTACTGGGTATATGCAGTACTGGGTAGTACAATGTGCAGCTCCCTGTCACACACACAGGTAGTCACTGAATGTGCTGGGCTGCTGGCAGTGGCACACACACTATCAATTAGCAAGGCTGTGCATGCAACAAAAGTGTCAGTTTGACACACAGAAAAAAAAAGTACAGGATGAGCTCTGAAAAGAGCTGTTGAGGGGTGCTATAAAAGCAATAATAATCAGCCAGGAGCAAGCTAAGCAGCCAAGAACCTAACTAATCTGTCCCTAGAAGAACAAGTCTGCAGCAGCTGCCCCTAGTCTGTCTCTAGCAGGCACACGAGTGAGGCTAATGGCCGCCGGAGCCTGCCTTATATAAGGGGGTGGGGCTCCAAGGCTTAGTGTAGCCTGAATGGCTACAATGTGCCTGCTGACTGTGATGCAGAGGGTCAAAGTTGACCCTCATAGTGCATTATGGGGCGAATCGAACTTCCGCAAAAGTTCGCCTGTTGCAGGCGAACGCAAACCACCAAAGTTCACCTGGAGCCGTTCACCGGCGAACCGTTCGCTACATCTCTAGCAATCATTGGCACTCGAATTACATTTGAAATCCCGCTGTGGCACTATAGACGTTATAACATCACATCTATGGCGCAGCGCTTGGTAAAGCGTGCACCACAATGACCTGCTTTGCATTGTTTCCACCACAAGTCCTAAAACATAATGATCCATACCCATGATGGTGCCTTATCAAAACCTCCATGTCACCACCACACCCAAACAGTGTATCCAGTGTATGCCAAGTATGGTCTTAAACTGGTCTTGAGCAACATCCAGGTGCTAGAATGATTATTGTTTCAATCAAAAATTGAGCATCAGTAAATATGTCCCAGAACATCATTTTGCAATAGATCTTTAAATGAGTGATACAACAGACCATTATTGCCTAGGATCTCTCGCTTATCTGCTCCTTGTTGTACTCCTTCCCATCTCTATAAAACAGAACTGGACGAGAGGCATGTCTCTACAGCAATCATTCCTAAAACTGTCTCCTGTAGCAGTCACTAATGGTCATTCTGAAAGACAGTAGAGCTAGATACCCACAAGGCCCAGGGGACTATGTAGCTGTGCTCTGTCGCCTTAGAGATTGGATACAGATCCCTCGGCAACAGAGCAACCACAAAGCTGTACATATACACATCATCAGCCTATGGCTGTCGTTGCGTATGTTGCTATAGGGAGGGAGGGACAACACGCACGTGCGAAGAAGCAGCTTCTGGCGGGCGGGGGACCATCATGAACAATATGATCCGTTGTTGGGCAATGCTAAAGATCCGACATGCTGTACCCCACGGTCTGACCACCAAATTCTCGTCCATTGCGGTCGTCAGACCAGCATGGTTATGAGCTATAAAATGTACCAGAGCTGTTAAAATACAAAGAATCAAAGCTTACCCAGGGCTTTCTCTAGCCCCATAAGCACATGTGAGTCGGTGCCTTCTGCGAATGCGCGGGAGGTGCTTATGGGGCTGGAGGAATCCCCGGGTAAGTATTGATTCTTTGTATTTTAAAGTGTAACTGTCGGGCATAAAATTAAAAATCAATTCTTTCTTTTTATCTGATAAACAAGTAATAAGGATGCTAACCAGGCAATCCAAAAGTTAAAATCACTATTACTTTTCTTGTTGATAAATGATCATTCCCCAGTTTACCTGACTCTTATTTGGTACACACAACATTTGGTATGCAAAAAGGAAGTTGCAGGGCATGCTGAGTTGTTCTTTTTTGCTTCTCTACTTTCCCTCAGACTTAACTAATGCAGCCTGATTGGCTGAAGCCTCTTTCCCTCCTGTTTTCCCCTCCCACACCTCTATTCCTCTCTGATTGGCCAATATTTCTCATGCTGAGACAATGCACTTTCTATAGAGGAGGGCGGGCAATGCATACACAATCACGCAGAGGAGAGTAAGGGAGGAAATTACATCAGGATTGGCTTCAAAATAGCCACACTTAAAGCCAATGGGTACCGCTATAAAAATAAAAAAGTCAGATACTCACCTAAGGAGAGGGAAGGCTCGGTCCTAATGAGCCTTCCCTATCCTCTCCCGGTGCCCTCGGTGCTGCGCTGGCTCCCCCGTTCGCGTCCACCGCCGCAGGGACTTCGAAGGTCTTCGGGAGCACTCGGGCTCCATACTACGCACGCGCGATTGCGTCATAGAGGACGCTCGCGCATGCGTAGTATGGAGCGGCCCGTCTTCGGGAGCCCGAGTGCTCCCAAAGGCTTCCGAAACATCCCTTCGGCAGCGGAAGTGGCAGTATTTGACCGAACTGCTTGAATACTGCTACGGGGGATCCTGCGCGGGACCGGGCACCCGGAAGAGATGAGGGAAGGCTCATTAGGACCGAGCCCTCCCTCTCCTTAGGTGAGTATCTGACTTTTTTATTTTAAAGCGGTACACATTTACCTTAAAATGGGAAATGGTAAGAAGGATTTTCTGTTTAGAAAAATCACTAAAATCAACATAGACACTCTGCAATACATACTGTATGTTATTTAAGTAGAGCAAGTATTTATCTTCTTATATTTGTGTTTTTTTTCTGAGATAGTATAGCTGACGGCTCCTCTTTAATAGCTCTGGTTTTCTTTAAATGAGAACCTCTATGGATATTTATAATCACAACTAGGGATTGCCGGAAAAACCCATTTCCGATTTTGCAAAAAATTCCGATTTCTGCCAATTTCTGATTTCTGATTTCCATTTTTACGATTCCCCAGTTTTTGAGGAGTATTTTATTTGTCATTTTTTTTGCATCAGAGAATGCAAACAAACAAGAAAAAACAAAAAGAGATGAATCGGAAATAAAAAAAATGGAATCTTGTGATTGGTCTAAAATGACTGCGGTAATCAGATTTTTTGCAGAAAAATTCTGCATTCTCTGATTTGTCCAATGCTTCCGAAGTCAGTGATTGGGCTACAATTGTGGTAAATCAGATTTTCGTGGAAATCTGATTTCCGAAATGCGTAAATTTCAATTCCGTGGAATCTAAATGAGCAGCCCTAGTCACAAGTAGAGATGTAGCGAACGGTTCGCCTGCGAACGGTTCCAGGCGAACTTTGGGGGTTCGCGTTCGCCTGGACCAAGCGAACTTTTGTGGAAGTTCAATTCGCCCCATAATGCACTATGAGGGTCAATTTTGACCCTCTGCATCACAGTCAGCAGGCACATTGTAGCCATTCAGGCTACACTAAGCCCTGGAGCCCCCCCCCCCCTTATATAAGGCAGGCTGCAGCGGCCATTAGCCTCACTCGTGTGCCTGCTAGAGACAGACTAGGAACATCTGCTGCAGTCTTGTTCTTCTGGGGACAGATTAGTTAGGTTCTTGGCTGCTTAGCTTGCTCCTGGCTGATTATTATTGCTTTTATAGCACCCCTCAACAGCTCTTTTCAGAGCTCATCCTGTACTTTTTTTTTCTGTGTCAAACTGACACTTTTGTTGCATGCACAGCCTTGCTAATTGATAGTGTGTGTGCCACTGCCAGCAGCCCAGCACATTCAGTGACTACCTGTGTGTGTGACAGGGAGCTGCACATTGTACTACCCAGTACTGCATATACCCCAGTACCTTTTGTGTTTACTTAACCCACCTCATCACTGCATATACCTAGCTGTTGTGTTGAGTGAACCCACCTCACTGCATATAACTACCTTTAATGTTCAGTGAACCCACCTCACTGCATCTAACTACCTGTTGTGTTGAGTGAACCCACCTCACTGCATAAACCTAGCTGTTGTGTTGAGTGAACCCACCTCACTGCATATAACTACCTTTACTGTTGAGTGAACCCAGCTCACTGCATCAAAGTACCTTTACTGTTCAGTGAACCCAGCTTACTGCATCTAACTACCTGTTGTGTTGAGTGAACCCACCTCACTGCATCTAAGTACCTTTACTGTTCAGTGAACCCACCTCACTGCATCTAAGTACCTTTACTGTTCAGTGAACCCACCTCACTGCATCTAAGTACCTTTACTATTCAGTGAACCCACCTCACTGCATATAATTACCTGTTGTGTTGAGTGAACCCAGCTCACTGCATCTAACTACCTGTTGTGTTGAGTGAACCCATCTCACTGCATATACCTAGCTGATGTGTTGAGTGATCCCACCTCACTGCATATAACTACCTTTACTGTTGAGTGAACCCAGCTCACTGCATCTAACTACCTGTTGTGTGCATCCAACTACCTGTTGTGTTGAGTGAACCCACCTCACTGCATCTAAGTACCTTTACTGTTCAGTGAACCCAGCTCACTGCATCTAACTACCTGTTGTGTTGAGTGAACCCACCTCACTGCATCTAAGTACCTTTACTGTTCAGTGAACCCACCTCACTGCATCTAAGTACCTTTACTGTTCAGTGAACCCACCTCACTGCATCTAAGTACCTTTACTGTTCAGTGAACCCACCTCACTGCATCTAAGTACCTTTACTATTCAGTGAACCCACCTCACTGCATATAACTACCTGTTGTGTTGAGTGAACCCAGCTCACTGCATATACCTAGCATCCCCCCAAGATGGACAAAATGGACAAACCAGGTAGAGGAAGAGGTAGAGGCAGACCCAGAGGAAGGCCACCAGGCACTGGCAGGTCTGTGCGAGGTGGTGTTGCTGTGATTTCATGCGGACCTGGCCCAAAAAAGAGTGCTCAGAAGAAGGCACGTGCCATCACTTCCCAAGATAAGGACGTGCTTGACTATTTAACACTGAACACCTCATCCCCCACAGCCACCAGCGCTACAACAAGCACCACATCCACTGCATTTGACACTTTGCAGGAGTTATTTGGTGGTGGTGGTGAAATCACTGATTCCCAGCCACTACTGCAACAACAAGAAGAAGGCGCAGGTACACCACCTCATACGTCTGAGTTAGGTGGCGATAGTATGGACGTAACGTGTGAGGAGGGGGATGATGGACCACCTCAAGTTGGTGCACTTGAGGAGGTGTCTGAGGAAAGCACAGCTGGCCAGGAGGATTATGATGACGATAATATGGATGCCACGTATGTTCCCGGTAGAGGAGATGACCAGGGGGACAGTTCAGAGGGGGAGTCAGAGAGGAGTAGGAGGAGACGACTCCATGATAGAAGCAGGGGGAGCTTGTCCTCAGAAACAGCTGGGGGCAGTGTCCGGCGCCATGTATCGCAACTATGGCCAGCCAGCCAACATGCCCTTCAACGTCAGCTGCTGATGCCACCGTAGCGCCATCTCCCCAGGGGGGCTCAGCGGTTTGGAAATTTTTTAACATGTGTGTCTCAGATCGGAGCAAAGCCATCTGTTGTCTCTGCCAGCAAAAATTGAGCCGTGGAAAGGCCAACTCTCACGTAGGGTCAAGTGCCTTACGAAGGCACCTGGAGAGAAGGCACAAACAGCTATGGCAAGAACACCTGAGGAAAAGCAGCACACAAAAGACAAGCCACCCTCCTTCTCCTCTTCCTACTTCAGGTGCATCGTCTTCATCTGCTTTCTCCCTTGCACCTTCACAGCCACCCTCCTCCACACCGCCTCTTCCCTTCAGCGGTTCCTTCTCCTCTGCCCACAGCAGTACCCAGCTGTCCGTGAAGGAAGTATTTGAGCGTAAGAAGCAAATGTCTGCCAGTCACCCTCTTGCCCGGCATCTGACAGCTGGCGTGGCGGAACTATTAGCTCACCAGCTATTACCATACAAGCTGGTGGAGTCGGAGGCTTTCCATAAGTTTGCGGCCATTGGTACACCGCAGTGGAAGATACCAGGCTGCAATTATTTTTCACAAAAGGCCATACCCAAACTGTACCGTGCAGTTGAGAGGCAAGTGGTGTCATCTATTGCGAAGAGCGTTGGGTCAAGGGTCCACCTGACCACGGATGCCTGGTCTGCCAAGCACGGGCAGGGCCACTACATTACATACACAGCCCATTGGGTCAACCTGGTGACCGATGGCAGCAAGCAGGGAGTACGTGGCTGCGCAACGGACCGACTTGTCACACCTCCACGGCTTGCAGGCAGGCCTCCAGCCACCTCCTCTCCACCTGCTACCACCTCTTCGCTGTCGTCATCCTCCTCCTCCTCCTTGGCTGGTTCCGCGATCTCCTCTCCAGCTACACAGCCCCCGCACCCCAGGGCCTATGCTGCATGCCAGGTACGACGGTGTCACGCAGTGTTAGACATGTCTTGCCTGAAAGAGGAGAGTTACACTGGAGCAGCTCTCCTGGCTGCTCTTAACAAACAGGTGGAGCAATGGCTGACCCCGCACAAGCTTGAGATGGGCAACGTGGTGTGTGACAACGACAGCAATCTCATTTTTGCGTTGAATTTTGGAAAGCTGACACACATACCCTGCATGACACATGTGCTGAATCTGGTCGTGCAAAGATTTGTGTCCAAGTACCCAGGGTTAGAGGACGTCCTGAAGCAGGCCAGGAAGTTGTGTGGGCATTTCAGGCGCTCTTACACGGCCATGGCATGCTTTGCGGACATTCAGCGTAGAAACAACTTGCCGGTGAGATGCCTGATTTGCGATAGCCCGACTCGCTGGAATTCCACCCTGCTGATGTTCTCTCGCCTGCTAGACCAGGAGAAAGCCGTCACCCAGTACCTGTATCATTACAGTACAAGGGCACAATCTGGGAGGATGGGGATGTTGTGGCCAACAACAACTGGACACTGATGCGAAATGCATGCAGGGTCATGGAGCCCTTTGAGGAGGTGACCAAACTGGTGAGTCGCGCTGAGGGCACCATCAGCGACTTGATCCCCTACGCCTACTTCCTGGAGCGTGCAGTGCGTAGAGTGGTGGATACAGCAGTGGAGGAGCGTGAACGAGAACAGTTACGGCAGCAGGAGTCGTGGGAGCGATTTACATCCAAACCCGATGTTTCCACAACACCTGCGGCAGCACAGAGGGGGGAGGAGGAGGAGGAGGAAGAAGAAGAGTCGTGTGGGGAAGGAGAGGAGTTAGACTCTGATGATAGTGATGAGGAAGGTATTTCTGTGGAGGAGGAAGAGGCGGCGTAAGAAGAACAACCGCGGCAGCCGTCACAGGGGGCTTCTGCTGCTCCACGTTCCCGTGGTATTGTTCGTGGCTGGGGGGGAGGAAGAGGATTTGCTTCCCATCACTGAGGAAGAGCAAGAGGAGATGGAGAGTACGTCTGCATCCAGCTTTGTGCAGATGTCCTCTTTCATGTTGTCCAGCCTGCTGAGGGACCCTCGTATCAAAAAACTCAAGGCGAATGACATGTACTGGGTGGCCACGCTACTAGACCCTCTGCACAGGCACAAAGTGGCGGACCTGTTACCAACTCAACAGAAGGCGGAAAGGATGCAGCACTTGCAGAACAAGCTGTCGATGATGCTTTACAATGCGTTTAAGGGTGATGTGGCTGCACAACGCAATCAAGGTACCACTGGCAGTAACCCTCTTCCTCCCAAATCCACGCAGGCAAGGACAGGACGCTCCAGCGATTTCAGGGTGATGTCGGACATGCGCACATTCTTTAGTCCAACTCCTCGCCATAGTCCTTCCAGATCCACCCTCCACCAACGCCTGTACCAGCAGGTAGCCGACTACCTGGCCTTGAGTGTGGATGTAGACACTGCGAAAAGCGACGATGAACCCTTGGACTACTGGTTGCGCAGGCTTGACCTGTGGCCAGAGCTGTCCCAATTTGCCATACAACTTCTCTCTTGCCCTGCCACAAGCGTCCTGTCAGAAAGGACCTTCAGTGCAGCTGGAGGCATAGTTACTGAGAACAGAAGTCGCCTAAGTCACGACAGTGTTCCATACCTGACCTTTATCAAAATGAATGAGGAATGGATCACAGAGGGCTACTGCACGACCGAAGACTAAGTCAGTCCCCACACACAGAATCTCTGCCTGCAGGCCGCTTGCCTTCTCCGCCACCACCAACAGGGTCCAGGACTCTAGGCGGATTCCTGAATTTTTAAGGCCGCTGTTAGCAGCGGCCGCTACACTTATTTTTCTGGTGCGTGTACATGCCTGCCTAATTTTTCTGCCTGCACTGCGGGCAGCTGCAACAAATAAACAAAAGGCATGTACATGTGCCCATCCCCCTTCGTGATCATTACCTTGCCGCGGTGAAGGGGCTTGCGTATCACAATGAAGCAATGACCGCCGGCTATTTGAGTGTCTCGGGTGGGGTTGGCACACAAAAGATAATAAGGTCGTTGCTTCATTGTGGTCAGACCAAATTTGATCAGCTGGACAGTCACTGTTGTTCTATCATTGAGCTACCACAGCCCGGTGACCATATGGGCTTCAAAAACGCCACGGCCTACACTCTGGCCACGGTGCGCACCAGTCCAGCACGGCCGTCACTATGCAAACAGCTGTTTGCGGTGTGTTACACAGTGAGTTTGGTGTGTCAGTGTGAAGCAGAACTCTAATTACACTCCCTGATTGATGTATACACATTCAAGATGTTTGAAAGCACTTTAGGCCTGCAATTTAGCATTCAATGTGATTTCTGCCCTTAAAACGCTGCTTTGCGTCAAATCCAGATATTTCCCCGGGACTTTGGGCATGTATCCCACTCCGCTATGCCCCCCTCCAGGTGTTAGACCCCATGAAACATCTTTTCCATCACTTTTGTGGCCAGCATAATTTTTGCTATTTTTCAAAGTTCGCATCCCCATTTAACCTCTTGAGGACTGCAGGGCTAAACCCCCCTAGTGACCAGGCATTTTTTAGCTAAAATGGCCACTGCAGCTTTAAGGCCAAGCTGCAGGGCCGCATAACTCAGCACACAAGTGATTCCCCCCCCCTTTTCTCCCCACCAACAGAGCTCTCTGTTGGTGGGGTCTGATCGCTCCCCCCATGTTTATTTTTTTTTTAATAAATATTATTGTTTGTTTTTTTTTTTAAAAAAACCCTGTTTCTTTAACTCCCTTCCCTTCCCTCCCTCCCTCCCTCCCTCCCCACAGCCGGCCAAATATGGCGATCGGCTGTCATAGGCTTCTGCCTATGAGAGCCGATCGCTCTCTTGTCCCCCATGGGGACAGCCGTGTCACACGGCTGTCCCCAGTGCAGCGCTGCTGCTGATCGCAGCGCTGCACAAAGTAAATAGACGGCGATCACGCCGTCTACCGGTCTCCCGAGCGGCAATAGCCGCTCGGAGACTGAAGGCGGGGCGGAGCTCCGCCCCCCAAGCAGGAGATGCGCGCGCAGCCTGCGCGCGATCTCCTGCAAAACAGAGCCCCAGGACTTTACGCCAATTGGCGTTAGGCGGTCCTGGGGCTGCCGCCGCGGCCACGCCTACTGGCGTGACGCGGTCGGCAAGAAGTTAAGTCTATTGCGGTTCGCGAAATTTTCGGCGAACCAAACCTTCCACGAAGGTTCGCGAACCGAAAATCGGAGGTTCACGACATCTCTAGTCACAACGGAGGCAGATAAGTGCCAGAGCTGCTATCAGATTATATAACAAACACAGTATGACAAAAAAATAAACCCAGAACTTCTCCAACCCCTCTCTTCTCCAGGCTCTGCTTCCCCTTCCTATTTCCAGGTCCCAGAAAGACCAGAGTGTTTATTCAAATGTTTTTTCCGCGTTACATAAATAGGTGCCTGAGGGTTTTTCTTCAAAATGATCCCCAAATTCAGCAGCTGACTTCATCTGGCACATATTAAATATTCATAGGTTAGATTTCACATCCACCCAAAAAAGGAGGAAATGTTCGAATCACTGAATATACCATAATCAAGATAATATTTGCAAGATATAATTGCCCTTTAACGGTTATAGTATGTTATAGTATTATAGTGTGTATTTTTTATATATATATATATTTTTTTTTATATACCGTAGTCCTGAAAGAGCCTAAAACTATTTTTTATACTTTTCAATCAGAAAAATGTTAATACAAATTAAAATGTAGTATTTCTTTGAAGAAACACCAACTGGTATTCTTAGTTCTACACAAAACAAATAAATAAATACAGTAGATAAAATAAAGTAAAAATGTTACAATTTGCTGGGTCATATCAAAGCACAGCAGGGTTTGCTGAAAGATTATCAAAGAAAACCTGTAAGTTAAAAAATAAATAAAATGGTAGATACTTTCCCAACATAGAGGAAAGCCTGTGGATGGGGCAAAGGCTTCCTGATCCATCTTGGAACTCTCCAAACATTTCCGACAAGAGCTTATTCCCCCCCTATAGTTAGCCGAAGAGCCCCCCCAGTATAAGTAGTCAGTGAACCCCCAAGTATAGGTAGCTAGGTTGCCAGAGAGTGCCTCCCCATATAGGTAACTGAAGAGCCCCCTATTATAGGTAGTCAGAGAGCCCCCTCCCAGTATAGCCAGCCAGGGAACCCCCCAGTACTAGGAAGTCAAAGAACCCTCCCCGTATAGTTAGCCGAAGAGCCCCCCCCTAGTATAGGTAGTCAGAGCCCCCCAGTATAGGTAGTCAGAGAGCCCCCTCCCAGTATAGCCAGCCAGGGAACCCCCCAGTACTAGGAAGTCAAAGAACCCTCCCCGTATAGTTAGCCGAAGAGCCCCCCCTAGTATAGGTAGTCAGAGCCCCCCAGTATAGGTAGTCAGAGAGCCCCCTCCCAGTATAGCCAGCCAGGGAACCCCCCCCCCCAGTATTAGGAAGTCAAAGAACCCTCCCCATATAGTTAGCCGAAGAGCCCCCCCTAGTATAGGTAGTCAGAGCCCCCCAGTATAGGTAGTCAGAGAGCCCCCTCCCAGTATAGCCAGCCAGGGAACCCCCCCCCCCCCCCAGTATTAGGAAGTCAAAGAACCCTCCCCATATAGTTAGCCGATGAGCCTCCCTAGTATAGGTAGTCAGAGAGCCCCCTCCCAGTATAGCCAGCCAGGGAACCCCCCCCCAGTATTAGGAAGTCAAAGAGCCCCCCCATATAGTTAGCCGATGAGCCTCCCTAGTATAGGTAGTCAGAGAGCCCCCTCCCAGTATAGCCAGCCAGGGAACCCCCCCCAGTATTAGGAAGTCAAAGAACCCTCCCCATATAGTTAGCCGAAGAGCCCCCCCTAGTATAGGTAGTCAGAGCCCCCCAGTATAGGTAGTCAGAGAGCCCCCTCCCAGTATAGCCAGCCAGGGAACCCCCCCAGTATTAGGAAGTCAAAGAGCCCCCCCCCCCCATATAGTTAACCGAAGAGCCTTCCTATTATAGGTAGTCAGAAACCCCCCAGTATAGGTAGTCAGAGAGCCCCCTGCCAGTATAGCCAGCCAGAGAACCCTCCCCCCCCCCCCCCCGTTAGGAAGTCAAAGAGCCACCCCCCCCCCATATAGTTTGCCAAAAAGCCCCACTAATATACGTAGAGCCCCCAGTTTAGTTAGCTGAGGAACCCCCCTTGTGTAGGTAGTCAGAGACCCCCAGAGTAAGGGTAGCCAGAGAATATTTCCCTTTTATGTGGTAAGAGGGAGCCCCCCATTGCAGAGTATGCAGGTTAGGGGTGATGCAACTCACTTCTCCAGCAACCACAGGGGAATGAATCACTTCATGGGATTGGGGGTTCGGAGCTTTGCAGCAATTTTGTAGGCGGAGCTTAACTTCGGCTCCCGGCACCCCTTATAAGATAAATATTGAGGCACCATGAGTGACTGCTCAGGTCACTCGGGGCAAAAGTCAGCCCTATACGTTACCTCACTAACCTTTAAGAGTCCTTGCAATATTTTGACATAACCAAAGTGAAAGTTGCAAAGATTTTCCATCTTACTGCAGAAATGTTTTAATTAATATTTGCAAGACCAAGTGTGTGTGTATGTATATGGCCATGTCTGTCTCATGTGCGCATGCACCCTGGCCTGAGAGCTGTCAGTACAAGACATTGTATTAAAACCAGCTGGTCACACTTGCTGAGTCAGTGTTATAGAAGCCATATTGCACATGACCTTTGCCAGCTAGTGCTACAAAGGGCCATTCTTGTATGCAGAGGTTTTGTCATTTGTTTACATTCCTCTTCAATCCATGTCTCATGTCACTTTTAATAACCTCATTAACCTGGCCATTTCTTGGAGGGTTACCATTATTGCTGCTCTGAAGTCCTGCTTTTGCGGTTAATGTTCTCAGCAGTAGTAGTATAGTATAATATAATATAATATATAGCTAATAAGAATTAACATTAAAAAGATACACTTAGCCGTGGCTCCCCAAGCGGGCTGCTCAGAGGTAGAATTTCACTGAACATTATCATTCAGACTCCACATTATCAAGTTCTCCTGTTATCTCGTGAATCTATTCCTTCTTTCTAACACAGAATGCAACTCAAATTCTAGTACAGGTTTCAACCATATTGCAGCTAGGCTACTGCAACATCCTTGCCTGTTGAAAAGAAGAAAATGTGAGCTGAGAATGTGGGCACTGCCTCATTAAATTTATCAGCAAGGAAAGGAAATTTGGCTACCCGGGCGGCAATAAATTCATTGAACCCTAAAGGGGGGATGGTTAGGGTTAGGTGTCAGGAAGGCTGTTTGTGCAGGGAGGGGAGGGGGGTGGTTAGGGTTAGGTGTCAGGAAAGGGGTTTGTGCAGTGAAGGAACGGTTAGGGTTAGGCATCTGGGAGGTGGTTTGTGCAGGGGGGCTGGTTTAGACATCAGAAAATGGGTTTGTGCAGGGGATGAATGGTTAGGGTTAGGCGTCAGGAAGGTGGTTTGTGCAGGGGGGAATGGTTTAGGCGTCAGGAAATGGGTTTGTGCAGGAAGGGGGACTGGTTAGGTGCTAGAAAGGGTGTCTGTGCGGTGGGGGGAGGGGGGCTTAGGGTTATTCGTCAGGTGGAAGGTTCTGTGTTAGAATAGCCTTAGGTTTAGCTATAGTAAAACATTAGTATTTAGTATGGATATTTTACTATTGAGAGTAATGGGTAGCCAAATTTCCGAGCACCTTTTGTAGATGTATTGCCACTGTTGTGTGTCAGTAAACTGACTACCCCTCTTCAGTACAGCCTGAACTCTACTAATCTCATCCATCCCACTCCTCAGATACCGCTCCTTTCTTCAAATCTCTCCACTTATTGCCCATTATCAATAGTAACAATATGTCATTATTGTCATTTTATTTATATACAGTAACTTCTTCCGCAGTATGTAGTACAAAACATATAGTAGGGAGCACAAATACATGAAAAGTTCAGAACTCTGTATAATCCGGACATTGAGCATTGCAAATATATACAAAGTTGATGTGTGGTTTGAGACATCAATACTGGTCCACGGTCATATGATAAATTACAACAGAGTCAGGGTTGGTTCACACTGCAAGAGCTTTTCCTAAGCTCTTGAGATTTAAAAAGCACTTGCTAATGTAGTGCTATGAGAGTTTTCTCACTTGAGCAATGTGATTTTGTAAAAACCACCCATTAGCATGAGTTTTCAAATCACAAGCCCTTAAAAAGCGCTTACAGTGGGAACCAGTCTTAAGAAACACTAGGAGGAGGTCCCTGCACTTGCAAGGTTTCAATCTAGAGCATAGTGGGTTTAGACATTAGGGAACGAAACATGAAGCAATGAACCTCAGATGCCACATATAGCAAATTGTAGGATTATCCAAACAGGTGAGTTTTGAGAGTATGTTTGAAAGTTTCCAGGCTTGGAGCATTTAAATTCCAAAGTATTCTTTTTGAACTTAGAAACCGTAACCAAGAATTGAACTTCATCCCAATCAGTAGCTGATATCTCCTTTCCAATGAGAAATCTATTCCTTTTCACAAACGGATCAGTAGGGGGCTCTGTATGGCTGATATTCTGGTGAAAATCCCTCCCACAAGAAACTCTGAGGACCATGGTCCTGGCGTTTCCTGTCTGTGAACCTCATTGCATTGTGGGAAATAGCTATTTACAGCTGTTTCCAACTGCCAAAAAAGCAAGCAGCATCTCCTTCCACTGACATCACCTGCCGGCAGTAAAAATGTCACCATGTGATAAATGTCACAATGTACATCATGGAGAGGAAATATTTAACAATGGGAAAACACTGTTTAAATCATTTATACATAATTATTGTAAAAATGAAGCACTTTTTTATTACATTATTTTCACTGGAGTGCCTCTTTAAAGAACAACTATCGTGAAAAAAAAATGTAAAATAAAATATAAACATATAAATAGGCAGCACGGTGGCATAGTGGTTAGCGCTCTCATCTTACAGCGTTATGCCCCGATTCGAATCCCAGCCAGGGCTCTCTCTGCATGGAGTTTTTATGCTCTCCCTGTGCCCGTGTGGGTTTCCTCCAGGCACTCCGATTTCATCCCACATAACAAAAACATACAAATACGTTAATTGGCTTTCCATCTCAGTGTAGTGTGAGGGTTTTACTACATAATCCGCAATTAGTCTTCAATATCAGTTGCCCGTCATACTACACGGTGGGGGTAAAATTGGTTGTATTGGCCTATCATAATTGAAAGTGTGTACCAGGCTTAAGAGATATTGTAATGCACATTCATGAATTGAATCGAAAGTTAGATGTAGCCAACAGCATGGCAATTAAAGGAGAACTGTAGCAAGAGGTATGTGGAGGCGGAGGCTGCCATATTTATTTCTTTTTAAACAATACCAGTTTCCTGGCAGTCCTGCTTATGTACTTGGCTGCAGTAGTGTCTGACTCACACCAGAAACAAGCATGCATCTAATATTGTCAGAACTGACAATAATGTCAGAAACATCTGATCTGCATGCTTGTCCAGGGTCTATGGCTAAAAGTATTATAGTCAGAGGATCAGCAGAAGAGCCAGGCAACTGGTGTTGCTTAAAGGGAAGTAAATATGACAGCCTCTACATACCTCTCGCTACAGCTGTCCTTTAACCAGCCGGGCAGTATGGACGAGCTCAGCTCGTCCATCACCGCCAGAGGCTGCCGCTCATGCCCTGCTGGGACGATTTTCATGAAATAAAAAGCAGCACACGTAGCCGGCACTTTGCCAGCCGCGTGTGCTACCTGATCGCCGCCGCAGCGCGGCAATCCGCCGCGTGCAGCGGCGAAAGAGGGTCCCCCCAGCCGCCTGAGCCCAGCGTAGCCGGAACAAACAGTTCCGGCCAGCGCTAAGGGCTGGATCGGAGGCGGCTGACGTCAGGACGTCGGCTGACGTCCATGACGTCACTCCGCTCGTCGCCATGGCGACGAGGTAAGCAAAACAAGAAAGGCCGCTCATTGCGGTCTTCCTTGTTAATTCTGATCGCCGGAGGCGATCAGAATGACGCGTCCGGAGCGCCCTCTAGTGGGCTTTCATGCAGCCAACTTTCAGTTGGCTGCATGGAATAGTTTTTTTTTAATTAAAAAAAAAACCCTCCCGCAGCCGCCCTGGCGATCTTAATAGATAGATATATATATTAAGATTATATATATATACAGTGGGTTGCAAAAGTATTCGGCCCCCTTGAAGTTTTCCACATTTTGTCATATTACTGCCACAAACATGAATGAATTTTATTGGAATTCCACATGAAAGACCAATACAAAGTGGTGTACACATGAAAAGTGGAACGAAAATCATATATGATTCCGAACATTTTTTACAAATAAATAACTGCAAAGTGGTGTGTGCATAATTATTCGGGCCCCCTTTGATCTGAGTGCAGTCAGTTGCCTATAGACATTGCCTGATGAGTGCTAAAATGTCAGTACAAATACAGCTGCTCTGTGACGGCCTCAGAGGTTGTCTAAGAGAATATTGGGAGCAACAACACCGTGAAGTCCAAAGAACACACAAGACAGGTCCAAGACAGGTCAGGGATCAAGTTATTGAGAAATTGAAAGCAGGCTTAGGCTACAAAAAGATTTTCAAAGCCTTGAACATCCCAAGGAGCACTGTTCAAGCGATCATTCAGAAATGGAAGGAGTATGGCACAACTGTAAACCTACCAAGACAAGGCCGTCCACCTAAACTCACAGGCCGAACAAGGAGAGCGCTGATCAGAAATGCAGTCAAGAGGCCCATGGTGACTCTGGACGAGCTGCAGAGATCTACAGCTCAGGTGGGAGACTCTGTCCATAGGACAACTATTAGTCATGCACTGTACTAAGTTGGCCTTTATGGAAGAAATGCAAGAAGAAAGGCATTGTTAACAGAAATCATAAGAAGTCCCGTTTGCAGTTTGCCACAAGCCGTGTGGGGGACACAGCAACCATGTGGAAGAAGGTGCTCTGGTCAGATGAGAGCAAAATGGAACTTTTTGGCCAAAATGCAAATCGCTATGTATGGCAGAAAACTAACACTGCACATCACTCTGAACACACCATCCCCACTGTCAAATATGGTGGTGGTAGCATCATGCTAGGGGGGTGCATCTCTTCAGCAGGGACAGGGAAGCTGGTCAGAGTTGATGGGAAGATGGATGGAGCCAAATACAGGGCAAACTTGGAATAAAACCTCTTGGAGACTGCTAAAGACTTGAGACTGGGGCAGAGGTTCACCTTCCAGCAGGACAATGACCCTAAACATAAAGCCAGGGCAATAATGGAATGGTTTAAAACAAAACATATCTATGTATTAGAATGGCCCAGGCAAAGTGCAGATCTAAATCCAATCGATAATCTGTGGCAAGATCTGAAAACTGCAGTTCACAAATGCTGTCCATCTAATCTGACTGAGCTGGAGCTGTTTTGTAAAGAAGAATGGGCAAGGATTTCAGTCTCTAGATGTGCAAAGCTGGTAGAGACATACCCTAAAAGACTGGCAGCTGTAATTGCAGCAAAAGGTGGTTCTACAAAGTTTTGACTAAGGGGGCCGAAAAATTAAGCACACCCCACTTTGCAGTAATTTATTTGTAAAAAATGTTTGGAATGATGTATGATTTTCGATCCACTTCTCACATGTACACCACTTTGTATTGGTCTTTCACGTGGAATTCCAATAAAATTGATGCATGTTTGTGGCAGTAATGTGACGAAATATGGAAAACTTCAAGGGGGCCGAATACTTTTGCAACCCACTGTATATATATACTTATTATACTATACTAAAAACACAGTGCCTCTAGGTATGATTATTGTATACTACCCCACATCTTGTGTCCTCCTATTCCTTTTAGAATGTAAGCTCACAAGGGCAGGGCTCTGTCCCCCTTTTGTGTCTTAGAACTCATTATCCATTTTATTCGTCATATTACTTTTGTCACTGTCATTACCAATTCTGTATTTTGTACCAATTCTGTATTTTGTATATTGGTGTATACTGTTTTCTGTATTATTTTTTGTTTTTTATTTTATTGTTTGTTTCTCACTTTGTACAGCATCACAGGATATGTTGGCACTTTATAACTTAATAATAATAAGCCAAAAAAGTATGGAACCAAGCAGAAATAGACAGTTGGTCATCTTGGAATACAAACAACAGTTTCGTTTTTCAGTGTTATATTTTACTTATGATTATTTGTAATGACTCCACAATGCAATGCTGATCAGAGCAGCACAAGTGCCATCATATGCTGTCTGAATCTGCTGCGCAGTTAGAAAGCTTGTATCCATTTGGTACAGTGTAATAACCAGATGCTTATTATTAATCCATTCCACTTATGGCTTTGATAAATGCTGTGCAGTTTTTGTTAGCAGGACATGTTGAGCTGCAGACAATGGAATCTATTTATCAATGTTGTTGGTTGCTAAATGGCCCAAATCACAACAGCAGATTTACACAGGATATCTCCAGAATGAATACGCTTAGCCGTATTGTATATTCGCCACTCATTTTGCAAATCAGGAAACTCTAATAACCACCTCTCTTGCCCTCTAAATTTAAGATTTGCCCCTTAGTGCTTAAGCCCCGAGGCTCTGCAGGGTTAGGTTACTGACAGATTAACCCCTTTAAGGGGAGGGGCATTGGGGGGAGGTCTGCTCAAAGCGAGATTCCCAGTGTCACAAAGAGAAAGGATGTCATAAGGAAAGAATGGGTTAAAGGGGCCAGCTGATTCCTCTAATGGCAGATGGTGTTTCAGAACAGATTTACATTAATTGTCTTCAAATCTGCTCTGAGGCCGAGGTTATAGATCTATACAAAGGCTATGAAAGGGAGAAGGCTACTGAGTGAGGAGGCAGAAAGAGATAAAGAGATGGACAGACACACATACATAGGAGGAGATATGGATGGATGGATGGATGGATGGATGGATAGATAGATAGATAGATAGATAGATAGATAGATAGATAGATAGATAGATAGATAGATAGATAGATAGATAGATAGATAGATAGATAGATGGATTTATTGGAGATACTGTAGATACAGAGCTAGATAGATAGATAGATAGATAGATAGATAGATAGATAGATAGATAGATAGATAGATAGATAGATAGATAGATAGATAGATAGATTAGAGATAGATTGATGGATTGATTGGAGATAGATACAGAGCAAGATAGATGGATAGATAGATAGATAGATAGATAGATAGATACATAGATAGATTAGAGATAGAGCAATAGATAGATAGATAGATTAGAAATAGATAGATAGTTAGATTGATTGATTGATTGATTGATTGGAGATAGATAGATTATAGATAGATACTTAGATAGATTCATAGATTATAGATAGATAGATAGATAGATAGATAGATAGATAGATAGGTAGATAGATAGATAGATAGATAGATAGGTGGCTTAATAGTTTATAATAATAATTTTCCCTTTCAGAATCAGTCTAAAGCTAAATATTCCCTACCTGATGCAGGAAGATGGATCCAGTGGTGTCTCTCTGACGACAAGCGCTCCACGATCCATCTTCCTGCTGGCAGGTCTGCGTGACGTCACACGACGTTACACAATGGGCGCAAATAGGAAGGCAAGCGATTACATTACTTTGTGCGAAGCCGTCAAGGATCTTAAAGGTCCGATCCGTTGTGATGATGGTCGGTATCACCGCGTGACGTTTTGCGACGTTAGTGTCATCACCGGTCTGTACCCAAGTTGCGAGGTCACGGAAATGATCGCTCAAAGTATCGCTGGTCGTGAGAAAAATCGTTGGGAAGATTGCGTCATGGGTATGGGCTTTCCTTTCACATCCAGGCTAAGACACTATATGAATGGAATATGTACGTTCTCCCTTTGTGTGAGAGTTTCCTCCAGGTACCCTGATTTCCTCCCACATCCCAGAAGCATACCAGTAGATTACCTGATTATTCCTAAGATTTATTTTTTTTCCTCTTTTGAATCACAGCCAGGATGCCAAGGTAATGTGGGCAGCAGAGATAGCAGCTAGTAGAATATTGGTAAAATGTGTGGTATTCTAGTGGTATCAGTCATTTATTTTCGATCTCTTACGCAATCCCTGCCGATTTCCACGCTGCCTTCGCTGCTACTAAGTTGATGTTTGTATCGGTGGCCGCTGTTTTAGGAGGCGCTGGAGGTTCTGGGGAGTTTGGGTGCGTCCATAGATGCCAAATAGCAGCTATAAGGGGAAATTTGGGACCTGGAGGTGTCCGATAAAATAGCAAACACCAAGGCTGCTCACTATACAAACTGCAGCTACCAACAGCATTCACAAAGCCTCTGGCGCCCAAATTTCCCATCATAATCGCAGCTATTAACATGGGTTTACTATTATGGTGCTCAACCCTCCCTGGTGTCTCTGGCCCCCAAATGGCCGCTTTGGTCAGGACACTGTGTGTGTGGTGTTTATACTATCTCTGTGTCTCCTCCTACATACACAAAACCTACTAGTAGGTTCATTGTCTTCTCCTAAAAATAACTGTCCCTGGGCTGTGGTAGGGACGTTACATTGTAAGACATATAAGGGTATTCAGTTATCCACACTATAGGGCCCCCAGAAAAATGTAATTGGGCCCACCAATGTTCACTCACTGTTCAGCCTCTTTCCCTTGCCTGGGGGCTCATCTTGCAGAGGTCATAAGACAAGTGTGTGTCTTCACATCCAACATTACAGTAGTCACCAAATCACCTGATCTAAAGGATGGACAGGAGGGAGTGAGTGAAGTAGTAGTTGGGGGCGCCACTGCAGTGACAGGGGCTGCTCCTCTTTAGTTACGCTATATTATTATTTAGTATTTATATAGCGTGGACCTCTTCCTCAAAGGGGCTCACAATCTAATTCCTACCATAGTAATATGTCAATGCATGTATCCTATGCACAGGCAAATGCAGGGGGGGATAGGGTTGCCAGGTGTCCGGTTTTAGACCGGACAGTTCGGTTTTTGGCCGCTGTGTCCTGTCCAAAAAGGCATGTTAAACCGGACAATTAAGATGTCCGGTTTTATGCCTTTTGCCACTTGCCGCCACCCGTTCCGCCAGCGCTGCGCGACCGCTGATTCGCTGCCTGGCTGTCAGTCAAAGGCACAGCCAGCCAGCTTACGCGGCGTAAGTTACGCCAGCTTAAGTACCGCCCCCGAGCCCGCGCTTCCCGACGTTGCTACGGCAACGCCAACGCTGCGTTGCCAACGCACGCATGACATGGGTCACTCACGTCATTTGCAATGCGATTCTGCATCTGCGAAGGAAGCAAGGTAAGGTCAGGAGTCTGGAGATATGGTGAGTGAGTGACCCATAATTCTCTGGTTGTATTTCCGCTCTTTGTGTGCATTGGCTCCGCTCTATCTCCCCTCCGTATAGTCCAGGCGTGACTTTCAATCTCATTCAATCTCGCCTGAGCCCGCTGCTTACTATACTTTACACTTGAATTCATACTATTGTACAACGCAATTTATACTGTTATATTTGTTATATTTGTTATATTTGCTCAAAATGTGTACATACATGTATGCGCAGATTTATATTTTAACTTTATGCCTATGTATGTCCACTTTATTGTTCTCAATAAAAAATTTTGGTGGGAAAAAAAAAAAAAAAATTTAAAACTTCCCGCAAGAAATCGACCACTTCACTGTGCAAAAACGCCATAAATGCATTGCATTATTTGCATAGTTTTCCAGTTTTGTAATAGTTTTCTGCTCTGTCTCTTATTATGTGCATTTACTGGTGAAAAGCGGTCTCTTATTATGTGCATTTACTGGTGAAAAGTGGTCTCTTATGTGCATGTACTGGTGAGGACAGTTAGTGACATGGCTATGTACTCTGTAATGTTCTGCAGAAGATGTCAGTGCGATATAAATACTGTAAAAAACATTTTTTAAAAAGCCCATTGCTTAGCCCCACTCTACATAAAAGTGCGCTTCTGACTCCGCCCCTAACTCCACCCCCTGTCCGGTTTTCTCCATCAGCCGACCTGGCAACCCTAGGGGGGGATTATAGCTGCCCAGAATCCCCCCTCAGACCAGGGCCAGTGCAGTGTCTGGGGACAGGCACAACTTTGGATGGAGCAGCACCGTGTGCACAGAGCATGGAGCAGCTCTGGGGAACTCAACAGAGCCAGGTATGAGCACAGCCTTGTACCCTGCTGTGTGAATGCTTTACTTTCCCCTTCATTATTAATATCGGCTGTCCTCATTATTATCTGTATCCAAACTGCTCCTGATTGATCCCATTGTTGATTTAGGAAATAATTGTCAGATCCTGACAGTCAGATGGGAAATTGCATTATATGTACCCAGCATGATGTTCTACTATATTATTGTACTGTATTGTATCCCCTCCTTGAAAATCCTGGGTTTGCCCCTGCTATGTATTGTAGTCTAGGAGGAAACCCACACAGTCACAGGGAGAACATAGAAACTCTATACAGATAATGCCTTGGCTGAGATTCAAACTGAGGATCCAGCGCTGCAAGGCGAGACTGCTAACCATTATGCCAAGGTGCTGTACACATGCCACTGTGCTGACCAGTTAGTCATATGACTTATTCACTGTCCATTGTAAATGTTCATTGTGAGGAGAATGAGTCAGCCCTATATAAATGTGTAATAATGATAACCATCATTAAATAGGAGAAGACCATTACTATTGCTACATAAGGGAACAATTTACTGAATGAGTCCGGCAATTACTTACGCTGACCCAGTAAACGTGTGTTTATGTCAGGCATCCAGTCAGTGCTGTAAGATTTGCCCTGAACCTGTGCGGGGAGACGTGGGACGAGCACCAGCGTCAGGGAGATGGCTTCATCCGCTGTTTGGATGCTGAAGTGCTTGTTAGGATAAGCACTGTAAAGAAATCTGTCATGGGTTTGATGTCCCCACCTGGTATTCACATGCTCTGTATTCTTTAGACGTTACACAGTGATTAGAAGTATGGGCCCTCTGAGGACAGATTCTCCCATCACTCTGCCTAATGACTTGGAGTTCACCTGCTGCGCCTGTCCTGGAGGTGTGATAATTCCCCACCACGCTGCTGATCACAGCTCACCAGTGAAAGTGACTCTGTCCCATCAGCCTGGCTGAATGATGCAAATCTGACATTCATCTGCTGGGGACCTCACACTGGATTAACATTTCACCATGAGGCGGAGGGACGGGCACACACAGACTGTCACAAGGGCAGCATGCAGAGCTAAGCAGAGATGATCGAGCCAGGCTGGTTTAGGGCTCGGACCCACTAGGGGTTTTTGGCCGCATTTTTGGGATCCCCAACAATTGCTGGTGATTCCTAAAAAAAGCTTTGCCAATGTCTCTTAGGGTTTGTATATTAGGGTTCATCCCAATTGCATGACATGCAGCATTTTGGGTTTGCACTCCATGCTGTGTACAATAGCACTGCTAAATTGCTTCGAAAAGCGATTTTTCAGCGTTTTGGGGGCAGAGCGATTAGAATTTTATATAAACTTTATTATACTTAACAGGTGTATGGATGTCCAGCTTCCGTCCGTAGCCCCACCCCCAGCAGAAGAGGTCACAAGTGCTTCGCTGATTGGTCCTAGAGAAGCAAATATGACCTTTAGGGGAAAGGGCTACGGGCGCAAGCCGGACATCCGGACACTTGGTGAGTATAATGAAGTTTATTCAAATAATTAAAAAAAACAATTCGCTAATAGGCAGCATACAGTAAATTTATTTAAAATAAGTTATTAGTTAAAAATTAAAAATACTAAAATTACTGTACCGTAAGCGCGAGCACAATCGCCCTAGGAATCGCTGCACACAGTTCTGCAACAATTTTAAAGCGCTGCTGCAATTCCTAATGGTTCCCAGCTCAATGTACTTAATCTGATTTGGTCCCTAACTAGTCCAAGTAGGCGTCAGTGAAAATGGTCACCCCTTCATGTGACCCTTTCTGTAGTCCAGCAGCCTGTACCGTCCCCCAAACCCCAACAGTTTTTCATATTTGTAAAAGTATTAGTCAAACCTAAGCAAATAATTTGGGTGCTAGCGCCACAGACTGCAAGGTTATTTGCAGCGCCTGATAATTATTGTAATTAGGCTTTTCGGATATTTAACGAAGAATACGGTGCTTTTATAGGAGGAGATTATATTGCAAGGGTGTGGTTAGTGTTAGGGCCTGTTTCCGCTAGAATAAATCTGCATGTGTTTTCTGCATGCAGATTCGCATAGCCAATAATAGTCAATGGGCCTGCTTCCACTAGGCCAAACATCTGTGCGGTGTGCTGTGCAGAAAAAATCTGCACAGCAGAGCCATCAGAATCCGAACACCACAAGGCTTGTGTGCGATTTGCCTGTAAAGAAGTAGGAGAATCGCATGCATTATCGCCATGCTAATTTTTCCATGCAAATTCGCATACGTTTCGCTTTAAATTAATGTAAAAGCACACAGGCACTGACATGGTTAAATTCGCATATGTACAAAAATACGCGAAAAGGCATGCATTTCACGTTAACATTTGCATACAAACGCGTATAAATTTGCATCCGCATGCAAATTCGTTTACGCGTTTTCCACAACGGAATCGCACCGCTCTTGTGGAAACGTAGCCTCAGCACATTTATATTGTGCTTTTCTCCTGGCGGACTTAAAGAGAATCTGTATTGTTAAAATCGCTCAAAAGTAAACATACCAGTGCGTTAGGGGACATCTCCTATTACCCTCTGTCACAATTTCGCCGCATTAAAAGTGGTTAAAAACAGTTTTAAAAAGTTTGTTTGTAAACAAACAAAATGGCCACCAAAACAGGAAGTAGGTTGATGTACAGTATGTCCACACATAGAAAATACATCCATACATAAGCAGGCTGTAAACAGCATTCCTTTTGAATCTCAAGAGATCATTTGTGTGTTTCTTTCCCCCATGCACTGAAGTTTCAGGCTGCTCTTTTCTTCCTGCAAATAGCTTTGCCCTTGTTTGTAATTCCTCAGTATGTGAAAGCCCAGCCAGCTCAGAGGACGATTTATCCAGCTGATTAGAGCAGCTTCTCTCTTCTCTCTTATCTAAATAACACACAGGCAGTGTGCATAGAGGGGCCAGAAAGGGTGAGTTCATAGCAGAACCACAACACTGAAGAACTTGGCAGCCTTCCAGACACAGGCGACAAGTCTGACAGGGGAAAGATACATTGATTTATTACAGAGACTGTCATAGTACAAAGTGCTGCAGTTAGCCAGAACACATTAGAATAGCTTTTGGAACATGTAGGATGATAAAAAACAGGATGCAATTTTTGTTACGGAGTCTCTTTAAAGCGCCAGAGCTGCAGCCACTAGGGCACACTCTAGGGCACTAGGGCACTGCAGTAGCAGTGTTAGGGAGTCTTGCCCAAGGTCTCCTCACTGAATACGTGCTGCCTTACTGAACAGGTTAGGCGACAGTAAAATATCTGTATTTTTACTGATATTTTACTATCGTAATTACATAGAGCCCAATAGTAGAACATCACTAAGTTTACTGATATTATACTAGCGGCTATTCCTGGTGCACAAATTACCGCACGCCCTTTTTTTCCATGTATGTGCTCAAGCAGCCCTGTCAAAAAAACACAATTTCTTTCACTGGGCGTTTGAATTATATTATTATGCATATACAACATTGATACACTTTCTGCAGCAGCCTTATCAGTTTGACGTATAACCGTTCAATGTATTAATTGAACTGTTAAATTGTTCATTAATTTGATACGGTGGCTGCACACACTTCATAGCTAAAATATAACAGTTAAAATAACAGTGTGAGACTCCAGGATAGTTCTACAGTATGTACCATTGCTACTGCACATACAATTAATTATCCTTTGAATTTATTTTCAGTTCAGGTTTGCTTTAAGGTATTTTTTTTTAAAGAATACACGAGGCTGAAAATAATAAGTGCATTTTTACTTACCTGGGGCTTCTTCCAGCCCCTAGAAATCTCTGTGTCCCTTGATGGAGTTCCACAGTCACCAAGTCTCCTGTTGTCCCCTCCGTAACAGGCGCCGACCCGGCCGGGTGGCAGCCTCTGCGCATGCATGAGAGAGCAGATGCTGCCTCATTCCCCCCTTGCAGCCGACTGTCCCACACTGGCCGCTCCGCTCTCTGCCGCCTCCCCGAGCTCCCCGCACAGTGCAGAGGACGACCTCGAGGTTGTCCTTACTGCGCCTGTGTGAGGCGCCGCCTTCAATCATGGCCACTTTGGACAACGTAGCCATGATTGACAGCTGCACTTCACGCAGGCGTGGTAAAGATGACGTCAAGGAAGTCCTCTGCACTGTGCGGGGAGCCCGGGACGGCGGCGGAGAGCAGAGCGGTCAGCGTGGGACAGTCGGCTGCAAGGGGCTGGAGAAAGCCCCAGGTGAGTAACGCTGATTTTTTATTTTTTGCCTGACAATTACTTTAAAAAGACACTGTAAGGAAAAAAAGTGCCCCTATGGGGTACTTACCTCGGGAGGGGGAAGCCTCTGAACCCGAATGAGGCTTCCACCATCCCCTTTATCCTCAGGGATCCCATGCTTTTAGCCCCCAAAAATCCGCCCACAGTGCAGGCGCAGTAGGAGGGGCGGACCCGATAGGGCTCGGCTATTTACAACGAGGCTTGAGGGGAAGCTTGTACTCCGCCTGCACAGAGGCACGGATAGGCAAATATTGCTGCCGGCTGAAGCCTCTACTGCACTGCGCTGTAGGCTGAGGCTGAAGAGGACAGGAAAAGCCTTATTAGCCTGCGGGCAGGGTCCTCCTCCTTCTGTCTCCTACCTGTTCATACACCTCCATTACTGTATACCCATCCTATGGATCTGAGTGAACTCTTGAGTGAACTCGACTTGCCTAATCTCCATGCTCCCATCCATTGACTGACCAAGCATTACCTTGTACTCCTACTGTGCTGTGTGATCTGGTCTGCATGTATTCCTGTATTGTCTTATTGCTGTATGTCACCCCTAAATATTGTCTGTAACCTTAATGTCCAGCCCTGCGTAATATGTTGGCGCATTATGAATACAATAAAAAAATGCTTCCCCCCTCCCCAGGTAAGAATCCCCCAGGGGCACTTTTTTCCTTACGGGATCTCTTCATCTCTTTAACACACCCAATACCCCACCACCACCACCACCACCACAGTGACCAGGCTATTTTTTACAATTTAGGCCACTGCCGCTTTAAGGCCTCGCTGCAGGGCCGTACAACTCAGCACACAAGTGATCACCCCCCTTTTCTGCCCACCAACAGAACTTTCTGTTGGTGGGGTCTTATCCCTGCCGACATGTTTATTTATTTGTATTTTTTTTTTAATAAATATTACTATTTTTTTTTATACCCACTCCTCCCTCCCCACCCAGCCAGCCGAATCACAGCAGTCGGCTGTCAATGGCATCAGCCTATGACAGCTGATCGCTTCTGTGCCTCCCAGGGGGACAGCCGTTGTCCTCAGTACAGCGCTGCTGTAGATCGCAGCGCAGCTGCAATTTAAGAGAAGCTAAAGTGTTTAGTTTACCTTACCTGGAGCTTCTTTCAGCTCCCTGTAGTCCTTCAGGTTTCTTGCTATCCTCCTGGTCCATTGTGTTCCACTGCTATGCCCCTCTGAAAGCTGCCCGACTGAGCCCTGTTGTGGGCTACTGTGCATGCACGTCCCTGGCCTCAATCTCACTCCCATGGCCAGAAGCTTTCTGCGCATGCGCAATTCATAAAACGTGCCCATGAGCAGAACACTCCCGACCACTGAGCGCGATCGATGCTGGGACTAGTGATACTTGCAATGGCCGACTTTGAGTAACTTTGCGGTAATTGTTACGTAACCATGTTGTGAATCGCAATAACATTTCGAGGTGGAGCGGACTTACGATTCCAATTCCAGTGCATAATTTTGCATAATTACAAGTGGAATTTCGACTTAAAATTTGCTTGTATTGGTCATTGTGTCTTGTGTATATACTATATATATATAAATATATATATATATATATATATATATATATATATATATATATATATATATATATATATATATATATATATATACAGTGGGTTGCAAAAGTATTCGGCCCCCTTGAAGTTTTCCACATTTTGTCATATTACTGCCACAAACATGAATCAATTTTATTGCAATTCCACGTGAAAGCCCGATACAAAGTGGTGTACACGTGAGAAGTGGATCGAAAATCATACATCATTCAAACATTTTTTACAAATAAATAACTGCAAAGTGGGGTGTGCGTAATTATTCGGCCCCCTGAGTCAATACTTTGTAGAACCACCTTTTGCTGCAATTACAGCTTGTCTCTACCAGCTTTGCACATCTAGAGACTGAAATCCTTGCCCATTCTTCTTTGCAAAACCGTTCCAGCTCAGTCAGATTAGATGGACAGCGTTTGTGAACAGCAGTTTTCAGATCTTGCCACAGATTCTCGATTGGATTTAGATCTGGACTTTGACTGGGCCATTCTAACACATAGATATGTTTTGTTTTAAACCATTCTATTCTTGCCCTGGCTTTATGTTTAGGGTCATTGTCCTGCTGGAAGGTGAACCTCCGCCCCAGTCTCAAGTCTTTTGCAGTCTCCAAGAGTTTTTCTTCCAAGTTTGCCCTGTATTTGGCTCCATCCATCCTCCCATCAACTCTGACCAGCTTCCCTGTCCCTGCTGAAGAGATGCACCCCCCCGAGCATGATGCTGCCACCACCATATTTGACAGTGGGGATGGTGTGTTCAGAGTGATGTGCAGTGTTAGTTTTCCGCCACACATGGCGTTTTGCATTTTGGCCATAAAGCACCTTCTTCCACATGGTTGCTGTGTCCCCCACATGGCTTCTGGCAAACTGCAAACATGACTTCTTATGCTTTCTGTTAACAATGCCTTTCTTCTTGCCACTCTTCCATAAAGGCCAACTTTGTACAGTGCATGACTAATAGTTGTCCTATGGACAGAGTCTCCCACCTGAGCTGTAGATCTCTGCAGCTCGTCCAGAGTCACCATGGGCCTCTTGAAAACTGCAAAATGCTAGCAGAAACGCTACAGAAAAAGAAGAAAAAGTGTTTCAAAATCTGCTAGCATTTTGCGGATCTGCTAGCGGTTTTTGGTGTGCACCAAGCCTAAGAGAATATTGGGAGCAACAGCACCGTGAAGTCCAAAGAAAACACAAGACAGGTCAGGGATCAAGTTATTGAGAAATTTAAAGCAGGCTTAGGCTACAAAAAGATTTCCAAAGCCTTGAACATCCCACGGAGCACTGTTCAAGTGATCATTCAGAAATGGAAGGAGTATGGCACAACTGTAAACCTACCAAGACAAGGCCATCCACCTAAACTCACAGGCCGAACAAGGAGAGTGCTGATCAGAAATGCAGTCAAGAGGCCCATGGTGACTCTGGACGAGCTGCAGAGATCTACAGCTCAGGTGGGAGACTCTGTCCATAGGACAACTATTAATCATGCACTGTACAAAGTTGGCCTGTATGGAAGAGTGGCAAGAAGAGAGGCATTGTTAACAGAAAGCATAAGAAGACCCGTTTGCAGTCTGCCACAAGCCATGTGGGGGACACAGCAACCCTGTGGAAGAAGGTGCTCTGGTCAGATGAGACCAAAATGGAACTTTTTGGCCAAAATGCAAAATGCTATGTGTGGCAGAAAACTAACACTGCACATCACTCTGACCACACCATCCCCACTGTCAAATATGGTGGTGGCAGCATCATGCTCGGGGGGTGCATCTCTTCAGCAGGGACAGGGAAGCTGGTCAGAGTTGATGGGAGGATGGATGGAGCCAAAAACAGGGCACACTTGGAAGAAAACCTCTTGGAGACTGCAAAAGACTTGAGACTGGGGCGGAGGTTCACCTTCCAGCAGGACAATGACCCTAAACATAAAGCCAGGACAACAATGGAATGGTTTAAAACAAAACATATCAATGTGTTAGAATGGCCCAGTCAAAGTCCAGATCTAAATCCAATCGAGAATCTGTGGCAAGATCTGAAAACTGCTGTTCACAAATGCTGTCCATCTAATCTGACTGAGCTGGAGCTGTTTTGCAAAGAAGAATGGGCAAGGATTTCAGTCTCTAGATGTGCAAAGCTGGTAGAGACATACCCTAAAAGACTGGCAGCTGTAATTGCAGCAAAAGGTGGTTCTACAAAGTATTGACTCAGGGGGCCGAATAATTATGCACACCCCACTTTGCAGGTATTTATTTGTAAAAAATGTTTGGAATGATGTATGATTTTCATTCCACTTCTCACGTGTACACCACTTTGTATTGGTCTTTCACGTGGAATTCCAATAAAATTGATGCATGTTTGTGGCAGTAATGTGACAAAATGTGGAAATCTTCAAGGGGGCAGAATACTTATGCAACCCATTGCCCACTGTATATATATATATATAGTCACTTAAAGGATACCCGAAGCGACATGTGACATGATGAGATAGACATGGGTACGCTCAGTGCCGAGCAGACAAATAACTAGGCCGTGTTCCTTTTTTTCTTTCTCTGCCTGAATGAGTTAAATATCAGATATGTAAGTGGCTGACTCAGTCCTGACTCAGACAGGAAGTGACTACAGTGTGACCCTCACTGATAAGAAATTACATGCATTTTAAAAAAAAAATATGTCCAGATTGTGGGAAGTAAAAACTTTGGGGGCCCCATCAAGGTTTTGTTGGGGGACTCCATTATTTGTAGTTAGACCTCTGCCAATGATGCCAAGTTGTCAGAAGACAAATCCACATGTATGAAGATTCCAGCATAATGTTTGCTTTGCTACAAGTGGAGCATCTTTATAATTCCTCCAAACCACTTGAGTGTTTGATATAAATAAAAGTGATAGATTTTCTGGATCAGCGGTAACTTTACTCCTTTATACTTCTTTGTGATGTCAGATCTGAGTATGCCATAGAGTGGAGCACAGGAGCCTATTCTTCAGATAGCACCATCCCCTGAGTGTCTTATTGATTGTTACTCCTATAATAGCAGTGACAACACACAGTGCTCCACTGAAGAGATAAAATAAACACGGCTTCACAGCGACTCTGAGAGCCCTCCAATAAGTGCTCAGCAAGCACTAACACAATGCCGCCTGACCTATGGAGACACTCATGAATATACAAACACTGGCAGATTGTCACCATTGCTACAGCTCCAATGTCAGTCTATATCATGTGAGTCGGGGCATGGATCGCTTATTTGTGTAACGCCTCTAGTGCTATATAAGAGGGGGGGGGGGACTGCATTTCATGAGTGATTTCAGGTTATTTGCTTGTAGCTTGTAACTGTCCCCTGTTTGGAAGGACAGTCTCTCTTTGGGAACCAAGTCCCTCTGTCCCTCTTTCTTCCTCATTTGTCCCTCTTTCAGGACTGATGTACAGATCTATGAATATATGTATTTTTCTACTGAAAATGTGTTAAATTAACTCTACACTTTGAGGCGACATGTGAGATGATAAGATAAACATGTGTATGTACAGTAAACAATATATTAACAACCAAGCTATTTCACTTGTTTTGTTTTGCTGCCTGAAAGAGTTAATTTTTAGGCATGGAAGTAACAGCTTCTGTCCTGTCAGCAATACAGAAAACATCACTGATTGGCAAATTACCGCCATAAAAGTTTCCTGGCAGAATACAACTTTTGAGGTCAGGGGAGAGATAGAAAAAAAGTCAATAGTATTTTAACTCTGGGACACTTAATAGGCTGCCACTGATTAGAGACAGTGAAACATTCAACCTATTTTTTAAAGGTTTAAATATAAAAGAAAACCAGGTGATACGTAAAAAAAAGTTATTTTTATAAGTAAGAGAATAAATATAATTGTCAATCTCGTCAGTTTCTTTTCACCTCAGATTCACTTTAAATTGATATACCTGTACAGTATTTCTTATGTTCAAATGTTAATATGAAGGAAAATGAACCAGGATAGAAAGGATCAGTGTGGTTTGACTTATAAAACAACATATTTTTCTCATGAACTCTTTAATGTATTCGTGACTAGCGTTTTTTGGGGGCAGGATTATGGGTGTGGCTTAAGTGTCTCTCTTTCTGATCTGAAAAAATTGGGAGGTATGGTTACTGTCCACACCAAGGGCCTGATTCACAAAGCGGTGCTAACAGTTAGCACCCTGGTGAAAAGCCCTTTATCACGCCTAAACTCAGTTTAGGCATGATAAGTTTAGGTGTGATAAGTTTAGGTGTGATAAGTTTAGGCATGATAAGTTTAGGTGTGATAAATTTAGGCATGATAAGTTTAAGCACCAACTGCGTTAGCACCGCAGTGCACAGCTGATCAAAAGTTTTGCGCTAGCAAAGTCCAGTGCACTTTGCATAGAGTTTAATGGCGCTGCTTTGCGTGCGGGACTTTGCACGCTATCTACACTTATCTAAACTTAGCATGCCTAAACTTATCACACCTAAACTTATCACACCTAAACTTATCACGCCTAAACTGGCTTTTCACCAGTGTGGTGCAAAGGTTATCATGCCTAAAGTCTTTTAGGCATGATAACTGAGTTATCACCGCTTTGTGAATCAGGCCCCAAGTGTCAAATTGCTTGGTTCAAGACAACATAAAGAGAACCAGTCAGTATGATACATTTGTAATTACCAGAATGTCCACTCTGAAGCCAATCTAGTAAAGGCCATACACAAATCGGTTTTCCTGGTTTATTCTCAGCTGGTTTCATCACTCGAATCTATCAGGAATCTAAAATGCAACTTGGCACATTGATCAATATGATTGATTTTACCGGACGGAAAGTCTTAATCGATAAGGGGTGGTAGAGAAGTGGAGTTATTAAATTTACTTTAAATGCCGATATTAACATGGGCACCCATAGGGGACCAAACTTCCACAGAGTCTAATATTTATTGTGTACATCGGTGAAGGTGGTGCGGTTATTAGCAGGTTAGGGTTAATCATCATCGGAGGGTTGGTTAGCATTAGTCATGTGTTTTCTGCTCCGCCTCTCCATTGGAGGTGTGGCAAGCGTTCCATGTCACTGATGTGGAGCCTCTCAACCAATCAACATGCAGAGCCTTATGAAAGTAGGCGTAGCTATAACTGGCAGGATGCGGAACCTTGCCTGGCAGTGCAGGAGCGATAAGAAGATGAAAGCACCTGACACATGACAAAGCCATGATGCCTTCTTAAAAAATAGAAGCATACAGATTTTTGTAGAATCAATAGTATTACTATTAAAAGTTGATTCTGGCGATACCTTTAATGACCAACTTGATACGAGGGATGGAAGGTCTCACCAAGAAAGGTTAGATAAACTGGATTTATTTAGTCTAGAGAAAAGATGCCTTAGAGGGGATCTAATTAACATGTATAAATACATCAGAGGGCAATATAATAGCTTGGCGGATGAGCTTTTTGTCCCTAGGCCTTCTCAAAGAACTAGAGGTCATGATCTGCGTATAGAGGAAAAACGTTTTAGCCATTTATTTAGGAAAGGGTAAGGGTTCTTTACAGTAAGAGTGATTAAGATGTGGAATGCATTGCCACAGGAAGTAATTATGGCAAATTCTATACCTGCATTTAAAGGAGACTTGGATGCTTTCCTGGCAATGAAAGACATCCATGGCTATAATTACTAGGTAATGCCCAGTGGTGTTCATCCAGGGATTTTATCTGATTGCCATCTGGAGTCGGGAAGGATTTTTTTCCCTTTTGGGGCTAATTGGACCATGCCTTGTAATGGTTTTCCTCTGTATCAATAGGGATATGTGAGGGAGCAGGCTGGAGTTGTACTTTGTTCTCTGGGTGAACTCAATGGACGTAGGTCTTTTTTTCAACCCAAATAACTATGAAGCTATGTAACTGTACATGGTTTATTGCAAGCTTTGCAAAAGTGAAGTGTCTTCTTCAGGCATTATACAGAACTGTATCAGTACGGTTCTGATACAGTTCTATATAATGCCTGAATGAGAAACTTAACGTTTGCAAAGCTTGCACTAAACCATGTACAGTTGGTCATTAAAGGTGTCACCGGAATCAACATTTGTTGGTTTGATGTCTGCATTTCTGCTCCTCGACTAACACTGGACCGCACTTCACTTATTTAAGGTTTTAATGCTAAGTGTCTTCTGCTTCTTTAAAAATAAGTCAACAAAACTGCAATACTCATATTTTTATTCTGATAGTTTCACTGAAAATTCACCCCAAACTGCATAATATCATTCTGTGCAGATTACATATAAGCCCTCTTAGTCTTAGACATCCTGTACATAACTGCTGCTCTGCCAGGTGTTTTCTAGCGCTTAGACACGCACAAATTGGTTTCTGGTTAAGTTTTTCAACTTGGAAACATTTTAATTAACCACTTGCCGACCGCCTACTTCATATTGGCGGCGGCAAAGTGGCAGCCCCAGGACCACGTAACGCAGATTGGCGTCAGGTCCTGGGGCACTCTCTGGCCGGGGATCGCGCGCTGGGATGCGCGCGCATCCGCCGGCAATAGGCTCCGCCCACCCGCGACGTCAACCCGCCGGCCAATCGGAAGCGCCGGCGGGTTGTTAACCCGACGATCGCCGGATAGGAAGCGTATAATACGCTTTGTAATGTTTACAAAGTGTATTATACAGGCTGCCTCCTGCCCTGGTGGTCCCAGTGTCCGAGGGACCACCAGGGCAGGCTGCAGCCACCCTAGTCTGCACCCAAACACACTGATCTGCCCCGCCCTGCCCCCTGATCGCCCACAGTACCCCTCAGACCCCCCCTGCCCACCCCCCAGACCACCGTTTGCACACAATCACCCCCCTAATCACCCATCAATCACTCCCTGTCACTATCTGTCAACGCTATTTTTTTTTTGTCCCTAAACTGCCCCCTGCTCCCTCCTGATCACCCCCCCCACCCCTCAGATTCTCCCCAGACCCCCCCAGACCCTCCCCCCCCCTGTGTACTGTATGCATCTATCCCCCCTGATCACCTGTCAATCACCTGTCAAACACCTGTCAATCACCTGTCAATCACCCGTCAATCACCCCCTGTCACTGCCACCCATCAATCAGCCCCTAACCTGCCCCTTGCGGGCAATCTGATCACCCACCCACACCAATAGATCGCCCGCAGATCCGACATCAGATCACCTCCCAAATCCATTGTTTACATCTATTCTCTCCTCTAAACACCCACTAATTACCCATCAATCACCCATCAATCACCCCCTATCACCACCTGTCACTTTTACCCATCAGATTAGACCCTTGCGGGCACCCAATCACCCGCCCACACGCTCAGATTGCCCTCAAACCCCCCCTTATCGATTCGCCAGTGCATTATTGACATCCGTTCTTCCCTGTAATAACCCACTGATCACCTGTCAATCACCCCCTGTCACTGCCACCCATCAATCACCCCCTGTCACTGCCACCCATCAATCAGCCCCTAACCTGCCCCTTGCGGGCAATCTGATCACCCACCCACACCAATAGATCGCCCGCAGATCCGACATCAGATCACCTCCCAAATCCATTGTTTACATCTATTCTCTCCTCTAAACACCCACTAATTACCCATCAATCACCCCCTCTCACCACCTGTCACTGTTACCCATCAGATTAGACCCTAATCTGCCCCTTGCGGGCACCCAATCACCCGCCCACACGCTCAGATTGCCCTCAGACCCCCGCCTTATCAATTCGCCAGTGCAATATTTACATCTGTTATTCCCTGTAATAACCCACTGATCACCTGTCAATCACCCATCAATCACCCCCTGTCACTGCCACCCATCAATCACCCCCTGTCACTGCCACCCATCAATCAGCCCCTAACCTGCCCCTTGCGGGCAATCTGATCACCCACCCACACCAATAGATCGCCCGCAGATCCGACATCAGATCACCTCCCAAGTGCAGTGTTTACATCTCTTCTCTCCTCTAAACACCCACTAATTACCCATCAATCACCCCCTATCACCACCTGTCACTGTTACCCATCAGATTAGACCCTAATCTGCCCCTTGCGGGCACCCAATCACCCGCCCACACCTCAGAACGCCCTCAGACCCCAGCCCTGATCACCTCGCTAGTGCATTGCTTGCATCTATTTCCCCCCTCTAATCACACCTTGAGACACCCATAAATCACCTCCTGTCACCCCCTAGCACACCTACCCATCAAATCAGGCCCTAATTTGCCCCGTGTGGGCTCCTGATCACTCGGCCAAACCCTCAGATCCCCCTCAGACCCCCTTCCGATCACCTCCCCAGTGCATTGATTGCATCTATTTTCCCCTCTAACCGCCCCCTGAGACACCCATCAATCACCTCCTGTCACCCCCCTAGCACTCCTATCCATCAGATCAGGCCCAATACATCCTGTCATCTAAGAGGCCACCCTGCTTATGACCGTTTCCACAAAATTTGCCCCCTCATAGACCACCTGTCATCAAAATTTGCAGATGCTTATACTCCTGAACAGTCATTTTGAGAAATTTGGTTTCCAGACTACTCACAGTTTTGGGCCCGTAAAATGCCAGGGCAGTATAGGAACCCCACAAGTGACCCCATTTTAGAAAGAAGACACCCCAAGGTATTCTGTTAGGTGTATGATGAGTTCATAGAAGATTTTATTTTTTTGTCAAAAGTTAGCGGAAATAGGATTTTTATTGTTTTTTTCACAAAGTGTCATTTTTCACTAACTTGTGACAAAAAATAAAATCTTCTATGAACTCACCATACCCCTAACGGAATACCTTGGGGTGTCTTCTTTCTAAAATGGGGTCACTTGTGGGGTTCCTATACTGCCCTGGCATTTTAGGGGCCCTAAACCGTGAGGAGTAGTCTAGAATCCAAATGCCTCAAAATGACCTGTGAATAGGACGTTAGGCCCCTTAGCGCACCTAGGTTGCAAAAAAGTGTCACACATGTGGTATCGCCGTACTCAGAAGAAGTAGTATAATGTGTTTTGGGGTGTATTTTTATACATACCCATGCTGGGTGGGAGAAATCTCTCTGTAAATGGACAATTGTGTGTAAAACAAATCAAATAATTGTCATTTACAGAGATATTTCTCCCACCTAGCATCTGTATGTGTAAAAATACACCCCAAAACACATTATACTACTTCTCCTGAGTACGGCGGTACCACATGTGTGGCACTTTTTTGCACCCTAAGTGCGCTAAGGGGCCCAAAGTCCAATGAGTACCTTTAGGATTTCACAGGTCATTTTGCGACATTTGGTTTCAAGACTACTCCTCACGGTTTAGGGCCCCTAAAATGCCAGGGCAGTATAGGAACCCCACAAATGACCCCATTTTAGAAAGAAGACACCCCAAGGTATTCCGTTAGGAGTATGGTGAGTTCATAGAAGATTTTATTTTTGTCACAAGTTAGCGGAAAATGACACTTTGTGAAAAAAAACAATTAAAATCAATTTCCGCTAACTTGTGACAAAAAAAAAAATCTTCTATGAACTCACCATACTCCTAATGGAATACCTTGGGGTGTCTTCTTTCTAAAATGGGGTAATTTGTGGGATTCCTATACTGTCCTGGCATTTTAGGGGCCCTAAACCGTGAGGAGCAGTCTTGAAACGAAATTTCTCAAAATGACCTGTGAAATCCTAAAGGTACTCATTGGACTTTGGGCCCCTTAGCGCAGTTAGGGTGCAAAAAAGTGCCACACATGTGGTATCGCCGTACTCAGGAGAAGTAGTATAATGTGTTTTGGGGTGTATTTTTCCACATACCCATGCTGAGTGGGAGAAATATCTCTATAAATTGACAATTGTGTGTAAAAAAAATAAAAAAATTGTCATTTACGGAGATATTTCTCCCACCCATCATGGGTATGTGTAAAAATACACCCCAAAACACATTATACTACTTCTCCTGAGTACGGCAATACCACATGTGTGGCACTTTTTTGCAGCCTAACTGCGCTAAGGGGCCCAAAGTCCAATGAGCATCTTTAGCCTTTACAGGGGTGCTTACAATTAGGCACCCCCCAAAATGCCAGGACAGTGAACACACCCCACAAATGACCCCATTTTGGAAAGTAGACACTTCAAGGTATTCAGAGAGGAGCATAGTGAGTCCGTGGCAGATTTCATTTTTTTTTGTCGCAAGTTAGAAGAAATGGAAACTTTTTTTTTTTTTTTCTGTCACAAAGTGTCATTTTCCGCTAACTTGTGACAAAAAATAAAATCTTCAATGAACTCACCATGCCTCTCACTGAATACTTTGGGATGTCTTCTTTCCAAAATGGGGTCATTTGGGGGGTATTTGTACTATCCTGGAATTTTAGCCCCTCATGAAACCTGACAGGTGCGCAGAAAAGTCAGAGATGCTTGAAAATGGGAAAATTCACTTTTTGCACCATAGTTTGTAAACGCTATAACTTTTACCCAATCCAATAAATATACACTGAATGGTTTTTTTTTTATCAAAGACATGTAGCAGAATAACTTTCGCGCTCAAATGTATAGGAAATTTTACTTTATTTGAAAAATGTCAGCACAGAAAGTTAAAAAAGTCATTTTTTTGACAAAATTCATGTTTTTTTGATGAATATAATAAAAAGTAAAACTCGCAGCAGCAATCAAATAGCACCAAAAGAAAGCTGTATTAGTGACAAGAAAAGGAGGTAAAATTCATTTAGGTGGTAGGTTGTATGACTGAGCAATAAACCGTGAAAGCTGCAGTGGTCCGAATGGAAAAAAAGGCTCTGGTCCTTAAGGGGTTTTATGACTGCAGTCCTTAAGTGGTTAAGGCAAACCTGAAGTGAAAATAAACTCATGAGATAATTACCTATATGTGTTTTACTAATAGAGAACTAGTAGATAGAACCTTAGTAACATAGAACCGAGTCTCATATTTTCATTTTCAGTTTAAGAGTTTAATTTTTAAGACAGCATTCTAACAGCAGCCATGGCAGCATGATATAAAATCTGCTTTGCTGAGCTGCAAAACAAACATAAATAATTACCCTTTGAACTTTTCAGATGTAAAGTGTTATCACAGGCCTTTTCTCAGCTAGACAAAATTGTTTTGCCTTCTTTTTCTTGTCAGTAAACCAGACTAAATTTGACAAGCTCATTTGTATAGACAATTAAAATTTACTATGTAGGAAATCAGAAAGGAACTTCTCATGTCTTCGTAGGACTACATGTAACTATGTTTATCTCATCAAGTCATATGCCATTTTAGGTACGTTTAAGTTGGAGATGATCGGGTGATCCTATGTGGTATTAATCTCCTCTCTATTGCTGTAGCCTACTTAGTGATCTGAGCTTGCGTACTGCCCGGGACCCCAAGTGATCAATATTTGTGTCTTAATAAACGACTTGCTTGTTGAAATGACACATTTCTTTTATTGGGGAGGGGCTCCCACTGATTTTCCTGGAGGGAGTGACAATGATATAATGTCATTGATTGACTAAAATGGGTGGAGTCAAGGCAAGAGATGTTCCCTCACTCATCATGTGGTCAGCAGTGGAATGGGCAAAGTACTGGCAGGAAAGGACAACAATTACTTTGTGGTTCTGTCATATAGACAAAAGCCAGAACCATTGGGAGGTCAGAATCAGATTTATTTGTCAAGTGCGACAGTTGTCACACCCGGAATTGTTTGTGGAACACATCGGCATTGGATATAGTGCAAATCTGCATATTGTGAATAACGAACGTAGAATACAGACATACAGATACTGAGGCATAGGCAACATACAGATACTGAGGCATAGGCAACACACAGATACTGAGGCATAGGCAACATACGGATACTGAGGCATAGGCAACATACGGATACTGAGGCATAGGCAACATACAGATGCTGAGGCATAGGCAACATACAGATACTGACACATAGGCAACATACAGATATTGAGGCATAGGCAACATACAGATACTGAGGCATAGGCAACATACAGATACTGAGGCATAGGCAACATACAGATACTGAGGCATAGGCAACATACAGATATTGAGGCATAGGCAACATACAGATATGGAGGGATAGGCAACATACAGATACTGAGGCATAGGCAACATACGAAATACTGAGGCATAGGCAACATACGGATACTGAGGCATAGGCAACATACAGATATTGAGGCATAGGCAACATACAGATATTGAAGCATAGGCAACATACAGATACTGAGACATAGGCAACATACGGATACTGAGGCATAGGCAACATACGGAAACTGAGGCATAGGCAACATACGGATATTGAGGCATAGGCAACATACAGATACTGAGGCATAGACAACACACAGATACTGAGGCATAGGCAACATACATATATTGAGGCATAGGCAACATACGGATACTGATGCATAGGCAACATACGGATACTGAGGCATAGGCAACATACGGATACTGAGGCATAGGCAACACACGGATACTGAGGCATAGGCAACATACGGATACTGAGGCATAGGCAACATACGGATACTGAGGCATAGGCAACATGCGGATACTGAGGCATAGGCAACATACAGATACTGAGGCATAGGCAACGTACAGATACTGAGGCATAGGCAACATACAGATACTGAGGCATAGGCAACATACAGATACTGAGGCATAGGCAACATACAGATACTGAGGCATAGGCAACATACAGATACTGAGGCATAGGCAACATACAGATACTGAGGCATAGGCAACACACAGATACTGAGGCATAGGCAACACACAGATACTGAGGCATAGGCAACACACAGATACTGAGGCATAAGCAACACACAGATACTGAGGCATAGGCAACACAAAGATACTGAGGCATAGGCAACACAAAGATACTGAGGCATAGGCAACATAGGGATACTGAGGCATAGGCAACATACAGATACTGAGGCATAGGCAACATACAGATATTGACGTATAGGCAACATACAGATATTGAGGCATAAGCAACACACAGATATTGAGGCATTTGTATCAGTAGTAGTGCAAAGGTACCTGGGTATCATGCTATGAGGTGTTGTTGTCAGGGGAGCAGGAGTTCAGAGGTAGAATTGCTTGGGGGGGGGGGGGGTTGTGCCTGGAGGTTTTGGTAGGAATGGTTCTGTAGCAGTGGCCTGAAGGGAGAAGGTTGAAGAAATGACTGCCGGGGTGGGAAGGGTCATGCATGATTCTGTTGACCCTGGTCCTCAACCTAGATGAGTGGAGGTATTATTATTATTTTTTATTTATTTAGTGCCAGCATATTCCGCAGCGCTTTACAAAGCACAATAAGATGACAAGGGGAACATAGGGACAGCCAAAAAATGTACAGCAGAGTCTCAGGCAGCACAAGTATTGCAACAAAAACAGTAAGGGTGGGTTTCCACTTGCGAAGTGATGCGAGTGTGGCTACGCAGCCACATCGCATCACTTCCGCCGCCGGCCGCATCACTTCTGCATCTCCGATGCGGAAGTGTATTGAGAAGATAGGACTCGGCTGTGGGTGCATGCGGCCTTGCGAAAATCTGCAGCATGCTGCAGATTATCGGATCGCACCGCACTGCTCCGCACACCATGCATGCAGTGGAAACTGTTCCACTGGCGTGCATGTGTTTCAGCACACCTGCGGTGCGATGCAGCTATGCAGCCACATCACACCGCTCCTAGTGGAAACGAGCCCTAAACATTACGAGGATGACCCTGCCCTTGCGAGCTTACAATGTAAATGGTAGAGAGTAGTGGGTAGTCCAGCAGTTTGTTCTTGCCATTGCAGCCGATGAAAGAAGAGCAAAGGATATTCAGTGCAAGAAGATGAATTAGAGACAAATTATAATGGCAATCGGGATAGGTGAATATAAGCATGTGACACCTCAAGTGGAAACAACAATACTTGACTACATTTCCCATCATTCCTGCAATACAGTAGAAAACAGGAAATGGAACGTGTAGTTCACAAAGTAGCTGATAAGCTAGTAGGACCCCAATCTTCTAACAGGAAACTAGCCAAACAGTAAAGGTCTTTGCAATGGGTTTTTCGATTTAAAAAATTGGTTTTGAAAGGTAAGACAGAAGGCGATATACTATTGCAAAGGACTACACACTGCAATCTGGGCGAACACCTAGATGTTCGGGTTCGCGAACGTTCGCCGAACATGGCCGCGATGTTCGGGTGTTCGCGCCGAACTCCGAACACAATGGAAGTCAATGGGGACCCGAACTTTCGTGCTTTGTAAAGCTTCTTTTTTTTTTTTTAACAACATTTTTATTGGACTGAAACGTAGACAGTACAGTGGAAATAATCAGTTAATCACGCAGTGTAACCAATTAAAACATTGCAGCAATATAAACTTGAAAGATATAGCAACATTATTTTCTTAAAATAGTTAAACTGATAAGCAACGCTACATGAAAATAGTGGTCAGCCCATTTTTATATAATTTTTCCTATTTTAACTAACCTGCACATAGCAAAACCTCAACCTGAGGTAGCCATGGCAGAAAACCATTAGGCTATTTCCAGCCTAATACCGCAGACGTCCCAATCTCCGGGCAAAAGCCCTTGGGAAAGCCCAAATAAGACCAAGGCCCCAAGTTCCAATAGAAGAGTCGGTAAATGTTGTTTTTGTTTTTACATTTTTATTTTTATTTTTTTATTACTACATCCCCCAAGTTATTGATATAGAGGTAGGACGGGAGATAGGCTAAGTCTCAGTCTCCCACATCAAATATACCCAAATTTCCAGCTATACGTCCCAGTAGATACCATCTTGTCCATTTAAATGGTTGCATAATACTTTTTAACTGCGTTCTTGGAACATATTTCTTAATAAATTGTCCCCAAAGTTTAAAGAATTTAGCAGTTGCCTTGGTCTTATGTTGCTCTGCATCAAACTTGGATATATACATTAAAGTGTGTAATGTATCCACCATTTGTTTGTGAGATGGAGGGAGAGAGTGGACCCATTGGCTCATTATACATTTTTTTGCTGCCACAATAATAAAATGTTCTATAGGTTTAATGCTTCTATCCGCCGTTGTTACTGTGGGATTACTGGCGTGGAATAGGGCCTCCCAAAAAGTTAAAGTTCTTTTCTTTGATGTGGTTATAGAGCATATTTGTTCTACCCTTTTCCAGAAACTTTGGATCTGGGGACATTTCCATAGTAAGTGGGCCAAATCTGGTAGCTGTAGGTTACATTTTGGACAGCTGGTAAGATAGGTGGAGTCTGGGGGGAGGTGCTTGAAATTAAAAGCATAGTAGCCTTTTGTCATAATTTTCAACTGCATCTCCCTCCATGTCTCCCCCTTCACCACTTTTCTCATATCTAACCATCCAAGCTCCATTGCTTTATTTAGTTCGTCCATGCCACATCCCAGGGAATCTGCCCAAAACCTTAGGTATGTTTTAGCTGGTGATTTGATCCTAAAGGAGCGCAAATCAGAGTATAACTCAGATATGGACCTATGATCCTTTAAGTTGCCCAGAATTTTCCGCAACCCACCATGATCCGGCATGGAAGATCCTCCCAGAGTTTGAGAGACATAGGTTTTGATCTGATGGTGTAAAAAATTTTGTGGGTTTGTCAACTTAAATCGGGTTTTTAGCTGGTCAAAATCAAGTATTTTCCCGCTAGGATCTATTACCTGAGACAATTGGGTTATACCCTTGTTTTTCCATTCTCTTGCCATGGCATTCCATCTTCCTCCTGGGAAATCAGGAGACGACCAAAGAGGCGCCAGAGGGGATAAAAGACCTGGAAGACCCAGAAATTTGCGAAGTTCCCGCCAAGCTATACATGTATCTCGGAAAACTATATTGTTCTTAATATGCCAGGGGAGGTGTGCTAATTTAGTATGTAGGACTCCAGCAAGAGACCATGGTTTAACCATTTCTTCTTCTAAGTGGGTATTGGTAACTGATTGCTTATTTCCTAGCCAGTCTCTGACATGTCTTAAAATTGCTGCCAGATTGTAAGCTCGTATATTGGGAAAGTTAACTCCTATCTTTTCTATGGGGTTTTGCAACAATGCCAAAGGAATTCTTGCCCTCTTCCCCTGCCATAGGAATCTCTTGAACGCCCTCATCAGTCTTTGGTTATCTTTATGTTTAATTAATAAAGGCAGTGTTTGTATGGGATATAATAATCTTCCAAAGCTTATCATTTTTATAAGGTGGCTCCGACCCAGCAGAGAAAGAGGTAGATTTTCCCAGCTCTGTAGCTCTAGTACAACCCTATCTACTATGGGAGTAATGTTGAGTTTATATAGTTGTGTGGGTTCTCTTGGAATTTTTATTCCCAAATACTGAAAGTAAGTACGGGCTATATAGATACCCAATGCATTGGCTTTTTCTGGGCCCCTGCCTGTACTAATAGAGCCTGAAAGAAACATGATAACCGATTTGGATCTATTGATAGACAGGCCTGATAATGAACGGAAATTATCTAGAAACTCAAAAACTTTGTCCAAATCATGATCTGGGTTGCCCAGATAGAGTAATATGTCATCTGCGAAGAGAGAGCACTTAATTTCTTGTGTACCAATGGACATGCCCGCGAAAATTTGGCTGGATCTGAAGTATTCAGCCAGTGGCTCTATAGCCAAATTAAATAGAAGGGGTGAGAGGGGACAGCCCTGTCTTGTCCCCCTTTTCAAGGGGAAAGTGGGCGAGGCTGTAGGTCCTATAACCAAACGGGCTATTGGGGAGGTATACATCAGATGCACATAGTCTAGAAAAGGTCCACTGAACCCCATTTGCCGCATCACTAGGTCCAACCACCTCCAATCTATGCTATCAAAGGCCTTCTCGGCGTCCAGGGACAAAATCGCCCCTGAACCCCGAGAAGGCCTCATCAGCCTATGGTTCTCCAACACCACAAGGACCTTTCTGATGTTCATTACTGCTGCACGTCCACGTATGAATCCAACCTGTGATGTTTTTATGATCCTAGGGAGAATGTCCGCTAGGCGGTCAGCCAGGATTTTAGACAGAATTTTAAAATCACAGTTTAGAAGAGATATGGGGCGGTAGGAGCCAGGATCAAATAAATCCTTATCTTTTTTGGGTATCACCTTAATATAAGCTTCATTGCTAGCTGGGGGGAATAGCTTCTTGTCTAAAATAAAATTATAGAGGGACGTCAAGGAAGGTATTATTTCTGCTTTTAGACTTTTATAAAACTCCATAGAGTATCCGTCAGGCCCAGGAGCTTTACCATTATGGGAGTTTTTTATGACTGCCTTAACTTCACCAACCGAGATAGGGGCGTTCAAGATCTCCAACTCCTCATCTGTCAGCTTTGGGAGAGAAATTCCTTGTAAAAAGGCCTGACCTTTTATAGTATCAGTAGGTCTGTCTTCATAAAGTTTCAAATAGTATTTTTGAAATATTTTAGCTATTTGGTCGGGATCTGTCTGGATTGTCCCTTGGCTGTCTTTTAGATGGGTTATATGATAGATTTTGCGTTTGCCTCTGGCTATATTAGCCAAAAGCCGACCTGCCTTATTTCCAAATTTGTAAAAAGTCCAATCTGTCTTTGATCTCCAGAAGGATGCATGTAAAGCTTCTTTACATGCTACATACCCCAAATGTGCAGGGTATGTGCACCTTGGGAGTGGGTACAAGAGGAAAAAAAATATTTGAAAAGAGCTTATAGTTTTTGAGAAAATTGATTGTAAAGTTTCAAAGGAAAAACTGTATTTTAAATGTGGAAAATGTCATGTTTCTTTGCACAGGTAACATGCTTTTTGTCGCCATGCAGTCATAAATGTAATACAGAGAAGAGGTTCCAGGAAAAGGGAGCGGTAACGCTAACCCAGCACCAGCAGCAGCACACGTGATGGAACAGGAGGAGGAGGCGCAGGAGCTTTTTGAGACGCATCCCAGGCCTTGCATGAGAACAAAAAGCGTGCGGATATAGCAATGCTTTTTGCCGCCATGCAGTCATAAATGTAATACAGATGAGAGGTTCCATAAACAGGGACCGGAAACGCTAACCCAGCAGCAGCACACGTGATGTAACAGGAGGAGGCGCAGGAGGAGAAGGCCACGCTTTGAGACACAACAACCCAGGCCTTGCATGAGGACAAGAAGCGTGCGGATAGCATGCTTTTTACCGCCATGCGGTCATAAATGTAATAAAGATGAGAGGTTCCATAAACAGGGACCGGCAACGCTAACCCAGCAGCAGCAGCAGCACACGTGATAGAACAGGAGGAGGCGCAGGAGGAGAAGGCCACGCTTTTTGAGACGCAACCCAGGCCTTGCATGAGGACAAGAAGCGTGCGGATAGCATGCTTTTTGCCGCCATGCAGTCATAAATGTAATAAAGATAAGAGGTTCCATAAACAGGGACCGGAAACGTTAACCCAGCAGCAGCACACGTGATGGAACAGGAGGAGGCGCAGGAGGAGAATGCCACGCTTTTTGAGACACAACAACCCAGGCCTTGCATAAGGACAAGAAGCGTGCGGATAGCATGCATTTTGCCGCCATGCAGTCATAAATGTGCGGTATTGAGTGGGTTTTCTTGGGTGCTCCCGTGTGGCCTGTACGTGAACCGTCAGGGGAAACACCTCTTCCCTTGCCCCTCCCTCTTTCACCGGATTTCTTCCTCATTTCACTTATCCTTAAAGTACACGCTGACTGGCAGCAGTACAGTGGCAGTACAGAAATGCTATACAGTGGTGGGTGAGCGGTGTACCACTATTCCCAGCAGCGACACAGAGCACAATGCTATACAGTGGTGGGTGAGCGGTGTACCACTATTCCCAGCAGCGACACAGAGCACAATGCTATACAGTGGCGGGTGAGCGGTGTAGTACTGTTCCCAGCAGACACAGAGTGGCAGTAAACACAATGCTATGTAGTGTGGCTGAGCGAGGTACACAGAGTGGCAGTAAACACAATGCTATATAGTGTGGCTGAGCGAGCGGTGTACTACTATTCCCAGCAGACAGAGAGTGGCAGTAAACAGAATGCTATATAGTGTGGCTGAGCGAGCGGTGTAGTACTGTTCCCAGCAGACACAGAGTGGCAGTAAACACAATTCTATATAGCGTGGCTGAGCGAGGTACACAGAGTGGCAGTAAACACAATGCTATATAGTGTGGCTGAGCGAGCGGTGTACTACTATTCCCAGCAGACACAAAGTGGCAGTAAACAGAATGCTATATAGTGTGGCTGAGCGAGGTACACAGAGTGGCAGTAAACACAATGCTATATAGTGTGGCTGAGCGAGCGGTGTACTACTATTCCCAGCAGACACAGAGTGGCAGTAAACAGAATGCTATATAGTGTGGCTGAGCGAGGTACACAGAGTGGCAGTAAACAGAATGCTATATAGTGTGGCTGAGCGAGCGGTGTACTACTATTCCCAGCAGACACAGAGTGGCAGTAAACAGAATGCTATATAGTGTGGCTGAGCGAGGTACACAGAGTGGCAGTAAACACAATGCTATATAGTGTGGCTGAGCGAGCGGTGTACTACTATTCCCAACAGACACAAAGTGGCAGTAAACACAATGCTATATAGTGTGGCTGAGCGAGGTACACAGAGTGGCAGTAAACAGAATGCTATATAGTGTGGCTGAGCGAGTGGTGTACTACTATTCCCAGCAGACACAGAGTGGCAGTAAACAGAATGCTATATAGTGTGGCTGAGCGAGGTACACAGAGTGGCAGTAAACAGAATGCTATATAGTGTGGCTGAGCGAGCGGTGTACTACTATTCCCAGCAGACACAGAGTGGCAGTAAACAGAATGCTATATAGTGTGGCTGAGTGAGGTACACAGAGCGGCAGTAAACACAATGCTATATAGTGTGGCTGAGCGAGCGGTGTACTACTATTCCCAGCAGACACAGAGTGGCAGTAAACACAATGCTATATAGCGTGGCTGAGCGAGGTACACAGAGTGGCAGTAAACACAATGCTATATAGTGTGGCTGAGCGAGCGGTGTACTACTATTCCCAGCAGCGACACAATGACTGGGGGGACCCTGGCTAGCGTGGCTGGAGCGCGAACTACCCTGCCTGCCTACCCAAAGCTAAACCCACAGACAAATGGCGGAGATATGACGTGGTTCGGGTATTTATTTACCCGAACCACGTGACAGTTCGGCCAATCAGAGCGCATTCGCGTCCGAACCACGTGACCCGTTCGGCCAATCACAGCGCTAGCCGAACGTTCGGGGAACGTTCGGCCATGCGCTCTTAGTTCGGCCATGTGGCCGAAAGGTTTGGCCGAACACCATCAGGTGTTCGGCCGAACTCGAACATCACCCAAACAGGGTGATGTTCTGCAGAACCCGAAAAGTGGCGAACACTGTTCGCCCAACACTACTCACTGCCTTGATCCCCAAAGCGAGCAATAAACAAGTGGCAGCGGGTCTTGGAAAGTTCAAGTTTTTGTACCTATAGAGCCATGACTGGTGGGTATGCAGCAGTGCACTGTACCACTGACGTGTTTAGGGAAATATGGCCTGTGTATACACACTTCTCTATGTATCGCTGGCTGTTACAGCTGCACATCCATCAAATAGATGGACAGAGACTGGACAGTGGGATGGATAGCAATGTCACTTTTGGCAGCACTGTGAGCTTGCACAGGGTCTTGAAAGGATTTAGAAAGATGAGTTTTAAACTCACAGGTGTCCCCAACCCCTGGGCCGCAGGCAGTTTAGAGCTGGGCCGGCAGTCTGTCATAACAGTGCAGAGAGAAGCGCCACGTGAAGTTTCCAGGAAGCCTTATAGAAGAGCCGTCTGCAGCCATTGTTACTGCCGCCACCTAGTGTCTGTTATTTGTAATGCAGCATGCTTTCTGTCTCTGACGCGACTTCCTGTTTATACAGGAAGTCGAGTCAGATACTAGAGGGAGAAACGTCCACGCTGGAGCGCACGGAAGGTATGTATCTGCCACTGCCCGACGCCTGCATACACAAACTATACAACGCTGGAGGGGATCGCAGAGGGGGAGCCCGAGGTGAGGGAGGGGGGGACTGTCCCCCCTCCCCGCCAAAATGCAGCATGACTTTACCCTCATGCTGCGACCGCTCCAGCCCCCCAAAACGGCCCCAAGTGGCAGGGGCTGCAGGCCCTATTGTTACGCCAGTGCCAGGCAGTTCCCCCCTGCACACCACCTGTCACACCAAATGTACCTTGTGCTGGTGGGTTATGCAGCAGCTCCAGTGCAGTCCAAAGACATCTTTTCCAAAGTGCTGAGGGTGATGAAGATAGTGGTTATGTAGGGCTGGTGTTGCCACGACTTCTTTATGTAGTGACACTGCCCCCCCCCCACAATAACCCCCCAGCCCCGCATACGCTTGCACCCACCTGATGCTGAAGCGGTCCTTGGGTCAAAAAAGGTTGGGGACCACTGTTTTAAAGGATACATCTGTGAAAGTAGTAAAAAAATCAGATTTACTTACCTGGGGCTTCCTTCAGCCCCTGGAAGCCTATGTGTCCCTTACTCCAGCTCCGCTCCAAGCCATTCTCCTGGGGTCCCCTCTGTAGCATCCACTAACCCATCCAGGTTGGCAGCCACTGCGCATGTGTGAGAGTGCGGCCGAGCCACTCGCAGTGAACATAGAACTACTGCGACTGAACAGAATGCTCCCGGAATCGGCTGCTATGGAGGTGACTCCAGGAGACTGACTTGGAGTGGAGCTACGGCGAGGGACACATAGGCTTCCAGGGGCTGGTGGAAGCACCAGGTAAGTAAATCTGATTTTTACTACTTTCCCTGAGCTAGCACCCTTCCCCTAAGTCCCTTTAACCCCTTGTCCCCCTTCAGACTGTATAACCCCGGAATTTCAGAACCCATCAATGTAGAGTTATAGCCCCTGAACAATTCCAACTCACACGGTCCATGGTATTAGGTATCAATCTGCAAAGGGGGTAGACAAAGCTTCCTCCTTTTGCAGGTCAGGTGCAGTGCGGGGAAGAGATAGCGCCTACTGTAAGTGACCTGCTTTGGCTGCAACTGCCACTAGAAGCACTGGCAGCAAGCATTTCAATTTCCCACTGGAGCTGCCTATTGGTCCATGGCATGGACCAATAGGAAACTGGCGAGAAATATGAACTTTGTGCGCTCTCCTCCACATTGCTTTCCATCTCTCCAGCTACTTCCTTTTTCTGGCTGTGAAGGAGGAAGTATTTGAGAGCCGGAATGCAACGTATAGGGAAGCCAAAGAAGTTTTAACATAATTTATTAAAATCTATCCTAGGACCTTGTTAAAAAATAACCCCAAGTTCCCCCTAAGTTAAAAAACAAAACAAAAACGAACAAGGTCTCCTACCCCCCACGCCTCTGTCCACTAGCTGAGATCCAACTTCTGTTCCAAATCATTCGAAACAGCATTCTGAATCAGAATGCTTATCCCTAGAAATAAATATGGTGGCCTCTATATCTCTCTCACTTGAGGTGTCTTTTAAAGACAGAATCTCTGAGGTTATATTCTTGGTGCTATATCCTTTCATTATGTTGGTGAGTGATTCGTTTCTCAGCATGACCGGCAGCATGTAACTTCTATATAAAACTATGTGCAAGGTACAGTAACCGACAGCAACCAGCCAATCACCCATCACACAGAGAAAGATAAGCAGAAAGATATAAGTTAGACGTTGGGCAAGGGTGGCTCCACTTTGACCATAGTGACTGTAATGTAAAGGAATCAGTGGGGTAGCAATAGGGAGTGCACTGGTAGCGACCGCATCCGGGCCCTGGGGCCTGAGGGGCCCAACCTCAACCACAGTTTTAGCTCTCTATTGGTCCTATACTAGTAATAATCACTTCTATAGGTGCTTTGAATAGTAGTAATCATTACCAAGCTGTTTCCCATCCCTTTCTTGCACTTCTGACACTGTGGTTGTCCTTGGCAGGTTTTGATGCGCCGTATAAATTGTTCTGTATAGAACGCTTGGGAGGGCCCAATGTAAATTTGCACCGGGGCACATAGCTCCTTAGCTACGCAACTGAAAGGAATATCAGATATGAAAGCAGTATTTTACATACTGCAATGACCCTTTATACTATTTTGTAACCCATGGAGGAAATATTTTAGTTGTCCTTTTGTTCACATCTAAAATCGAAAATTGTGCGCAGTTTTTCCCCCCCCTCCCAGCGCTCCACTACGCGCTACGCAAGTTAGGAAGTAAACTCCTTGACCCCGAAAAGTATAAATACAATGTATTTATTCTTAAACGCGCAAACGCAATTGCCAGATAATCGCCGGATAAAGCGATTTGTGAGCATTTTGTGTTTTTCCTATACCTTCCATTGTAGCAAAATCGCCCCGAAAATGGTACAAGCAGCGCTTTGCTGAGCGGAAAGCTCATGAAACGCACTGATATGAACTGTCTCATAAAGAATCATTTTAAGGAGTTTTTAAAAAATGGTGGCGCTCAAAAGAAAAACGCACAACGCCCTAGGTGTGAACAAACCCTCAATAAGTCTCGCTCTTTTCCCAAAACTCACTCCTGGTACCCAGTTAGATGGAGATGCAATATGTATTTTTATGTCCTATGTGGATTAAACAGAGATGCAGGTAAATGTCTCCTTCAGTAAAGTCAGCCCAATAATCTGTGTATGCCTTTATGCACTTTCCACCCCCGATGTGTACAAATGGTGAGAATGGGATAATAGCATCGTCCTCCGCTCCAGCTGCACACAGATCTTCAGCAAATGATGATAGTGATGCTGAGGCAGCTGGGAGAGGGTTAATAGCTCAGCCAGTGGGAAGTGTCCAGTGCAGCCAGGCATCCAATGAGAGGAGAGATGCTGGGCTGGCCACTCCCCCCCGGGGGACTCATTCATGCTCTGGGCTGATGCTGTCTCAGTGCATACAGAGGGTGAGAAGATCCAGGGTCACCCTGCTGTTGTGGAGCAGGTGACAAGGGGGGGCAAGAGGCTGTATGTGGAGGACACTGGGACCTCCCCAAAATCTGTGTGCCAGCTCTCCATGTTTGGGGTCCAGGACACTTTAGGAAGAGGAGGACCTGTCCTGAGAGACAAAGCCTTGGAAGCTGGGATGGATTCTGTCCGGTCCTGGGTGAGGAATGTTGGAGTTGTGGATGCCAAGGTGGCAGCTCAGAGGTAAGAGGGGCAGCGCTGGGGGGAGGGGGGCTTGTAGGGAAGTGTATGGGTCAACTTTCTCCTAGTCAGGATGGAGATCCAGAGCAGAGCATCTTCTGGGCATTGTTGTAGGGTCCAGTGAGGAGGACCAACTTCACAGCTGGTGGTGATACAGAGAGGGGTACCAGGGGGCTTGGCAGCGTCCCAGTGATAGCACGCTGGGACTTAGAGTTCCTCTCCGCTGGAGAACATAGGCTAGGAATAGTACAGACAGGGCGGAGGGGAACATATGTGCGCTGAATCCACACATCTGTTCAGTAGATCCATGTCACTCTACCCCCATGTCACCAAAACCAGAGGACCTCAGTGACCCCGGCCACTCAGTCCCGGGCATAGGCAGAACTTCCCCGACATCTCCGAGACGGGCCAATCTCAGCAATATATATCATCCCAGCGCAGGACTGTCTCTGCAGTGTTATATATATGTGTCCTGGAGGGTCCTACACTGCGCTGTCCCATCTACTAATACAGGGCAGAGAGAGCAGCTATCTCTATTCCGAGAGCGCCTGGGCTGGCATGTATGCTTACAGTAACATTTATATCAGCTCTGTCACTCTGCAATATATACCTCATATTATATATCAATACCACTGCAAAGTATTCGCAAATCAGAAGAATATGTATATATATATATATATATATATATATATATATATATATATATATATATATATATATATATATATATATATATATATATATATATAAAACATTACAGTACGTTTGCCAAAAGTAACTAGTTTGCAGCATTAAAATTGTGCATCTTTCATTGTAGGTACAGCTTACCTGTAATTTAAACTAATTTATTTTTAAAAAGCAAACACATAGAAAAGCATTATCCACATCATGAATAATATATATGTACATATATAAAATAGACCCCATTAATATGTGACATTGTGTGTGTGTGTGTGTGTATATATATATATATATATATATATATATATATATATATATGTACACACACACACACACACACACTCACCCACACACACAGTGTCACATATTAATGGGGTCTAAGTTTACATGTGCCACATATTCGTACATCTGTCCTTTATAAACATATAATAAACATGTCTTAAAATAGATGGTATTTAGCGCATATGGACGTGGACGGATATGATAAAAACTACTCTTTATGAAATCATGAGAAAATTGCTTTTAGCAACTTCCCCGATCATCACTGAATTAGTTTGAAAATAAATCGGGACAGTTTTAAATTGTTGCTCATTATTTAGAAATTACAACAGACGTCTGGGATCCCCATAATAATAATTGGGGTTCGGCGCCGGTTACTGCGTCTGCCGGAGAGTTGTGATTACAGGCGTCGGGCGATAAAGTTCAGAATAGCAGTACGAAATATCGGAAACTCGCATCTCCCGACTACACACAGTCCGACAAGAGATCGGCGCAAGCAGTGGCACCCCTGTCTGTGTTGCCGCCTTGTTCTGTTAGAAAAATAAATAAATATATACACACAAACCAACAAACACACACACAAATGTATACCAAGTTAAATAAAACTGCAAAGTTTGCTGACTAAGTAGGGCTGTAAAAATATCATTTTTTTGTGGTAAATGTTTCCCACAAGCTCAGGAATAGCGATATCAGTGATTGCAGAAATCGCGGGGAATTAAAGGAAAGTATTTCAGTGGCGACCTGACCTGCGCAAACTTTACATACATTGTTCAACTAAACATAACAAGTCTACATTATTGCAGTGCAGATGGTACTATACCGGTCTTGATATATATATATATATATATATATATATATATATATATATATATATATATATATATATATATATATATATATATATATATATATATATATATATATATATATATATATCCCTAAGCAGGGGGTTCAGACCTTTGCACAGACACATGCACATTATTACTATAATACTGTATATATTATGGTCTGTGGCCTCAGTGGCTATACCCCGTGCAGGGCAGTGACAGGGGGCCATACAGGTGCACAGCTCAGTACACACGGGCGCTGGTTGCAGCGCAGTATATTGCAGTACGCTGGTGGCGGCAGTAGCAGCATCTCATCTTCCAGTGACCCTGCTTGCCTGACAGCTGTCTTCCAGTAGAGACATACGAATACACAGAGTATCCTTGGAGCGGTATTGCAGTGTATGCAGTGAATTGTATACAGTATATGCAGTGCAGCTAGTATTGCATGCAGTGCCGTACATACAACACATACACCTTCCTGCATACTTTACTAAACTATGGCTGCTCTGACGTGACACAAGGGGACCCAGTACATCATTTACAATGCCGAAATTACTCATTTGATCAGCTCCTTAAACAGTTCAGAATAGCCTGGAGCAGCGCTCTGCACTTGCACTGTACAGTGAACAGCCTGGAGGAGCCCTATGCAGTGGCACTGCACAGTGAACAGCCTGGAGCAGCGCTATGCACTGGCACTGGACAGTGAACAGCCTGGAGCAGCGCTCTGCACTGGCACTGTACAGTGAACAGCCAGGAGCAGCGCTATGCAGTGGCACTGCCACTGGACAGTGAACAGCCTGGAGCAGCGCTCTGCACTGGCACTGCACAGTGAACAGCCTGGAGCAGCGCTATGCACAAACACTACAGTGAACTGTAACTTCTGCATTTAGTAATATTAGCTCCTGATTGAGATCATGACCTGTGCTCTATAAGGTATGCTCATTAGGTTATTTAATGTTTTATGCAGGCACAATATAGATGTGCACAGTATAGAAACACGCAGTAAAATACTGTATAGTGCTACTGCTAAGGTTACCAAAGTTCCTTTTTAAAGAATTCCTAAGCTCAGAGTCCAGTATTTTTTGGAGAAGAGGGTGGCTATTTTTATATAGGACCAGCCTTTACTCACCTAACCTGAGTTGTGGTTTCATACTCAGTTTCCCTAATTTAGGCCAGTTTTAGATGATTATCTCAGTGTATAGTGTGCTTCTGAGTTCTGTACACAATACACTGCATGGATGAGCTTTATGTCAGACTATTTGCATCACATTATATAACTTGTTATTTATGCCAGAGTCATATACCAAAAATACATGTTCTTTGAGTTCAATATAAAAAAACAAAAATAATAAACAGATCCTGCAGAGTCCCTAGCTGACCCACAGGAAGGCAGGAGCACTTAAAATATATGCCCTTATTTCTTATAATAGGGAATATGCTTGCCTGGCCTCTTATGGCATTCAGAGAAGCCCCTCAACAAACATTTTAGTATTTGCTATAGGAAACGCAAGTAGCCATTAAAATTTCATTCTTTCAGGAAAACATCCAAGTCTTTTTGGAAAAAATCTGATGTATCCACTGGAACTGGCAAATATTCCACCTCTTTCCAACTTTTACATAAGAGATCCATTTCTGTTGTTTTAGGATAATTCTCTTTTTCCTGAAGTTGTAAAGTTGAGTCACTTGTAGTTACCAATATCCAATCTTCTATAAGGGCCATTTCTATAATTTGTATATTTATAGATATTGGCCATAGTTCATCTTAATCTTCTCTCATCAGATATAAATAAATATAGTTCAGCCAAACTTCTAGTTTTCTTTCTACAAACTCTAACTAGTTTATAGATTCTTTTTTAAAATGTATTTATTTTGCTACTTTGGTGCCCAAACCTGACCAGCAACCATAGGATAATATAGACATTGTAATGCTTTGTATAGGGGAAAAGTGATGTCTTTCTTGTTGTGACTGCTTTCAATACAAGACACATTCTGGCATAGAGACTGTCATCTATAGAAACCCAGCAATCTGTTTCTGTCATTAACCCATCCTTGTCCTTTGCAGTGGGGTGGCAGTGTCCAGGGCACACTTCGAGAAGCAGCCACCATCCAACCTTCGGAAATCCAACTTCTTCCACTTTGTGCTGGCACTGTACGACCGACAGGGGCAGCCCATCGAGATCGAGCGCACCGTGTTTGTGGACTTTGTGGAAAAGGACAAGGTGAGGAATGCCACACAGTGCTGTGATTATGTAACACTCTATCAGTTAGTATAGAAGTACATCACATAGGAAAATCACATTCACAATGCTCATTTATATCATGTACCTTAAGATAGGCACAAATGTGGTGGTGCAGTATTATTAGTGGCATACAGATGTAGTTGTACTACTGTAGGTGTCATAATAAGGATTCATTCCCACTCTACTCTTACGGCGCCTATTAATGGTACAATATTTTCTTTCAATGCTTTTGGTGCGATTTTTATGATCGAATTGTGTAGAAAACTGCGCAGTGTGTGGCGAAAATCAATAACAATTCTAGGGTCGATTGGATTAGAAAATGTAATGAATCCGAATGTGGGATTTTATGATTGAATTGCAAGAGAGAAAATGGCCTAATTTACCCATGTATGGGAACAATCAATAATTAACTTCCGGTTACTTTCGATCTTAAAAATTGTGCCAAAAGATGTGATGACAAAATTGTACCTTTAATGGGCAGCTTTATATGCATTTTAGGTTTATAGGATTATTAAGTTACTTTTTCTAATGTATCCCCAGGGAAAAAAAATTAACACTATATACAGTATGGTGCACAAATACACAAAATAATTTATTTCGTGTTGTAAGTGCTATAAGATACAGTGGAACACTATACAGTGTTTACAAAACGGCATATGTAAAAATTATATATATATATATATATATATATATATATATATATATATATATATATATATATATATATATATATATATTGCTATATGTGCCATATAATGAGAGGTAGGTATACATTTATTGCTATACACTTTTACATGTGATCTCCAGTTTGAGGTCGATAATACATTATATGATATGTAGTGTTGCATATGGCATACAGTTTGTGGAAGACAATATATAGTGGTACATATGGCATACAGTTTGTGAAGGAGTGTATATTGCTTGATACACTGTTTTATAAATAGCATATGCAATAACGAGAAACATACATTAAGTACAGCATTATATTTGACAATGAGAAAAAAAGTATATATTACATGATATACTATGTCCTGTGTGATGTGCAATGAGTGACAGATTACATTGCATGATATATATTGTTATCTTTGTTACATAGTGAGTGAAATGATGCCCTATGCTGCATATAGGGATGTTTGTGACAGAATATGAAGACCATACATTATACACAGTGCTTTATAAGAGGCATACAGTCAAAATATGAGTGTAAATGACATTATGTACAGTAATATATATGATATACGAGAGGAAGGATACATTTCATACAGTTCTTCATGGTGCTTACAAGTATACTATATACTATAAAACGTTATATGTGGTGTACAGTGTGTAACATACTGTACATTTCTTACAGTACTATATGGTGTTCACAACAAACATATTATATAATATACAATGTCATGTAGTGTACAGTGTGCGGAAGACTATAGTATGTTGCATAAAATTAGATAAACAGCATATATAAAGGCTCATCTACACGGTACAATTTTCCATCAGATCAACCGGTGATCTGATAAGAAATTGCATCGTGTGTAGACGTCCATATTGTTTCTGGTCAATTTTGTGATAGATTGAGAAGTACCCCAAATTTATTGCAAAATCTATCGCAATCCAATTGGACCGGTTGGAAATAGATCTGATCTGATGGAAAATTGTACAATGTAGATGAGGCTTAATTATAAGTGGTTAGCAATTTAAGGACAAGCACACCCCATTACCACTTTAAATCTGATACACAGAATTCATGAATAAAGGATTGTATGTGTTTTAGCTTTACACTTTATGTAGTGTTGCACATAGCGGCTTTACCTGATAAGCTGTGCATTTTATACTATGTTGAGTTTGAAGATATGCCAAAATTGTATACACAATTATGTTTACATTTGCGGTTACTGCTTGCAACTGTGTTTAGTATAATATGCAACAGTTACACAGTTAGTGTATGAGGTTTCTTGTACACAGTTACATTTCCTATGCAATAACAGCTAGTTTCTGTAGTGTTATAAATATACACAGTTTTATATGTGGTTGATTGGATAGTGTAACTTTTATTGCATACACTGACAGTGATGATTTGACTTCACATTATTGTTGCTGTGTTTTGAATTATGTTCCTGTAATCTGAATCGTATGTAGTGATACGGTTTATGAGATAGGCTGTGGATTTGTAGTGACTTTTGCTGAAGTATCGCCCTAATATCTGTTGTAAATGACTTATTCTACAAGGTACCTTTTCCCTCACTGTCCCCTGCATGTGTCCCCTGCATGTGTCCCCTGCTCGTGTCCCTTTACATTGGGACAGCTTATGCAAAATACAGTTATCAATCTGATGTCTGGGAGGGTAGACTCTGTGATTATAACAGGATTTGGTAGTTTCTGGGCATCTTATCTTCTGGATGGAATTCTCAGAGTGTCACCTCACCTTTGTGGCAAACTTAATGTTTAAAACAAGGCTGTGAAATAATGAAGCTTGAAAATATAGTTTATAATCAAATGCGTTTAAGTAAGTTTGCGCAGGCCCTTGAAGTATTCTGTCTATCCTATTGAAAATGTTCACTCTTGGATTGATGCCATGTGAGTCAGTGTACCAATGTCTGTAGCGATCAGTGGATATTCCTATAAACACACACAGCACCCGCCTTTCCTGCATGGCAACAAACAACATGAATGCTGGGATACTGTTTCATCTTCACTGCCCTGTAAAAGCGTCATTGAACAATATAAGTAACATATTTTGTTTACAAACCTGACAATATTGTTGCCCTGGGTTAGAATATCAACCTAGCCATTTTTAAAAACTAAATATGGTTACCCTTTAAGTACAGTAAATAATGAACTACACCTTTAAACAAAGGAAGAGTTTCCCATGAACAGCAATCCAGATTGCTGGGAATATTACCCAGATTTATGAAAAAATAATAATAATGAAAGTAATAAAATATACTAGTGAGATCAGTAAAAACAGGGGCACAGCAGCATAAAGAAGTACCCATAATCTATACATTATAATTTGAACAAAACGTAGAGAATCTGAAAACAAAACAGAAGACCTGGCTAATAGCAGTTAAAGGACAACTATCATGCAAAAAATTAATTTATAAAATGTATACATATAAAATGTAGTTTTCTCCCAGAATAAAATGCACTGTAAATTACTTCTTACTATGTTGCTGTTATTCATAGTAGCTTGTGAATATCTGAGAGACCTAACAGGTTTTGGACTAGTCCATCTCCTCATGGGGGATTCTCAGGCATTTCTTTATTTACAAAAGCACATACTGAACGGCAGTTGCTGGGTCTAGCTGCCAAAGTAGTGTGATGAGAAGGGAAGCTGGATGGCATCTTTGTATACATCCTTTCCAGGGAGTGCTTTTGTAAAGAATAAAGGAAATACTGAGAATCCCCCATGAGGGGATGGACTAGTCTAAAATCTGTCAGACCTGTCAGCTTTTGACTACTTACTGTAACTGAAAGCAACGTACTGTAGGGGAAAAAAAAGTAATTTATAGTGCATTTTACTTTCGAAAACATTTACATTTTATACTGTATGTGTGTACTTTAAATTTTACAATGTTTTGCAATAGTGGTCCTTCAATGAACTTCAGTAAGTCTGATTTATCTTGCGATGTTTAACAGCCCTCTAACCAGCATAAGGGGATTCCAATGTAAATGTAACCCAACAGGCGTCATTGCCGCTGAATAAGCAGACATCCCATAATAATACAGTATTAATAATAATATAGGTTGTGTTGGGCTGACACACATTATGTTCTAGCTGTTAAATGACTACAATTCACAGCATGCACATATTCACTTATAAGGTCATGCTGGATCATATAGTTCACCTATAAAAAAATCTCAATAAGTCAGGCCATACAGCTTGGCTGCCCCTATGCACTTTATTGCCCCCTATATTGTCCTCTGGAGTGCAGATGCCACATACCCCTTGTTCCATGTGACCCCCCCCCCCCCTGTACATCTGTGTATCATTGACCCTCATATCTGTTGACCAGTGTCCAGCCTGATGTGATATATAAGCGTATTGATTGTAACTATGGTGTCCAGTATTCATTACCAAATAATGACTGGACGTAAGGCACTAATTTGGTAGTAGCTATTGATTGCCGTGTCCTCATCTCAAAGCAAGGATTAAAAATGATTAATGAGATCATTTTGCCTGTTACTGAGCACCAAGTATTGTTTTATAATTAAATGCTTAGTATAGACAGCTGATTGACCATGAAACATTGACTGGGGGTGATAGTGGAATTGTTAGATTTGTAAGTCTTTCTATCTGCAGGGACTTTCTGTAATATTGTACTCTGTCCATCATGGGATAGATCATGGCATGCTAACTGATACAAGTCCATCCAAACATTTCTAACATCTATCTATCTATCTATCTGCCTACCTGTCTACCTACCTACCTACCTACTATCTACCTATCTGTCCATCTACCAATAATATAAAGTAGACAAACATATACGCATACATGAAAAAAGGGCTACCGTAAATTTGTGCACCCAGAAAAGCCCATAATAAAATATCGGTAAATTTTACCAATACTCTAATCATACAGTGAAAATGACGATAGTAAAATATCTGTATTATAATCTACAACTAAACATAGCCCTATTCTCGTACACTGAACCCTGCCTTACCGATCCCTAACCTTAGCCACTCCTCCTGGATTCCTAACCTTAACCACCCCCTACGCCTAAACTTAACCACCCCCTACACATAACCTTAACCACCCCCTATGCCTAACCTTAACCACCTCCTACGCCTAACCTTAACCACCCCCTATGCCTAACCTTAACCACCCCTACGCCTAACCTTACCCACCCCCTACGCCTAACCTTAACCACCCCCAACCTTAACTGTCTCCCCCCGCCACAGCTAATCTTAATCAGCCCATGACAGTTACCCTTAACCAACACCACCCCTCTGCCCCTAATCTGATCCCCCCCCCCCCCCCGCAAATTTCAAGCATGGCTGTAGGCCCCCATATATAAAATGACAATGGGGGAAATTTGGGCACCGTGACTGCCCACAATGCAAAATACGGCTTCAAATAACTGACAGGCGGCCAGATTTCTCTTTCTCACCATTGCTATTATTTATATGGGAGCGCCTATGGCAGCGCTCACACTTCTGATGAATGAATGAATAATGAATAATAATAATAATTATTATTATTATTATTATTAATATTATGTACCTATATATTCTATCTGCCTATCTATCAATCGTCTATCTATCTACACACACACACACATACCCACACACGTACACCACACACACACAGCACACAAACACACACACACCACACAAACACACACACACACAGCACACAAAAACACACACACACACACACACACCACACATACACACAGACACCACGCAAACACACACTCACACACACCACACAAACACACACACTCACACACACAGCACACCAACACACACACACCACACACACACACACACACACACACACACACACACACACACACACACACAAACACACACACACACGCATGCGCACACACAGGTTTAGTTGAACAGTATGCAATCCAGTACATAAGCTGTGTATTTCACTTTTGAGAATGTTACAATATTGTGTAGGCTTATGGGTATATTCCCTTTGCACACAGGACAGTGTTTATCACCCACATATAGTACAAGGCCATTGTGGTGTATTAGCGCCGTTACAAGCAATGTGGGATCACCTGAGTGGGATTGACAAGTGATATTTAATCCATGCATGTAATGTAATAACACATCTTTTATTTCCAAGGAGCTGAGCACTGAGAAAACCAATAATGGCACACACTACAGACTGCAGCTGCTCTACAGCAATGGTGAGTACATGCCTCATATGCATATAGGCATCTTGCATGACTATAACATAAAGTATAAATGTGCACTGGATATTATATAGTCACTTGTTTGTAGTGGAACCACACTCCAATGGCCAAATCCCTAAATCGGGACCAGATGTGCTTGACCTTCCCCCTGGCTACTGCCAAGGTGTATATAGCCAAGCAAACGATGGAGGTCTGCACAATCTTCAAGTCATTTTCAAATCTTTATTATCAAAAGTTAAAACATAATGCTATAAGCAGCAACAGTCAGCTGGGCGGCTTGAGGAAGGGCAGGAGCCCGAAACAGCTGACTGTTGCTGCTTATAGCATTATGTTTTAACTTTTGATAATAAAGATTTGAAAATGACTTGAAGATTGTGCA